>NC_142466.1:62506765-62823111 GCF_049115385.1 Moschus berezovskii
GATGATACAAATTTTCTCCCTTGAGAAGACTGGTGAGTGGTAGCCCCACTAACAGAAAAGAAGAGGGATAAATTTGGGCCTGTGGAGTAAATGATTGCCAGCAGCTTTGGAGTCATTGACTATATAAGAGGCAAGACCAGGAATTAGTTAGATATGTGCATTTGAATCTCAGAAAAGAAATCTGGGCTAAAGATCTAAAATTATACATCACTGGTGTGTGATGTATGGTATACAGATTATATTTAACCATTTATTCGCAAAGCAGTGACAGGTTTGTGTTTGTCCACCCACACAGAGCCATTTCATAAGGACAGAGGTCTAGAAGAGTGGGTGTCATCTGTGGACCTAGAGGCTGGAAGCCCACTGGCTGTCACAGAACTGTGTCCTCCCCGGACCTCTCTCACAGCACACGCTGAACAGAGGAGCCAAGGTATTCTCATACAGCCTAAGGGAATCCAGACAGCACATGGGAAGGGCCTGGTCTGGAGTTCAGAGGATCTAACCAAGGCCCCTAACATTCCTACCTTTGTGCCCTTGCAGAAATCACTTACTCTCACAAACCCATTTTAATTTTCCTTTGCCTAAATCAAGATAATTAAGTATCTACCACTTTGTTGGGAGGCTGAAACCAAATAGCGCTCACGAGTGCCCTTTAAATGCTGCAAAATAATGACAGGTGTGAACTTTTATTATTGCTGTACTAGATTTGTTCAGCTCAGAAAATTGTGTCAGCCCTTCCATGCCACTGGACACTGAAAGGTGTGTGAACCTAGAAGTATTCTGAAGGGCATGTGAGTGCCAGGCTGAGGAGCTCATGGTCCCGAGTCGCCATCTCTGGCTCAGCTTTATAAATGATGCTTGTTTTCCATGGAGCCGAATAAGGTGGCCATGGGTAGCTCCTATTACCACTTCTCCCAGCTAACTGTGTGACGGGGCCCACCCTCTTCTCTGCCCACTGATTGCATTGTCTTTTCTGTCTCTGCTTTTTCATCCAGCCCCTGGCATCGACTGTCTAGGCCTCATTTATTAGAGCCATCCCTCATGATTCTTGCCGTGGTCTGTGTTCCCCGCAAGAGGCACTAGGTTGAGGAAAAATAATTAGTAATCCAGGCACTGCAGTTCTGATGAGACACCTGCAGCATAATCATCCAAATCAAATATTTGGCTCAGCTTCTTCTTGATCTATCTTTTCCTGCAACTGCTGAATGGCAGCTTAGCTGAGCTTGTACTGAAAATGAAGAACATATTGGAGAAAGGAGGGCTCCTTCCTATTCAGTTTTGCCGTGGTCTCTCCCTGGGTAGCTGTCTCCAAGGCTCAACCCCCATCTTATATATTCAGACTTTCCTCATCCCATTAGCCAGAAGGGACAGTTGTGAGGGAATAGGAAGAGACAATTTAATTTGCTCATGATTCAAGAGTGAACAGTTGTACCGCCAAGGAGACACCCAGTTGTATTCTCTGAAAATCTCCGCTGTCTGACATAGGTGCTGGCAGATTTCTGAGTCACTGGGAAGATATTTGAGTTTACAGAGCATCAGTTCATCCTTGTTATTCCACAATTTTGGAAACTGAGCTCAGGCCTCATAGTTTTTCATAGTAGATTCAGGCTAGAGCCTGGGGCTCCTACCACCTTAGAGTCCTCTCTGGCTAAGCCACACTCCATCTTGGAGACAGGCTGTATCCCTGCCCCATTTAATTTTGTACATTAGCTCTGTCATTGCCAGACTTTTTCAGTATAGCTGCTAAATCGTTTGCTGCATTCAAAGCTCTTTTCACTTAGAAAGGCATGTTAGGGTTAAGAATTACAAAGAAGATTCTAGTCTATTCCATCTCCACAGCCTATCAGTTTAGCTGATTTTCTTGTTATTTTCCTGGATCTAGCAAGGTATATTCTAAGGACCATATTCAGAAAGTTAATGAATTTTCTTCCTTGTTATGGATTAATAGCATATGAATGCAAATAATACAAGGATAGCTTGAGTTCCCCAACTGAGTTATTGTCCTTTCTTAGATAAGCCGTAACATCTTTCTACCCTTTAATAAGCACTTACCTGATTGAAAATAAATTGTTCTTATTTAAGGAGTTATTTTTGGTCTGTCTTTCTCACCAGATTGAAGAACCCATAAGTGTGGGGTCACTGACCATTGTCCTGCCTATGGCCATATGCCCATTACTCAGTATTTGTGTGAAAAATATTTTAGAAAATTTTAAGTAATTTAGAATTATATAGAAGGAAATAATGATGGAAGGAAGGCAGCTAGAGATTCTGTAATCCACTGCCTTCTTTTCATAGATAAGTAAACAGAGTCCCAAAGAAGTTGTGACTTAACCAAAGTGTCACAATGACTTGACCCATTCATTCAAGACATAATATTGAGCACAGAGTCTATGCTTGATGAGTGGAGTTGTGGATATAGAGACTATTAAGACACGTTACTAACTCTCAGGGAGTTCTTAGTGTAAAGGGAGGAATGTGTAGTTAAACAGATAATTACAATCCATGATATAAGTGGTAAGGCAGAGATGCAAGAAGTAGTCTGCTTAGAGAAGAGGATAAACTTCACAGAAGAGAAAGTCTGAGCCATGACTTGAAAGATGAATTGATCTTATCAGTCAAAGGAGAAGGAAGGTCAGTCCAGGCAGAAGGAACAGCATTTATAAAACCTTGGAACTTTAGAAACAAAGAAGAATCAAGGAAGAGTGGACTACCACTAGTGTGTTAGAGATATGAGGAAGCTAGCAGAAAATGGTTCAAGAGAGAGGGGTGTGGGTTCAGATGCTGAAGAGCTCCATCTATTGGGTTAAAGATTTAAACTTTTGGCCACCTCATGTGATGAGTTGACTCATTGGAAAAGACTCTGATGCTGGGAAGAATTGGGGGCGGAAGGAGAAGGGGACGACAGAGAATGAGATGGCTGGATGGCATCACCGACTCGATGGACATGAGTTTGAGTGAACTCCGGGAGTTGGTGATGGACAGGGAGGCCTGGCGTGCTGTGATTCATGGGGTCGCAAAGAGTCGGACACTACTGAGCGACTGAACTGAACTGAGTGTTCCTCAAACTTTACTGAGCATAGAAATTACCAGGGGTCTTGTTTCGTTTTAAGGTTTAATTTTCAGTAATTTTTATTGGAGTACAGTTGCTTTCCAATGTTGTGTTTCTACTGTATAGCAAAGGGAATCAGCTAATCGCATATCCCATTTTTTTTTTCATTTCTTTCCCATTTAGGTCAACACAGAGCACTGAATAGAGTTCCCTGGTATGCAGTATGTTCTCATTAGTTATCTATTTTATACATAGTATCCACAGTGTATGTATGTTGGACCCAAATCTCTCAATTCTTCCCAAAACCTCCTTTCCCCCTTTCACCAAGGGTCTTGTTAAAATTCAGAGTCTGACTCAGTAGGTCTGGGATGGCACTAAGATCTGAATCTCTAACAAGCTCCCAGTTGATAGCAGTGCTTCAAGGCCTCAGCCCTGACCCTAAGAATAAAGGCACAGGGAAACAGGAAGCCTGCAAAGGTGTGTGTACACAAGGCAGCAGTTCTCAGAGTGTGTTCCCCACATCCCGCATGACCTACTGAATGAGAAATTCTAGGAGGTGACCAGCGCTCTGTGACTGCACACTTCTAAGTGATACTAGAAATTTGAAATGAAATTTGAGCCCCACAAAACTAGAACAAAAACCTAATCAGAGTTATTTTATTGGAAGATGACTCAGTAGGAAACACCAGACCCCTAGCCTAGTGCTTATTCCATTGCAACCCCCCAAATTATGCACAGATCTCTAAGAACAGTGTTTTACGTCCAAGGATTTTCTGAGACTTCAAAATGAGAGAGTTGTTAATGAGGAATAAATTTTCTCAACAGCATTGCGAATCATCTTTATGATTACAAATAGCAGGAATTACCCTATGTTTGATGACATGCTTAAGTGTTAGTAATTGAACTGCACATTTATTAAATATGAATAGAGAATTAACATAAATCTATATTAAGAAGTCAAAGTTGACCCCAACCAACTAGTTTTTAAACAACTTACGGATTTTTAAAAATTTTATCATATATCCCACTCAGGTACATCTGAGGTTGAAATATTTTATCAGTAGTTAAACTTGGACTGAGGGAAAATTTCTGACTATGATTTATCTGTGGATAATTTTAAAAGAATTCTAAGTTTATTTGTTTGCTTTCTGGAGGCTCTCAAAATGTTGTTTTAAATGGGAAAATGCTAATTATTCAATTTTTTTATATTTTTAAGTAAAATTGAAACATACCATTAAAAAGAAATGTTAGCAACAACAAATCTGCCAAATAAAGTCAATAGCTACATCTAAAAATATTCCAGTTTTTTTTTTTTTAAACCTTTGGCTCGTGGTTTTCTCTCCTTTCATTGTAGGTTATATGGTAAAGTACAATGCTAAAATCAGCTAGAGGGATACATGAGTGAATGGATCAATTAATCAATTAATTTATAGAAAGACAATAAGCAGATATGAATGAACAAAAGAAAGAAGGAACAAATAAATATGACTGAATTAGGGAAAAAAGAGACTAATTTTATTATCTAAGATCCTAGTGCACATCCTAGTGCACATTAGAATCAACTGGAAAGCTTTTAAAAATTTCATGCCAAGGCCTCCCTTCAGATTAATTAAATCAGAGTCTGTGGCATAGGATCCAGGCATCAGTATTTTTTCACAGGTCTTGGGTGTTTCTCAGGTACTCACCAAATTTAGTATCCCTTAGCCTAAAAGATCTTAAACTTCCCTTAAGAGCATTTCTTATAGGTAAAATGATGTGTCATTTTTTAAATTGTGTTAATTTCTGCTGTACAGCAGTGATTCAGTGATACATACATGTATCTTTATGTACTTTTTCATGTTCTTTTCCATTATGGTTTATCACAGGATATTGAGTATAGTTCCCTGTGCTATACAGTAACACTTTATTGTTTATCCATTCTATATATAAAAGTTTGCATCTTGTATCCAACTCCCAGTCCATCCTCCCACTCATCCTCCCTCTTGACCACCACGGGTCTGTTTACTAAGATTAAAAAAAAAAAAAAAATCTTCTGGACTTTTTGAAAGCCCAGCCTCTCACATGGAGGCGGTCACCCTGGTCTACATAAACAAGAGTGTTCAACTATTGTGATGTTACTAGGACCCAGGACTGTATTAAAACTATAAGAGAACTAGATCCCAAAATGGTAAACCAGAGGGTCTTTGGGTGGAAAATTTCTCCTTGACAACACAAAAAGTGATAGTTCTGTAAAGGGAACGATTAATCCCCTATTGAGATGTTGGTGGCCATGAAAGTATACCCTGTCCAAGCATTTGTTTGCTCTCACACAGGCCCACACAAAAAGTAATTTTCCCAGCTATGATGATAGGGTGCTGTTTGGAGAAGCAGCAAGTATGGATGACACATACCTGTTTTAATTGCTTCATGAAGCATTGCAAGGTTTTTGTCTGAATCTAGAAATGACAGGGGTTTCCATTTCAGCTCTGGATATTATAGCTAGGCCAGATGGAATCCTGTCGACTACATGATTGAGCGTATTTTTCATTTGAAAGTAGGAGCCATTGGGTCCTTCGGCTGTAGGGTAATCTGTGAGAACATTTTTCTTCATTTTAGCCAGTAGACCATGCAGAAACACCTGTTTCAAATCTTGGCTCATTTGCAACTGCTATCTAAGAAATAAGTGTTGAAACAATATCATTAAGCCACGTTTTAAAATTCACATACTTGAGCACAGGAGAAAGTCAGAGTTTGCTTTGTCAGTTTTACCAGCATGACTCTCAGAGTTTTGGATAATTAAACATGCCTGTCCACACTTGTAGGCTACTCTGACTCAGGGTCCCAGAGTTCCTAGGACTGCAAACCTTCCTGGAATGAGGGGATTTCAGTGCTAAAACCAGAAAAGACCAGGAGAAAGCAAGACAGGTTGGTCACCTTATTACAGACACAGTACCTGAGGTGTTGAGAGGCTGGATGATCTCTCAGCCTTGTCACTTGGTGGTCAAGTTATATCTGAGTTTCCACTCATTTACTGTATATTCACTTGAGCAAGGCATGGCACTGTCTGGTATAATGGCTCCATTTGCTGAAAGTTATTCTGGAACCAAAAACTCTCCAAAAAGCTATATACTTGAGAGTGATCCAGGAAGCAAAACCATGTGAACCCAGAGGTCCCAGGGTCCATTAGAGATAGACTATTCTCTGAAAGAGTGAATAATATCACTTATATCCCCAGTCATAGCTAGGGATGCTATGACTTGCACCCAACATGCAAGGTTGGATATAATATTATTTACCATTATATCAAACTATAACAAAGAAAAATGAAATTTAAGTAACTTACATTTTCAAAGTAGGCATCTACAGTATCACAATTTGGAATGGGTTTTAGAGAATCTAAATTACTTTTGAATCTCGTGATTGACACTGTCTTTATTAGACCATTGAGGTAAGCCCTGGGCCAGAGTTTTCTAACAGTGCTTTGCAAAGCTTTAACCTGCTATTCCTCAAATCTTAATGTGCCTCAGAATCACTTGGGGTCTTGGTAAACTGCACACAGAGGTGAAGTCCAAGAATCTGCATCTCTTACAAGCTCCAGGGTGAGGCCAGGAGGCCCAGAGGCCATACCCTGAGTAGTAAGGCTCAGAGCTTCTGAGAGGTTTTCCATGAGGCTTAGAGGAGGATCAGAGGAGAGCTCTTCCTCTTTCTCCTCCACCTTTTCCACAGGGGCAGCTCTCTCCTGTACTATAAGGGTTTGTTTGAAAATGCATTCCACTGCTTCAAAAAAAATGAAGACTATAGCATCAAAAATCCAAATGGTTGCCGGAGGAGGCCCTATAAATAGATGAGAAAAGAAGAGAAGTGAAAGGCAAAAGAGAAAAGAAAAGATATACCCATCTGAATGCAGAGTTCCAGAGACTAGCAAGGAGAGATAAGAAAGCCTTTTTAAGTGAACAATGCAAAGAAATAGAGGAAAACCATAGAATGGGAAAGACTAGCAATCTCTTCAAGAAAATTAGAGATACCAAGGGAACATTTCATGGAAAGATAGGCACAATAAAGGACAGAAATGGCATAGGCCTAACAGAAGTAGAAGATATTAAGAAGAGATGGCAAGAATACACAGAATTATACAAAAAAGATCTCATGACCCAGATAACCACAATGGTGTGATCACTCACCTAGAGCCAGACATCCTATAGTGTGACATCAAGAGAGCCTTAGGAAGAATCACTGCAAGCAAAGCTAGTGGAGGTGATGGAATTCCAGCTGAGTCATTTCAAATCCTAAAAGATGATGCTGTGAAAGTGCTGCACTCAATATGTCAGCAAATTTGGAAAACTCACCAGTGGCCACAAAACTGAGAAAGGTCAGTTTTCATTCCTATCCCAAAGTAGGGCAGTGCCAAAAAATGTTCAAACTACTGCACAATTGCACTCATTTCACATGCTAGCAAAGTAATGCTCAAAATCCTTCAAGACAGGCTTCAACAGAATGCAAACCAGGCACTTCCAGATGTTCAAGCTGGATTTAGAAAAGACAGAAGAACCAGAGGTCAAAGTGCCAACATCTGTTGGATCATAGAAAAAGCAAGAGAATTACAGAAAAACATCTACTTCTGCTTCATTGACTAGGCTAAAGCCTTTGACTATGTAGATCACAACTGGAAAATTCTTAAAGAGATGAGAAAACCAGACCACCTTACCCGCCTCCTGAGAAACCTTTATGCAGGTCAAGAAGCAACAGTTAGAATCGGACATGGAAGAACAGACTGGTTCAAAATTGGAAAAGGAGTACATTAAGGCTATATATATATATATATATATATATATATGTATTTATATATATATATGTATAGTCACCTTGCTTGTTTAACTTATATTCAGAGTACATCATGCAAAATGCCAGGCTGTATGACTCACAAGCTGAAATCAAGATTGCTGGGAGAAATATTAATAACCTCATATATGCAGATGACACCACCCTTATGGCAGAAAGCAAAGAGGAATTAAAGAGCCTCTTGATGAAGGTGACAGACGAGAGTGAAAAAGCTGGCTTAAAACTCAACATTCAAAAAACTAAGATCATGGCATCTGGTCCCATCACTTCATGGCAAATAGATGGGGAAAAAGTGGAAACAGTGATAGACTATTTTCTTGGGCTCCAAAATCACTGTGGACAGTGACTGCCATCAGGAAATTAAAAGACGCTTGCTTCTTGGAAGAAACGCAGTGACAAACCTAGACTGCATATTGGAAAGCAGAGACATTAATGAGCCTAAAAAGGTCCATATAGTCAAAGCTATGGTTCTTCCAGTAGTCATGTATGGATGTAACAGTTGGACCATAAAGAAGGCTGAGTACCAAAGAATTGATTTCGAACTGTGGTGTTGGAGAATACTCTTGAGAGTCCCTTGAATAGCATGGAGATTAAACCAGTCAATCCTAAAGGAAATCAACCCTGAATATTCATTGGAAGGACTGATGCTAAAGCTGAAGCTCCAATACTTTGGCTACCTGATGTGAAGAACGGACTTGTTGGAAAAGACTCTGATGCTGGGAAAGATTGAAGGCAGGAGGAGAGGGGATGACAGGATGAAATGGTTGGATGGCATCACCAACTCAGTGGACATGAGTTTGTGCAAACTCTGGGAGCTGGTGAAGGACAGAGAAGCCTGGTATGCTGCAGTTCATGGGGTCGCAAAGAATTGGACAAAACTGAGTGACTGAACAACAAATGGCATTTAAAAATGCACACCAGTATGAAAACAATTCTTCATAAGCACATCCTCCTTACAAACTCTTCTGCCATGACACTGAGGGTATCTAAGGGCCCTGCTCTCCCTGAGAACCTAGTATCACATCACCTGCTTTGTGACATAGCATGGTGTGAATCCTACGGCAGCAGCACCAGATCTGCAGTTTAATTAAAAAAGAAAGGGGAAAACAAACCCCGCTCCAACACATAGAACAACAAAAGAAAAATCCCCATAGGGAATGGCCCTGGAGACCCCAACTAAATGATGAGTTTCATTTGTAGCACCTTCCAGCTGACCTGTATAAGCAATGACAAAAACAGATGTTCAGTAGGCTGGTACCCAGGACCAATTTCAGGAGAAAGCAACTGGTCAAATGTAAGCTGTAGGTGGCTGGGGCCCAATTTAATTAGGGCATGTTTCAAAATCATAGCAGAATAGAACTGGTCCCACGGAACTTTTGCTCTTCAGAGCAAGGTGCCTGGGAGAAGCCCTTCCTGCAAATTTAAAGCCTCCTTTACACAATCAAAAAAACTTACTAAACTTGGGAAAAGAAGTGCCGTGGGTTCAGAAACACCCAAGCATATCTTATTAGAGCAATATTCTCTAAGATTGTGTCTGATTTAATTATTCATAATGGAACCTAATGCTTTTTTGTTGTGTTGTTTCAATGTACACTATTATTTTAAAGGGCATAGTGAGGTACACTCTGAGAGAGATAAATCAGGTTTCCGAGATGGACTTGGCTAACTCATACTTAAAAGTTGTCTGCCATCTTTACCTCCTAGACGTGGAACAGAGGGAGTTCAGATGGAAATAAAGTGGTTAATGAAGAAAGATATGTATAGACAGGCAGGAACTGAGAGAATTATGAAAATTAATTTTACATGAGATCTGGAAATGAAACCTCCTCGCATAATTCTAGATCAACGTCTGCTTGGGGAGGCAAATGAACCTGGCCACACATAATGTGGAGAGAATTGAGGTTTGAAATGAGGGCTGATTCCCGGGTAGAAGGAAGTTTTGCTGAACATTATGGAAACCAGGACAGGTGCTGTGGCCTCCTTTAGCATTTCCATTAGTCCTGTGGTGACTAAGATGAACTTGGGTCATCGCTTGGAGCAGAGATAACATATTGGAGGCCACCGATGAGGAGAGTTTGTGCTCATGTATGAAATGCTTATGAAAAAAATGGAATTAGTTGTCAATAACTCAGAATAAGGCTCTTTGACACAAAAGTACACAGTAAGAAATAACAAAAGACCGAAGATCTAGGCCTGCATGGAGCGAGTAACTGGAGCTGGGAGGCCATGCTTTTCATTACATCCATGTGTCAGTTTACTAAAGTTTTGAACTGTCTCACATCCCTCACTAAGCTGACCTGCCTAGCCCCCCAAACAGGCACATTTGCAAATCCCGAATTACAATCTCTTCTCACACTCACATTTGGATCAAAAAAAAAGAGAAAGTATAGTTCCCAAGAAAGGATATTATCTTGGGGAGAAAGGGTCATCTTTTTCATTATGGGACTCACTAATGAAGTCCCATAAAAGAGAAGAAAGCCACACATTCAAGTCACACTTCTTTGGAGACAATTAATTTATTAAGCAAATATTTATTGATAAACTCTGGGGTGATAAGTACTGAGCCCCCTGCTCCCGCGGCATCTTCACAGAATCCTGATACGTGGTGTAAGTTGGATTCCTCAAGCTTCCTTGAGAGGCAATGTCCTGATTCTCTCATTCATGAGGAAGAGGCCAGGTGAGAAAGTAAATAGAGGAGGCCAGTGCAGGGGGTATGATGAACAGGTTACCAGGACAAAAAGGGTTCCAGCAGGATGGTGTAGAATATGCCTCAGATTTGTCCTACCTGAGGGGCAAGAAAGATGTATATGTCTATACATCTACCACTCCCTATCGTGATTTGGTGAGGGCTGCTCCCAGGGATTCAACTTCCCAGACTGCCCTGTGTGTGGTCTGAGCACTCTCTAGAGACCAGAGAAAGCCCCTAACCAGAGAGTGGCTAATGTTTTCCCTAAAAAGGTGCAAATATGTGGGGGAACAGTAGGTGCTGAGAGGTTCTGGCAGGGCACCCAAGGCCTCCACTCTAATGTATAATCACTGACTTCCAAGATCATAGTCTCATTTGGATGATGAAAATGAAAAGTGACATTTACCAGGCAAACACCTGTTTAGGGTGCTATACTAGGCATTTTCCATTTGATTTTCACAAGTCTATGACATTAGGCAAGATCATTGTACCCATTATATGGGTAAGAAAACTGAGGCACAGAGGCAAAAAATTACTTGACTGTGTTTGCCCCAGCTAGTAAGTGGTAATATTCAGTCATCCAGACCAACTGGCTCCAGAGTCCACATTTGTAAAACCTTTTCTCCATTGCTTCCCTTTATGACTCATGAACAATTAGAAAGAACAATATGAGTCAACATAAAAGTATAACCTTGCATCAAAATGTACTCTCAGGAGATGCTTTCTTCCTGAGGCAACTGCATTTCACAAAGAACAAAGGTTTAACCTGAAGGAATGTGGATCTAATGGTGGAACCACCAGGATTGGCAACAATGACAGAGCTTTGTAGGGACTGGAGGAACCTTAGCAGCTACAGCTCAAGGGTGGGTACTCACTACCCCTGGCCACTCACCTTTAGAATAAAAGGCTGCTGATCCCTTCCCTGAACTACAGTCTAACAATGCTGACCTTGAATAGTCACACAATACAAAAGTATGTGAAAAAGTTTATCCACCTTAGGATAAACAAAGTCCTACTATATAGCACAGGGAACTATATGCAGTATCCTGTGATAAACTATAATGGAAAAGAGTATGAAAATGAGTATACACAAAGAATATATATGTAAGTCACTTTGCTGTACAGCAGAAATTAACACAGCACTGTAAATCAACTGTGCTTCAAAACTTTTTAAAAGTGTTTCCATTCTAGAGCTATTTACGATAGCAAAATATCCAAATGACAGGGAACTACTCAAACTACAACATACCCGTAAAAAGGAGTAAAACACAGTCTATAGAGGGATGGGGGAACATTCTAGAGACAGTTCTTCAAGTATGAAGTCATCGATTTCCTAAAACCTGTTGAGAAACTTGCTTGTTCACAAACCTGATGGACACCACTAAAGTGACTCCTAGTGCTGTCTAACTATGGCAGGCAGAGTGGACATGCTTTAGCTCCCAGGCTTAGCTTTCTTTCATTCTTCAAACTTTGTAAATCGAAAGTCAATCACAGAAATTTCTTTATTTGTGGACATGAGAAAGATATGTGTGAAACAGCATTAAGTGAAAAGCAAGTTAAAAACAGCATTTGTGGTATGACACCAATTTTCAAATTATGTATATGTAGACACTAAGGGTGTCAGGCAAATAAATCAAAATACTAACAGGGGCTATCGCTGCCTGCTGGGACTGTGGATGATATTGTTTCTGTGTTCCTATTTTTTTTATCATAAACACAATTTCTGTCTATCCTCTCCTAATCTTTCTCCCTCTCTCTGTTTCTGTCCCCACCCCACCCGCAACCCGCCACTTCCCAACTTCTCCCTCTCTCTTTGTGTGTGTGTGTATTTCCCTTCAATATAATTTCAGATTTTGGTAACATATGCTGTAGCACGAGAAATGAGCAAATCTTCTCCCCACCCTGCAGCCGATATAATATTACTGTCAGTAAACAAGAGGCCCTGAATTGGTTCTGCCATTTGTTAGCTTCATTCTTGGCCTCGGGACCGTTCCTCTCTTTCATCTACAGAATGAGGATGACAGGATTTCCCGCTAGGTAAATTATACATTTTATCCCCTGGTTTGGGGTATTACTATTACTCAGCTCTTCTGGAACGGTCTTCATTCATCAGTAAGACAAAAAGGTACATACTCTGGAAACTAAAAGAAATGGAAGGTATCAGTGTTAGGAAAGATATGTTGGACGTGCCTTGAGCAGCTAAGGCAGGGAACAGGAGAGCAGCACAGATGCCAAATTCCAATCAGCTGGACCAACAGTCTGACTTTCAGCACCCCAGAATCACTGGCTTGAGTGGGTCATCCAGCCATTAGTAGGGAAAATTTCAGGGGAGAGAATCTTACTGGCGTATTCATCTCTGAAGAATTATGAAATAAGGGGTTAGTCTCTGTTGTAGTAATTACATGGGAAGCTAACTGTTATTTTTCTTGATGAGGCTGATTCTCTGAGGCCTCAGATGAAAAAATGCATCCGCCTTCCACTGAAGGATGTGGGGGTGGCAGGGAGTGGCCTTGGCCTCTTTTGGTGACTTTTCTCTCCTTTTTTTTTTTTTCCTGCAGCTATGACTGCTGCTACTGCTGCTGCTATTTGTTTTTGTAATTGTTCTTCGAAGGCCTCAGGCGACAAAGCTGTTCTAATTGTACAGATCACAGCACAGCTGATTCACAGAACAGTCCCCAGTAATCTGTGCAGCCATTTGACTGAACTTTCAAACTAGCTTGGGGGCACTTGTCCAACCCCCATGAGGCCAGCGTCTGACAATGGGCATAAAACAGCCGCCAAATGAGATGTGAGAACAGTTGTGTCTCAGTGATTGAATGCCAGGCAGGCAGAAGCCAGGCTGCCCTCCGCCACGGCCACGTGTTTTTGGCAGTGTGCTGGTGTAGGCTCCTGAGCCACACGCCATCTTATTAAAATGAGATCCTGGATACGTTCTGGCGTAACGAAAGAGGATGTCTTGTGGAACCAGTCAGTGCTGGGTTCAAGTGACTCTGCCACTGTAGTTGTATGAACTGGGCACATTGTGTGCAACTTGCTAAATGTAACTTTCCTGTTGTCTTAGAATTGAGCTAAACTCCAAAGAAAAGACCCTTCTCCTCCACCCCCACCCCAACCCCCACCACTGCTTATTCATGGAAGGCCAATAAACAGCTTAAAGTTGCCCGGTGACTCACAGCCCATCACCCATGAATAAGATAAGTCTGGGGATAATATGATCAGTGTCAGGGAGTCTCTGAAGAATATTGTGTCCTAGGAGGAAATTCCCCAGGGGGCTGAGGAAAAGGGGTGAAAGTGAAGTCGCTCAGTCGTGTCCGACCCTTAGCGACCCCACGGACTGCAGCCTACCAGGCTTCTCCATCCATGGGATTTTTCTAGGCAAGAGTACTGGAGTGGCTTTATTGCTTCCTTTCACAGCAAGGAGATAGACCCTCTAGGATGTTCTTAGAGAATCCTGTTGTCAATGGGAAAGGAGATGAGATCTCATCTGTAGGCTTACCTGTGTAACTATGAGATATGAGAACACAGAACCAAAAGTACTAGCAGCAACCCTCAGGGACATCATGTTTGAGTTTTTTCATGGGCTGAGTGGATTCTATGGAAGTTAGATCGGTGTGAATTGTCTTGAAAGCTCTGTGTTTCAGAGCAGTAGCCCTGTGAGACCAGGCAAGAAGGATGCCTGCCCTGGCCTTCCTCCAGCCATGATCCTCGCCTTGAGAGAAACAGTTCATGAGGCCAAGGAGACATGTCCATTTTAGAGACATGCCCCTCCCTGGAGAAAATACCCCCTATTTATAAACTGCCATTGAGTCTGTAGGATTGCATTCCAAATAGCCCCAGGTCAAGCCTGCTTCAAGAGCAGACCCATCCCCATGTGCAGATGCTCAACCCACTGGATGTTCAAGGACTAGCTTTCTGCTGGTGAGTATGGAAGGTGATGGTGCCCACATGCCTGTTTGTAAGCCCCCTTGCAATAGCCAAGGTGAGAGAGAGGTTAACAGTGGGCTGGGAGCTTGGGCTTGGAGCTAGCTTCTAGCATGAAATTCCAAGGAGTTTGAGTATTCTAGATGGAAGCCTGCTTGACTGTCCAGGCTTTTATAAGGGTATGGTTGTTAGGAAAGACCAGTCATGTCTGACTCTTTGCCACCCCATGGACTATACAATCCATGGAATTCTCCAGGCCAGTATACTGGAGTGGGTAGCCTTTCCCTTCTCCAGGAGATCATTCCAACCCAGGGATTGAACCTGGGTCTCCCACATTGCAGGCAGATTCTTTACCAGCTGAGCCACAAGGGAGGCCCAAGAATACTAGAGTGGGTAGCCTATCCCTTCTTCAGTAGATCTTCCCGACCCAGGAATGGAACTGGGGTCTCCTGCACTGCAGACAGATTCTTTACCAGCTGAGCTATGAGGGAAGCCAAAAATTAGACACATTTTATGAAATAATTTTTAGCCTTATTAAAATTTTTAAAATGCAACTAAATATTTAAAGGTGTGGTCTTCTATTTGTACTACCGCCCAGAGCCCACAAGTGTCAGAAATGGTTCTATCCACAAGGGCTGCCTGCCAGTGAGTCAGTCCCCAAAGGGATAAACCCAGAAGAAGAGGTACAGGTGGACAGTGGGAGGATCCATCTCTGAAGTCAAAGTGCACAAGGTCAGAAGTTCCAGGAGCCAAAAGGAAGGATGGGGCAAGTCTGGGAGAAGGTTAAGGGAAGTGACGTGGAGGGAGATCAAGGACTTAAGGTATGTCATGTAGGAGGTCATAAAGAATTCTCCAAAGCCTTCCATATGTAGTTAGAATTTGGACATATGCCTTAATAGAGGACATGTAACAGCCAAGAGCTGGGGAAGGCAATGGCAAGCCACTCCAGTACTATTGCCTAGAAAATCCCATGGACGGAGGAGCCTGGTAGGCTGCAGTCCACGGGGTTGCTAAGGGGCGGACACGACTGAGCGACTTCACTTTCAGTTTTCACTTTCAAAGATTGGAGAAGGAAATGGCAACCCACTCCAGTGTTCTTGCCTGGAGAATCCCAGGGACGGAGGAGCCTGGTGGGCTTCCGTCTATGGGGTCACACAGAGTCGGACACGACTGAAGTGACTTAGCAGCAGCAGCAGCAGCAACAGCCAAGAGAGAATCTCAGACACAGCCCTTTAAGATGCATTCACAGTCTGCCCCTCATTCCTTATCCTGCCTTGACTTAGAGAAAGCAGGAGCACAAGTACTAAAAACAGCAAATCATACAGCATTCGTTTTCTGCTGTATTTTCCAGAGCCTGGGTTCAGCCTGAGCTTGGGTAAAGAAAAGCTTTTATTTGGAAGAGAAAATTTAAGTTGGATTCAGATTTAATTGGGCTTTTAAAAAACCTACCAGGAGGCTTTTTGAACATCTGAAAAGGAACCCAAAAGCTACAGCATCAGCTGAGATAATCTCAGGAGGCGAGAAAGTGGAGTTTGACAGAGAGAGGTTGAACAGCAGCAGTGGGAAGAAGAGAAACAGAGCTATTTATTGACTGTACCCCCTTCCATTCAAGCTATTCAACTGACACTAACTTTTCTGAAATCCAGTTTCCTCACCCCCAGTATAATAAGAGTGAAATACACCAACTTGTAAAAGTTGTTGTGAAGAATAGAATAATGCTGTTTAAATTTCCAGTACGTTCCATGCAACTAGTGAGGTAGCAATTACAATTGCTATCATTGTCGTGACTAGCATTATTATCAAAACTGTGTGCTAATAATACAGAGCTTCACTTTCATACCCTTCACCTACTTATCCTTTCCTGAGTGATACTGAAACTGAGGAATTAGAAGTTCCTTGAAGGCCCAGTTCTTTGACTTCTCTGGGAATAAACCTGGTAATTACCTAGTAAGTAGTGATTGGTTGTCCCTTGAGATAGGGATTTCAACACTGAATCAGTCAACACAAAAGCAGTGAGAGAAACTAATATTCACGGAGAACCTACTGAGTCTCAGACTTTACATATGTTTTCAGCATTTAGTACTCAGGAGAGCTAGGGCCAGGGACCAGAACATGACCTGGAGCCCTCCCTCAGCCGATTCCCTGAAAAATGAAAGAAACCCAAAGAATGTGTCTGAAACCTAACGTTGGAAATCTTGAGAAGTGGGAGTGACTGCTCTGTAGAGGCTGTCTGGAAAGGCTTTCAGCTCTCTGCAGCCAAGACCAGTAAGAGCTCTTCAGAGAGCACTTGTGTGACAGGAAGGGAGGGACAGAGCATGGGGGATGTGCGGCCAGCAGCCCTTCTGCAGGAGCTGAGTCCTGAGCATCTGAGTCAGGCCCACTTTCACGCTCTGAGAACAGGGGAGTCTTGCCTGATGAGGAGAATGGCTATTCGCACCTCCTCCAAAGTCTGCCATTTGGGCCAAACTTGCCCATTATATCTGTGCTTCATTCAAGAGCCAGCAGTGAATTTTATTTTATTTTTATTTTTTTTTTTTACAACAAATGTCTGTAGTTTTTATTATTATTAGAGTCAATAGACATAAAATTATCTTATGAAATTGTTATGCTTATTCTCAATTTCTTTACTTATTTCTTCACAGGTAGTAGTAGTTTATGGACAAGCATAGTGACCCACACATCACATTTTGTGCAACACTTTATTGGATGATAATAAGGAATTACTACTAATTATTTCTCTGACTTTCAGAAATGCCCATGGCCACTGACCCAACATGCAGCATGAGGAGAAGTTTGATGAAAAAGACAAAGGTCTCAACCAATTGTGTTTTAAAACTCGTTCAGATTTTTACAAAATCAGGCGTCCCTGATGGCTCAGCGGGTAAAGAATCCACCTGCAGTGCAAGAGACACTAGAGACACTAGTTCATTCCCTGGCTCAGGAAGATCCCCTGGAGAAGGAAATGGCAACCCACTTCAGTATTCTTGCCTGGGAAATCCCATGGAAGTGGAGTCTGGTGGGCTACAGTCCATGGAGTCGCAAAGAGTGGGACACGACTGAGACTAAACACAGCATGTGAACAAAATTCACCCAGCAGTGAATTTTAGAGCAAGGACCCAAAGCCAGAGAGCTGGAACACAAGTACAGACCACTGGCAGTGTGGGTTAGAGGTTTAGTAAATGTGAAACACCTTTACCTGAAACGTTCTTGTCAGGGGTATCATGTAGGAAAAAGTCTCTCCTGGTTTTCTTTGGCTGGTGGCTGTGGTGGTACTGCCCAAGAATGGTACTCCATTCTTCATGGTTCACAGAGAAGGATTCGAGTGAGCAGCTTTTTACTTGAGGGCTACAAACAGGTAGTCAGCAGTGAGGACTGAAACACATGGGATCCATTGGGGAGCACTCCTAAAGCATGATGTCTTGTCACCACAGGAAAAGGGGAAACAATAAAATGGCCTGGCTGACCATTCACAGAAAAAAAAAATTTTTTTTTTAAAATATGTGTTCTTGTGGAACATAAGCAGGGGAAAGGTTTCAACCACAGCAGTAATTAAGAAAACATAAATGCCAGTAGCAACTTTTTCAACAAACATTTCATAAGCACTTGCCACCTGCCAGTCCTAAGAATTCAAAGATGAAAAAGCAGGGCTAGCCCTCAAGGAGCTTGCACTCTGATGGTGAAGGAAGCAAATTAAGACTGTGGTAGAACAGAACCACAGGCAGAGTGACATGGGTTGGCACAAGATGCCACACAATGTCCTAGGACACCCCACCCAGATTCGGAAGGTCTGGAAAAACTTCATTCACCAAGGGAGTGACATCCAACTGGAGATGTGGAGGACAAGTGAAGGTTAGATCACAGAGATGGGGAGGAGGGGTCAGAGAGGGAGAGAAAGGAAGCACAGTTCAGTTCAGTCGCTCAGTCATGTCCGACTCTCCGCGACCCCATGAATCACAGCACGCCAGGCCTCCCTGTCCATCACCAACTCCCGGAGTTCACTCAAACTCATGTCCACAGAGTCGGTGATGCCATCCAGCCATCTCATTCTCTGTCGTTCCCTTCTCCTCCCGCCCCCAACCTTTCCCAGCATCAGAGTCTTTTCCAGTGAGTCAACTCGAGGAACATCCTATACAAAGGCCTGGAAGGAAAAGAGTAGGGCTGGTGATTCAGTGCAGCTGGAGCCCAAGACAGGAAGAGAGGAGGGCTGAGTGAGGAGGCTACAAATACATGGGGGACAGATCGTGGAGCATCCTTGACCCCGAGCTAAGTCCCAAACACTGGGACTCTTTCCTAGGAACACATAAGGGTCAATGCATAGCCTGAATCTGGGAATGCCAACGATAGATTTGCATTTGAGAAGGACTGAGCCCATGAGGAAAGTGAAAGAGGAGAGTGGAAAGATTGGCTTGAAGCTCAACATTCAGAAAACAAAGATCATGGCATCTGGTCCCATCACTTCATGGGAAATAGATGGGGAAACAGTGGAAACAGTGTCAGATTTTATTTTTTTGGGCTCCAAAATCACTGCGGATGCTGATTGCAGCCATGAAATTAAAAGACGCTTACTCCTTGGAAGGAAAGTTATGACCAACCTAGATAGTATATTAAAAAGCAGAGACATTACTTTGCCAACAAAGGTTCATCTAGTCAAGGCTATGGTTTTTCCAGTGGTCATGTATGGATGTGAGAGTTGGACTGTGAAGAAAGATGATCACTGAAGAATTGATGCTTTTGAACTGTGGTGTTGGAGAAGACTCTTGAGAGTCGCTTGGACTGCAAGGAGATCCACCCAGTCCATTCTAAAGAAGATTAATCCTGGGTGTTCCTTGGAAGGACTGATGCTAAAGCTGAAACTGCAATACTTTGGCCACCTCATGCGAAGAGTTGACTCACTTGAAAAGACTCTGATGCTGGGAAGAATTGGGGTTGGGAGGAGAAGGGGACGACAGAGAATGAGATGGCTGGATGGCATCACCGACTCAATGGAGGTGAGTTTGAGTGAACTCCAGGAGTTGGTGAAGGACAGGGAGGCCTGGCATGCTGTGATTCATGGGGTCGCAAAGAGTTAGACACAACTGAGCAACTGAACTGAACTGAACTGAACTGAGCCCATGTAGGGTGGACAAAAGCTGCAGGAGCCCTGAACTAGCAGTGGGTATAATGGGAATAAGGCAGAATTGCCCACAAAAAGGGGCTTCCCTGGTGGCTCAGAGGTTAAAGCCTCTGACTCCAATGCGGGAGACCCGGATTCGATCCCTGGGTCGGGAAGATCCCCTGGAGAAGGAAATGGAAACCCACTCCAGTATTCTTGCCTGGAGAATCCCATGGACGGAGAAGCCTGGTAGGCTACAGTCCACAGTGTCGCAAAGAGTCGGACACGACTGAGCCACTGAATGGAATGGAAGGAAGTAGTCTTATTTTGAGATCTGGCCCCATGTTTTAGGTGAAGCTTTGCCTGGACATTTTTTTTTTTTTTTTTTTTTTTTTGCGGCGGGGGGGAGTGGGGTGGAATGGGGATAAATGAGCTGTGAGGTACGATCAGGGAATAGGCACGAGAATAAAGTCAAGGAATGGTGTATCCATAAGTACTGCTGTGGGCAATTGACTGTATGTACTACACTTAGGAAACTTGGCAGCTTCTCTACCAACTCTTGTCTCTAATTGGTTCCCTCTCTGGCTTTTCCCTGGCAGAGGGAAATCTCTAACAGTGAGATGCAGGAGCTAGAGGTAGGAAGCCACTAGGGGACTGTGCACAAAAGCTGCAGGAGAGTTCCAGGCTGGGCGTGGGTGGATCCAAGTGGATGTGGGCGGCAGTATGGAGTTCCTTCTATGCACCAGGCTGCCACAGCCAGATCTCCCAGCATCTCCACCTTTCTGTGGAAATGTCCACATGCCAGAGATATAAGCAGACCGTGAGTCAGACCCAGGGACAGTGACAGTGTCCCTGTGGGGTAAACCTCTCTCACTGTGTCTCTCTGTGAAATCCCTGTGTGTATCTGGGCTGGGTTAACAGCCCCTCATTTCCATAGATGTCAAATATGTCATGATATTTACTATTATGATTATTTATTGAGCACTGACAGGGCTCACGTAGAAAATGTTTTGTAAAATAATTAACATTGTAAAAATGCAATCACTAGAATTTATTTCTTGAAACAGATCCAAGAGTACTAGAAATTATTACCAATAGCAAGAGGAATGTGCAACTGCCAACCAGTAGCAAGTCATGTGGGAGAAAAATGTGTATTTCTTTCTTGGTTTTTACCAGAGTTACATTATAGACACAGAAATAATGGCTCAGTGCCAACTATTGTCTCCTCCTTTTACAAAAGTTGGTAATTCTAGTTGCTTGATATATTTGTGAAATGGTTTAGATTATGGATTTTGGAGTCATGAGACCAGAGTTTGGGGTCTGATTCTTTTGCATACTGGCAATATGTCACTGGGGATGTCATTTTACTTCCTATTCAATCTCAGATGAGGCAACTATAAAATGAAGCAGATAATTCCTGCCTTCCTGCACAACATCTAGGTCACAGTAAGCACTCGTGTTGGTCAAATTAATAGACCTGCGTAAAATATATGCATGAAGCATTTAGCACATAGCAAGAGCCCAAAAGTTAGCAATTATTATTGTTCTGTGTTTTATAAAAACATTAAGCTATTCAACAGTCAGAATAACTTCATTATAATACTTTATTGCTATCATTACTTTACAGGTCATATAAAAACAAATTAAGCTCTCTTGCAGAGATGGCTGAATTTAGAGTGAAACAACCTGGACCAGGCCTCTGCTCCATGTCTTGCTGGCTGTTTGATCATGAGCAAGTCACTTAACCTCTCCGAACTTGGGAGCTCCACGGTAAAATGGGATGATGATGCCTGGCCTTGTATGAGTCAATATTAGAAAAAGATCTGGGAAGCACTCATGAACTGGAGTAGGGAAAAAGCATTTGTTGTTTTTCTCCTGGTATTGTGCTTTATTTTATAAGGTTTTTAAAACATCAATTTCAGACATTAATTTCAGTCTTTAAAGAGGTCTGCTATGTTCAGGAAATCACACTGAAGGACTTGGTTGTTGGAGGACTGCCAAAAGTTTGTGTTCACCTTTGCACGAACAGTACCGCTGCTGGCCTCTGGGGGCATGCTCTCAGGGAGCAGAGATGAGTGTCCACCAACATAGTGGGTTCTCTTAGGGGAACCTGAAAGATGTCCAGCCAGGGCAAAGGGCAAAGTGAAGTTCCACAGAACAGAGAGAGGTGGACTGGTCTCAACATCTCTGACATATGCAGGAACAACTTGGACTGAGGAGACATACTGAAATCTCTGCTTTCCAGTGTTCCTATTATCAGTAAATAGGAAAGAACTTGGAGATGACAATTCTCCCATCTAACAGGTGGATCCATGAGTTAGCTCCTCTGGCATTCTGAGAAGAAAGAGCACATTAGACTGACTCAGGTATCTCTGAGACCATATTTTGATGGAAAACTGAGATGATTTGCAACTTGTCAGGGTCTAGATTTCACACGGCTTCAAAACCTCAAATCTTTTTTTTTTTCCTTAGTTCAGAATAGAATGAACTAGAAAGACAATCCATGACTGAGGGTGACTGAGAGGTCAGAAAACAGAAAGCAAATTCTTATCTCTTGAAAGCAGGTATAATATTTAGCTAACTATATGCAGAGTACATCATGAGGAACGCTGGGCTGAAAGAAGCACAAGCTGGAGTCAAGATTGCTGGGAGAAATATCAGTAACCTCAGATATGCAGATGACACCACCCTTATGGCAGAAAGTGAAGAGGAGCTCAAAAGCCTCTTGATGAAAGTGAAAGAGGAGAGTGAAAAGGTTGGCTTGAAGCTCAACATTCAGAAAACAAAGATCATGGCATCTGGTCCCATCACTTCATGGGAAATAGATGGGGAAACAGTGGAAACAGTGTCAGATTTTATTTTTGGGGGCTCCAAAATCACTGCAGATGCTGATTGCAGCCATGAAATTAAAAGATGCTTACTCCTTGGAAGGAAAGTTATGACCAACCTAGATAGCATATTAAAAAACAGAGACATTACTTTGCCAACAAAGGTCCATCTAGTCAAGGCTATGGTTTTTCCCGTGGTCATGTATGGATGTGAGAGTTGGACTGTGAAGAAAGCTGATCGCCGAAGAATTGATGTTTTTGAACTGTGGTGCTGGAGAAGACTCTTGAGAGTCCCTTGGACTGCAAGGAGATCCAACCAGTCCATTCTAAAGGAGATCAATCCTGTATGTTCCTTGGAAGGACTGATGCTAAAGCTGAAACTGCAATACTTTGGCCACCTCATGCGATGAGTTGACTCACTGGAAAAGACTCTGATGCTAGGAGGGATTGGGGGCGGGAGGAGACAGGGACGACAGAGAATGAGATGGCTGGATGGCATCACCGACTTGATGGAGGTGAGTTTGAGTGAACTCCAGGAGTTGGTCATGGACAGGGAGGCCTGGCGTGCTGTGATTCATGGGGTCGCGGAGAGTCGGACATGACTGAGTGACTGAACTGAACTGAACTGAGGGCAGGTAGCCAGCAGAATGGAGTGAGAGCTGTCATGGACTGCGGGATCTAAAGCCGACGACACATCCTAGCCCCCTGTCTTACTAGCTGTGTGTCCTCTATCAAGTCACTTAACCTCTCTGAATGTCATATCTAAATTGTAGATAAGAACATCTTATAGCATTGCTCTGGGAGTTAAATGAAGTGGCTATTTTCTTGCCTGGAAAATCTCATGGACGGAGGAGCCTGGTGGGCTGCAGTCCATGGGGACGCGAAGAGTCGGACACGACCCAGCGACTTCACTTTCACTTTTCACTTTCACACATTGGAGACGGAAATGGCAACCCACTCCAGTGTCCTTGCCTGGAGAATCCCAGGGACGGGGGAGCCTGGTGCGCTGCAGTCTATGGGGTCGCAGAGTCGGACACGACTGAAGCGACTTAGTAGCAGCAGCATAAAGGGTTGAGCACAGCATCTAGCATGGAAGTATTAGCTCTTTCTTCCTCCCTTCTCTTCTTCTTCCCACTCCCTCAAAAGTTAATATCCTGGGGTGAAAAATGGGGAATCTGATTAGGCCAAAAAAAAGTTTCATTAATGTGACAAACATCCAAGCGTATGACTAGGACATGAACTCTGGGCAAGGTTGCTAGGACTCAAACCCTAGCTTTGACCATTATTACAAGCTGTGCCATCTTGGGCAAGCTACTAACCCTCTCTGTGCTCTGTCTCCTTGTCTGTGTAATAAGGAGGATAAGACCTATGGTATGAAGATTAAATGAGTCCACATTTGTGAAGGGCTTAGTGCCTGGCACATAGCAAGTGCCATACAAGCATCTGTGAACTCAAATCCAGTCTTGCCTGCCAGTCTTAGAGCCATGACATCAGATGGGCCTTTATCTACCTGGGAGAACTCCAGCAAAGAGGTACCAGCACTGCAGAGGCATCTGTTGGCCTCACTTTTTGACTGACAGCTTCAAAGCCAGATGTGCTGCATCTTCGACCATCCCTCAATGCTGCATAAATCTATATAGAACTCGATTGTAAAGAGCCAAGTATTGAAAACTGAAAACCCTAATATCCCAATTGATTGCCTGAGAGTAGTTCAATGGCATTTCTCTAAGCTTTCTAGCATCATCCAGGCCCGATTCTAATAGTCCTCGACTTGGACCCAGAAGGCAGAGGGCAATGCTTCTCACAAGTGATCTCAGTGCCTCTCTGGTTGCTGTTAGGTGGAACACAGTAAAGGTTCAAAGGAGTCCAGTTAGACTCATTTAGCACCAAAGCATATCTTAAATATCCCCAGATTGACCGCATCTAACACTGTTTTGGAAGGGGAGCTGAAGAAGAAGCAAGGTGCTGAAGAATAGGAAATGCCACATTTGTTTTAGCCTCACTGCTGTCTTCAGTTCAGTTCAGTCGCTCAGTTGTGTCTAACTCTTTGCGACCCCATGAATCACAGCACGCCAGGCCTCCCTGTCCTTCACCAACTCCCGGAGTTCACTCAAACTCATGTCCATCGAGTCGGTGATGCCATCCAGCCATCTCACTCTCTGTCGTCCCCTTCTCCTCCTGCCCCCAATCTTTCCCAGTATCAGAGTCTTTTCCAGTGAGTCAACTCGTCGCATGAGGTGGCCAAAGTATCAGAGTTTCAGCTTTAGCATCAGTCCTTCCAATGAACACCCAGGATTGATCTCCTTTAGAATGAACTGCTGTCTTAGTCTGAGTCAAAAAGGGAAAGTAGAAAATTTTTAAGAAAGGCTGGTATTCTTTCCCTTTCCTTGTGTCCTGTGACTAAAATTCAAAGCATTTTCTTTCCTTGATTGACCACAGATGTAAAAATTAATGAAAATCTCCTCTTAAGGATAGCAGTTGTCCCTGGCCATGGTCTGTGCCTTCCAGCTCAGAAAGCCAGATCAGGCTGAGTCCCATGCCTCACCAACAAGGGTCACCATACCCAAAGAAAGAAGCCCTTTTGGCTCTGAGCCATCTGAGCCGTGTCAGAGGAGAAGTCTCCTAAATGCAGTTTCGAGCAGATGATTATCCTCGCCCTGCCTTTTGTCTCTTCTCTTAGTGATCCTGAGCCAATTTTGAACAAGGCAGTCTTGAGGCTTATTTGGATTCCTGTGCACTCAGCTCTCTGAGACCCTTAAATTTTGAGAGGAAACATTTAGGAAGTGTGATTGAGGCCAGCTGTGCTGCACCCCAGCCAAGCGAGCCACCCTTTTCTATGATCCATCCTGATTGCTGTGGCTACAGGAATTGCATCATTGTCAGCAAAGAAGGCTAAGGTGGCTGGAAGGAATGAGGTCATCGGGCCACCCCCCATACAAGTCCCGCCAGTCCAGGAAGCCTTCCTCCCTCAGAATGCCTCTTGCACAGACAAATTTCTGATGCTTTCTGTAATGAGAAAGTCACTTCAAAGAAAAGAGAAGATAAAATGTTTTTAAATGCTTTCAGAATGCTTGGCCTTTATTGAACCTCAATGGCTTTCTTAGGTGGAATCTCACCTCTCATTATTAATCATTCCAGCAGGCCCCAGGTAGGTTGCAATTTCACACTCCCAGGGTGTGGTTTTTCCCGTGGTCATGTATGGATGTGAGAATTGGACTGTGAAGAAAGCTGATCGCCGAAGAATTGATGCTTTTGAACTGTGGTGCTGGAGAAGACTCTTGAGAGTCCATTGGACTGCAAGGAGATCCATTCTAAAGGAGATCGATCCTGGGTGTTCATTGGAAGGACTGATGCTAAAGCTGAAACTGCAATACTTTGGCCACCTCATGCAATGAGTTGACTCACTGGAAGAGACTCTGATGCTGGGAGGGATTGGGGATGGGAGGAGATGGGGATGACAGAGAATGAGATGGCTGGATGGCATCACCGACTCGATGGACATGAGTTTGAGTGAACTCCAGGAGTTGGTGATGGACAGGGAGGCCTGGCGTGCTTTGATTCATGGGGTCGCAAAGAGTCGGACATGACTGAGCAACTGAACTGAACTGAACTGAACTGAGGGTGTGGTAGATTTGTGAAAATGGCTATAACACTTTATCACTCCCTGTGTCACATCCTCCCATGAAAAGGCAGCATCTCTTTTCCCAGCTCTTGCTTCTGGCCTTATCTTGCACTTGCTTTGGCCAGTGAGTAGGTTGCTGCAAACACAATGAAGTGACATTTCCAAACTCTTGGCCTCAAGAATACTTCCATTTTCTCTCACTCATAGCCATGCCCTGCCCTGCCATGTTAACAAGCCCAAGCTGGCCTGTTGGGTGATGGAATACCATGTGGAAGAGAGGAGAAGCATCCCAGCTGAGGCTGTCCTAGATTGTTCAGTTCTCGGCTAACCCAAAAGCTAACTGCAGAAGCATAAATGAGCCTGGCTGAGATAAGCAGGAGGCCCAGCCCAAGTTGCCAACCCCCAAGTAAGTGCTTATTAAAGCAAACCAAATCACTAAACTTTAAGGTAATCTGTTACATGGCAAAAGCCCCTCTGGTAGGTCATATTTTTCAAAGTGACAAAATCACCTTAGAAGAAAGAAAAAAGAAAGAACAATTTAAAAGGGAGGAGGGGTATGTGGAAAGCTTCTGAAAGCTGTCTTTCCTCCAGCCTCAACTGCTTGAGATATATTCAGTACTTACTCGGAATCTCATCTACCACTTTAGGAGCTCCAAAGGCCTCCAAGCTTCCTCATCTGGGGATTCCTGGGGCTCCTGTGGTACATAAGAGGTCGGTCTTCAGTAGGAACTTCTTCTTAGCCCACCAGCCTCTGTACCTGGAGAAGTGTTGAACACCTGTGGGGTGGATGGGCAGGAACACCCAGATCCCTCTCATTTCTTGTATAGTAATTCTCCTGTAGAAGGGGAACAGTTCTGTGCTCTGAATATAAAGCAACTCTATTATGAATATAAAGCAACTGTATTAACATCGAATAGCATATTAAAAAGCAGAGACATTACTTTGCCAACCAAGGTCCGTCTAGTCAAGGCTATGGTTTTTCCCGTGGTCATGTATGGATGTGAGAGTTGGACTGTGAAGAAAGCTGATCGCCGAAGAATTGATGCTTTTGAACTGTGGTGCTGGAGAAGACTCTTGAGAGTCCCTTGTACTGCAAGGATATCCAACCAGTCCATTCTAAAGGAGATCAGTCCTGAGTGTTCATTGGAAGGACTGATGCTAAAGCTGAAACTCCAATACTTTGGCCACCTCATGCGAAGAGTTGACTCACTGGAAAAGACTCTGATGCTGGGAGGGTTTGGGGGTGGGAGGAGACAGGGACGACCGAGAATGAGATGGCTGGATGGCATCACCGACTCTGTGGACATGAGTTTGAGTGAACTCCGGGAGTTGGTGATGGACAGGGAGGCCTGGCGTGCTGTGATTCATGGGGTCGCAGAGAGTCGAACACGACTGAGCGACTGAACTGAACTGAACTGAACTGAGCACTATTTCTTTAGGGCTGAGAAACAGACCCTCAAAGAGCAGGCTATCTGAGGAAGCAGCAAGTTTTCCAGGGTCCCAGAGTGTTTTTGCATGCATATTCCAAGTGGTGAGGAGAGAACTAACATTCATGGGGTGTCTACTGTTTGCCTGGTATAGTGTCTTTGCTACTTTGATAAAATCTTACAGCTTCAAAGTGAGGAGGTTTGGTTAGAATTGATTTACAGATAAAGACACTAAAGTCCCAAAAGATTAAGTGAATTGTCCAAGGTCACCTAGCCAGCAAGTAGTAGAGCTCCATATTGTCCTGTAACATCATACCATGAGTGTTTTAAATGTATTGACCAAATGAGAGGCTCCTGCAGAAGAGCATCAGTTCTAAAAATATTTGATTAGTTTTCTTATAATGATCTATTAAAAAAACTAATAAAAATCCATACATCCCAAATATGATACATTAAAACATTTAGTGTATTACAGAAAAATTGAGAGGGTAGGAAATTTGTACTTTTCTTTTGCTTCTCCCCCTCCTCCTCCTCCCCACCCCCTCCTCTCTTTTTCTCCCTCCTCCCCCTCCTCCTCCCCACCCCCTCCTCTCTTTCTCCTCCTCCTCCCCCTAATCCCCACCCCCCTCCTCTCTTTCTCCCCTTCCTCCTCCCCCTCCTCCTCCCCACCCCTCCTCTCTTTCTCCCCCTCCTCCCCCTAATCCCCACCCTCTCCTCTCTTTCTTCCCCTCCTCTTTCTCCTCCTCCTCCCCACCCCTCCTCTCTTTCTCCCCCTCCTCCCCCTAATCCCCACCCTCTCCTCTCTTTCTTCCCCTCCTCTTTCTCCTCCTCCTCCCCACCCCTCCTCTCTTTCTCCTCCTCCTCCCCACCCCTCCTCTCTTTCTCCTCCTCCTCCCCACCCCTCCTCTCTTTCTCCTCCTCCTCCCCACCCCTCCTCTCTTTCTCCCCCTCCTCCCCCTAATCCCCACCCTCTCCTCTCTTTCTTCCCCTCCTCTTTCTCCTCCTCCTCCCCACCCCTCCTCTCTTTCTCCTCCTCCTCCCCACCCCTCCTCTCTTTCTCCCCCTCCTCCCCCTAATCCCCACCCTCTCCTCTCTTTCTTCCCCTCCTCTTTCTCCTCCTCCTCCCCACCCCTCCTCTCTTTCTCTTCCTCCTCCCCTCCTTCTCCTCCCCCTTTCTCCCCCTCCTCTTTCTCCTCCTCCCCCTCCCCCTCCTCCTCCCCACCCCCCTCCTCTCTTTCTCCTCTTCCTCTTCCACCTCTCCCCCACCACCACCTTTTTCTTTTTGAATCAAGCCCATGTGCACCAGAAGGAGTGAGGCTGCAACCATGCCCAGTATATATGTACCATTCTTAATTAAAGACCAGGCTCAACCCATCTCCAAATCATAGCATTGCAAATAGGTGTACAATGATTTGGGGATACATCCTGCTAAACCCATGCTATAGATGGTTCCAAGAGTTTTTGATAGTTTGAAGTGTTTCCATCCTGGCATTTTTATTTATGATTAGAAAGGCAGGAATTTGTGGAAAAAGAGGAGCCAAGGTGAAGAGGGTCAAAGAGCTACAGTGTCTAACCAAGCTGGGCATTACAGTTAAGGGAAACTGAGGGTGTGACAGGCCCTGCCATGATCCAGGTGACAGCCAGTTCTCAGAATCCTGGCTACTAGCCAAATATTTGGGCCACTCAAGTTGTGGGTTGGAAAGGGCAAACCACCCTATGGTGTGCAAAGTGGGCCAGACAAGTTCCTACTTGGAGGAATCCTCCCCAGGCCATTGCCACCTTCCCCACCCTCCCAGAAAAAAGAAGGGGGAAGGGAAGATGCAGGGTCAGGATAAGCATGGATGAACAGAGTAAAGTTGCCTTCTTTGCCGGAGCAAAAAATCTTCACAAAGGAAAGTATAAGGCGATGACTGACTCTCCCAAATCTTGAGTCAGTGGATGATTCAGCTTTGAGACAAAAATGCCCTACACTATTTCTTTTCCAAGCTTCTGTAACAAGTCAATTAAAGCTTCTTCTGAGATTGAAAAACAAGCTATTTTTACTTACAAAAAAACAAGTTTTATTTTATTTATTTGTTTGTGTTTATTTGTTTTATTACTTACAAAAATAAAACAACAAAACTCTATTTCTACCTGTAAACTTATCTATGTGAATCCAGACTCTCTACAAAGAAAAATAATCATAATCAGAAACAAACTCAATGAAAAGTCAGTAAAGTTTGTTTTCAAATTCTGTAGCATAGAGCCCGTCTGTTTTAGGACCTGATGGTTCTGGGTTTGAAGCAGTTTTTCCACTTAGAAATTGTATGAGTTTGGACAAAGAACTTAATATCTTGAAATTCAGTTTCTAATCTATAAAGTGTGGATAATACCAACTTACAGAGCTATTCCAAAAATTGAATGAGATAAATAAGTGAAATTTCCTAGCACAATAAGGAAGGCACCAAATAGATTTGTTCATTCCATTTCCATCCCTAAAGACCTTTTCACCATGTCACTTGATATACAATCTTCTTTTTCTCCTACCCTCAACAAAATCTATAAGAGCCTGATGAACTAAATCCATCCTGAGTTGCCAATGATGCTTAATGATTTTAATTTTCACAGAGTTCTGGGTCTGAAATTGTATAATTTAAGGGTCAGATACTGATTTTGGACAAGGAGACCTTTCTGGCATTTCTGAAATCACTCTTCTATCCAGTTAATCAGTAAAATCATCCACAGTCTAGGTCAGTGATCATCAAAGTTGTCAGGAATGTTCATCCCTGGGGCTATAAAAAATATCCCACTGAGGGGCAGAAAGAAAATATTGAGCCCTTTGTCTATATTGATCTTAAAAGGTAAGAAAGAAATTGTACTCTGTGCTCAGTCATGTCCAACTGCTTGCAACCCCATGGACTCTAGCCTGCCAGGTTCCTCTGACCATGGAATTCTCCAGGCAATAATACTGGAGTGGGTTGCCATTCCCTGATCCAGTGGATCTTCCCAACCCAGGGGTAGAACACATATCTACTGCATTGGCATGTGGGTTCTTTACTCCTGTGCCACCTGGGAAGGCCCCATACTATACTTGATCTTAGCCAAAAGGCCGAGAAGTGATTAAGCTATATTTTTAATAAAGAAATTAAAACATATATTTCTGCTTCATTGACTATGCAAAAGCCTTTGACTGTGTGGATCACAACAAACTGTGGAAAATTCTGAAAGAGATGGGAAAATCAGACCACCTGACCTGCCTCTTGAGAAACCTGTATGCAAGTCAGGAAGCAACAGTCAGAACTGGACATGGAACAACAGACTGGTTCCAAATAGGAAAAGGAGTACATCAAGGTTGTATATTGTCACCCTGCTTATTTAACTTATATGCAGAGTACATCATGAGGAACGCTGGGCTGGAAGAAGCACAAGCTGGAATCAAGATTGCTGGGAGAAATATCAATAACCTCAGATATGGAGATGATACCACCCTTATGGCAGAAAGTGAAGAGGAACTCAAAAGCCTCTTGATGAAAGTGAAAGAGGAGAGTGAAAAGGTTGGCTTAAAGCTCAACATTCAGAAAACTAAGATCATGGCATCTGGTCCCATCACTTCATGGAAAATAGATGGGGAAACAGTGGAAACAGTGTCAGACTTTATTTTTTTGGGCTCCAATATCACTGTGGATGCGAATTGCAGCCATGAAATTAAAAGACACTTCCTCTTTAGAAGGAAAGTTATGATCAACCTAGATAGTATGTTAAAGAGCAGAGACATAACTTTGCCAACCAAGGTCCATCTAGTCTAGGCTATGGTTTTTCCAGTGGTCATGTATGGATGTGAGGGTTGGACTGTGAAGAAAGCTGATCACTGAATAATTGATGCTTTTGAACTGTGGTGTTGGAGAAGACTCTTGAGAGTCCCTTGGACTGCAAGGAGATCCAACCAGTCCAGTCTAAAGGAGATCAGTCCTGGGTGTTCATTGGAAGGGCTGATGCCAAAGCTGAAACTCCAATACTTGGGCCACCTCATGCGATGAGTTGACTCACTGGAAAAGACTCTGATGCTGGGAGGGATTGGGGGCGGAAGGAGAAGAGGAGGACAGAGAATGAGATGGCTGGATGGCATCACCGACTCAATGGACATGAGTTTGAGTGAACTCCAGGAGCTGGTGATGGACAGGGAGGCCTGGCGTGCTGTGATTCATGGGGTCGCAAAGAGTTGGACACGACTGAGCGACTGAACTGAACTGACTGAATGCTTAACAATGGGCTTCCCTGGTGGCTCAGATGGTAAAGAATCCACCTGCAAGGCAGGAGATGGGGGTTTGGTCCCTGCGTTGGGAAGATCCCTTGGAGAAGGGAATGGCAACCCACACAAGTATTCTTGCCTGAATACTTAACATGAAGACTGATGCTAGCACTATTCATGGGCTTGTATATCTAAATGTCACATACAGGAAGGAGTCGGATTTCTACAACATGGAGGGATTGACTTTGATACATTTTCTCATTCATTTGCTTTCATGCTTTACCTGGCTTGTAACTCAAACGGTCATTTCAGATGATAAACATTAATGGTCCTGATAATACTGAGCTCTACAGTTTTGCATTGAACATGGAATTGATATGAGAATTCCTAGAGAATGCCCTAGGTTCAGACGTATTCATTCTTCTACTATGTAAAAACAATCTACATTCCCCATATGTTATTAGGAAGAATTATCCCAACTAGTACAGTAACCCTCTCTGTTGGTTCAAACTATGAAAAGCTCAAAACAGACAGAAGTCCCAGCTTCCAGATCAGTGGAACCCATGTGTCTCTTGGTGAAAGCATTCATTCTTTAGTAACAAGACCTCTCAATAAGTAAAGCTCGAAATTGCAACAAAGAGAAGCAAAACTGGTACCAAAGTATCTTTAGGAATAATAGAGGAGCCACTCCTATCTCTACCTCTTGGTTCTCTGGTCTGAGTAGTTGGTATGAAAGAGATGATGCCGTACAAGTCCCTGAATCATAGCATATAGTGTATTTTATAGGGTGGTGTACCAGCCCATTAAAAGGTTTTCCTCAGTCAGTGTTATTCCTGAGTCCCCATTAGACCACGCCATTAGTTACAAGGCTGACCACTTTGGATGACCCAGTGTACGATAAACTGGTGGATTGGGTTGATTGCTACAGTTCAGTTCAGTTCAGTTCAGCCTCCCTGTCCATCACCAACTCCCTTTGAGCTTCTCATAGTTTGAACCAACAGAGAGGGTTACTGTACTGGTTGGGATAATTCTTCCTAATAACATATGGGGAATGTAGATTGTTTTTACATAGTAGAAGACTGAATATGTCTGAACCTAGGGCATTCTCTAGGAATTCTCTTATTAATTCCATGTTCAATGCAAAACTGTAGAGCTCAGTATTATCAGGACCATTAATGTTTATCATCTGAAATGACCGTTTGAGTTTCAAGCCAGGTAAAGCATGAAAGCAAATGAATGAGAAAATGTATCAAAGTCAATCCCTCCATGTTGTAGAAATCCGACTCCTTCCTGTATGTGACATTTAGATATACAAGCCCATGAATAGTGCTAGCATCAGTCTTCATGTTAAGTATTCAGGCAAGAATACTTGTATGGGTTGCCATTCCCTTCTCCAAGGGATCTTCCCAACGCAGGGACCAAACCCCCATCTCCTGCCTTGCAGGTGGATTCTTTACCATCTGAGCCACCAGGGAAGCCCATTGTTAAGCATTCAGTCAGTTCAGTTCAGTCGCTCAGTCGTGTCTGACTCTCCGCGACCCCATGAATCACAGCACACCAGGCCTCCCTGTCCATCACCAGCTCCTGGAGTTCACTCAAACTCATGTCCATTGAGTCGGTGATGTCATCCAGCCATCTCATTCTCTGTCGTCCCCGTCTTCTCCCACCCCCAATTCCTCCCAACATCAGACTCTTTTCAAGTGAGTCAACTCGTCGCATGAGGAGGCCAAAGTATTGGAGTTTCAGCTTTAGCATCAGTCTTTCCAATGAACACCCAGGACTGATCTCCTTTAGACTGGACTGGTTGGATCTCCTTGAAGTCCAAGGGACTCTCAAGAGTCTTCTCCAGCACCACAGTTCAAAAGCATCAATTCTTCGGCGATCAGCTTTCTTCACAGTCCAACTCTCACATCCATACATTAGAACTTGCAAATATGAAGAGATCAGTCATGATTATATTACCTTCTATGGCAAAGAGGAGATTATCCAGGTGGACCTGAATTAGAAAGCGGAGTTTCTCCAGAGGGAAGATAGAAGTCAAAAAGATTCCAGAGGTGAGAGGGATTTGTTGAGCTACTGCTGGCTTTGAAGATGAAGGGAACATATGAGAAGGAGTACAGGGGGCTCTCAGAGCAGAGAAAGGTCTTCTAGCTGACAGCCAGAGCCATCATGGGAACTTCAGACACTCTACAAAGAACTGGATTTGCCAACCAACTAAACAAGCTCTCAAGCAGATTCTTTCTTAGAATCTCCAGACAAGATCCCAGCCAAGGTGGTAAATGAAGCAATTTTCACCTTGTGAGATCCAAAGCAAAGAACTCAAACAAATCCATGTGGACTTCTGACCTACAGAACTGTGAGATAATAAATAGGTGTTGTTTTAATGTGCTACTGAGGGCAGGAGGAGAAGGGGATGACAGAGGATGAGATGGTTGGATGGCATCACCGACACAATGGACATAGGTTTTGGTGGACTCCGGGAGTTGGTGATGGACAGGGAGGCCTGGCATGCTGCAGCTCATGGGGTCACAAACAGCTGGATGTGACTGAGTGACTGAACTGGACTGAACTTAATGTGCTAAAGTGTTAGTTGTTCAGTCATGTCCAGCTCTTTTTTGTGACCCCGTGTACTATAGCCCACCAGGCTCCTCTGTCCTTGGGATTCTCCAGGCAAGAATACTGGAGTGGCTTGCCATGCCCTCCTCCAGGGATCTTTCCAACCCTGGGATTAAACCCAGACCTCCTGCATTGCAAATGGATTCTTTCCTGTCTGAGCCACCAGCTAAGTTTGTGATAATTTGCCAGATAGCAACAGGAAAGAAATACAGTTCCTAAATATGGATCTAGCCATCCTTTTCCATGTGGTGCCAGAATATCATGATTTATTTTGTGTAATTTTTGAAATTCCTCAATCAGTTGTTGATAGGAACTCCCATGAGACCAGAGGTTGGGGTAGAGGGGGTATAGGCAATGAAGCAAGACAAGGTTGGTATTAGTTTGCTAGGGCTGCAGTAACAATACCACAGATTGTGTGGGTTTAACAACAGAACTTTATAGTCTCAATTTCAGAGGCTTGAGCCCAAGATCAAAATGCTGGCACCTTGTTTGGTTTCTTCTGAGGGTGCTCTCCTTGGCTTGCAGAGGGCTGCCTTCTCGTTGTGTCCTTACACAGCCTTTCCTCCGTATCTCCACATCCTTGGTGTCTGTGTCCAAATTTTCTCTTCTTATAAGGACACCAGTCAGATTGGATTAGGCTCACCTCTTTGAAGGCTCCATTTCCAAATGCATTCACATTTTCAGATATTATGGTTTAGGGTTTCAACGTGAATTTAGAAGGAACACAATTGAGCCCATAATGAGGTACCGTGATAGTCTGAGTCACTTGCCTTTGAAGTTTATTTGCAACCTTCTGGACCTACTTAAGACTGATCTTCTACTCACTGATGGAAGACTACTGCACACTCCCAGTTTGATGTCTGGACAGTCAAACAACACCAGTTCATAATAGGCAACTTAGGATCCATAGAACTTAGTGTTAATTTTCTGTCTAGGCCCATAGCAAGACAGAAGATATTTTTCGAAAGGAAAATAGATATCTGTAGACAGTATGGCTCCTGTTCTGTGATTCTCCTATCAGGGGTTGACAGATGCTTCATACGTCATCCTATCTCCTGTTCTGGACCACATGCAAAACAGGTGGTTTCATGTGAAACTGAGTCAGAACAGCTTGCCCAAACATGAAAGTGTTTCTTCCAGAATCCAAAGAAGTTTACCAGTCATTGTGCCTCTTTTTCAGAGAAAGGTGGTGTGCAATTAAGAGCTACGTCCTTTCCATGTCTGAATATTTCTGAGTCTTACAAGGCTGATATACAAGTTAAAACTAATTCAGTTTATCCAGCCCCATGAAAAAGGGATATTTCAATTTGTATAGCCAGAATATTACCTCCACCTCATCAGACCCATAAACATGAGATTCTAGAGCAATCCATTTAAACTTCTAGGCTTACCTCCAGCGGAGGCCATGTGCACTAATGTAAATCAGCAAGTTTACCCATTTGTAAGAGTGAAACAGAAACTGAATATATAAAGTCACTAAGATTAGGCCTACCGTTAGATTCTCTTGTGTCTTTGTGCCAATTAGAAATGGATATCCCATGCTCCTGGGTAATGCAGGCCCCTAGCAAGGAGTATATCCTGGTAAAAGGAGACCAGTCCCACCCACCCTTTATTCACCCACCCTTGGGCAGGGTATTGTCTGCCCCACCATTCGTTCACAGTGGCCCTGGGAAGAGCTATGCATGAGTTGCAAAGAGACACGTCAACCTATTAGAAAATGCTACCGGAAAGTACAGGCATCTGTACTTCTCTCCTGAGTTCGTGGGCTTCTTCTCCAAGACTTTTGGGAATATTAGGATGAGGGCATATGTAGGCAGAAGGAAAGAAACAACCTCTAATAACCTAGGCATCCAAGTAACGCTTGCTAGAATGGATTTGCGTTGAATTGAATCACTTTAATTTAACTTTGTCTAGGTGTGGGGTTTTTTTAATATTATGATCACATAATCTAAATAACGAAAATAAAGTAATAACTTAAACAACCAATTAGTTTTGTCAATTAATTAATCTTCGTTACTGGGTTCCTTGATATATTTGATTCTGAACTAGGTGATATAAAAGTCTTAAAAGAATAAAGCTCTTAAAATTTTAACAGTCTAAATAGGGAGTTTCCACTGATGCACAGGAAAGGATAGGATATTTCAGCCCTTAGGTATTTATTTTCCCCAACTGGCAAGACATATGAGAATGACATATGTTTGAATATTCTGCTAGTTATTGGTAAGTGCTTTTCCTCTTACCTTACAAAAGATACAGTTCTTATTATACCTGTATTCTGGTATATAAGAAAAATTTCATTACCTAAATAATTTTTCTACATCAAAGTTACACCTGAACTCAAACAATGAAACTAGTCTGTGATGTGGGCCTGCACATGAGTTCTTTCTAAGTTGAAACTTTAGCCAGAAAAAGAGGAAGATAAGAACAAGAGGGTTGGATATTCTAAGAATATCATATCAACAGTACTCCGTGCATTACTAGGTTTGCTGGGATGTTGAGGCATCCAGCCTACTTCTAGAGCCAACAGCCTCTACATGTGTCCACAAATATAAATCACTTGGAGTGATGAATCCTTGTGTAACTTCTGCTCCATCCCATTCATCATCAGGCAAGTCTGCTGACTGATCCACTGAGGTTCTCATCCTGACCTAAAGGCATGACCTTTGCTGAGAGACCAGGGCAAATGAACCACCCTCATCCCTGGTATTTCCATAATGTGAGTCCTTTCCCTAACCAATGAGTTGTGCTCCTAATGCCCCAGTTGCCTAAGACCCCTAAGGTACTGAACACCAAAGCACTGTTCAACTGCAAAAGACAACAAAAGTGAATGAGATTCTAAGAGCTTATTAGGGAGAGAGAGCTTGATTTTTTACCTTTTTGGTTTGTTTCATTAATGAAAAGTCAAAGCACCTGACTGTTTTCTTGTAAGGAGGAAATTACATATTGAAACTTGTTCTGAATAAGTTTACTCTTGTTCATACAACAGTGGGTCTGCAAGAATCATACACGATAAAACTGTTCAAAATGTGAGTTCCTGGGCCTCCTGTCCTGAGAAGCTGATAGTGCACACCGGGTGTATGGCCCAGGAATCAGTATTTTTATTAAACACAGGTAGGTAAGTGTCTGATGCAAGAGATCCTTGGACCGCACTCTGAGAACTGGCTATTAGCTTTTGCCAGTTGCCTTTGTTGCTGTGTAGTTGTTGCAGCTGCTGCTGTTATTCTCAACAGTTATTCTCTTCATATGTACCCAAGCACCTGCTTACTCACTGTTTGCTGCTGGTGGTGGTGAATTTGCAAGTCTGAGGCATGGTGTCTGGGTAGAGCATCAGTCAGGAATCCTGAGCCCAGGTTCTACCACTAAATAACTATGTTATGTATTATTTAGCCTCTCTAGTATTCCATTGAAATAATAATTTTCAAAGGCCTCTGAAGCTTAAAACATTTAGATACTATGAATTCTCAGTTACCATGACCAGTCTAGGCTTTCTCTATTTTGTATTTCTGAAGGCATGAGAGAGCTACCATTCCTGGCATTGCAGCCACCACTTACTATATATGTCAATCTGAAAAAATGACTCCATCTCCCCATATTTCATTCTTCTCACTTGCATAAAGGAGAAATGAACTCCTCCCCTTTTTACTTCATATGTTAATGTTAAACTCAAATGGGATTAGGAATATAGGATTCACAATGTACTACAAAGGTACACTATCTCATGCTCTCCAAGTCAGAGAGACCTATGCAACCATAGGTCATAGCACTGGATTTGTCTTATAAATATATCTTGAAAAAAGTCTGTTTGGATTGTGTTCAGATGGAATGGGAAGTGGAAGGAGCAGACAAATAGGCAAGTCACTGTAAGGGTATATTGAGACAAAGAAGAGGGAGGTAAGTAAGGTGAGGAATATTATTTACATATTTACATGTTTACATATTTACATGCATATTTACATGTTCAAAGGAGTGGCCCAGAAGAGTGAGATAGCAGAAGGAACAAAATGATCAATTGTAGGAGGCTATCCTCAAATGGTTGAGAGAAGACAGAGTCCAAAATATCAGGTTGGAGCAATTCCAGCTTGTCTCTTATAAGAGGAAAAGAAATAGTGCAGAGGAACAGATGAAAGGAGTTGGTATATTTTAGGTGTAGAATGTGGAAGCTCTTTCTTATTGATTATTTACCCAGTAAAATAAAAATCAAGATCAATATCTGAGACTGAAGCAGGAGATGGAGGGGTTGGAAGTTTGAGGAGAAAGGAGAAGATGCAAGCTGATTTCCTGTGATAGTAAGGGTTGAACTGACAGAGGAATTACAACATTAAGACACTTATGTTTTAAAGTCACGAATTTCAAGTGAGACCATTTTTCATGATTGTGTAATTTTTGTCAGCCACATTTAGCTCCATTCAGGTGCAGAATAGGTGTAAAACTAAATTTTTCCAGGGCTGACTTTTTTTTTTTAAATAACCAGGGCGGTATGATGAAGTGAATGGGTTAGAGAGATGAAGTTGTATTCATCAGAATAATGTATTGTATCAGAATAATGATAATGGATCATTATATTTAAGCTTAGTAAGGATCTGTATCAATGAATTGGTAATCCTGATAACCTGGAACCTGATTATTAGGGAGAATCAACTGGAAACAAGAAAGAGGTAACCAGAGATTGGGATATTTGAAATTGAAGAGAGTGGCATTGACAAAGTATGGGGAATGGTAGAAGTAGGTGACTGTAGGGGAGTGGAAGATATATATATTTGACTAGTCCAAGGAACAGAGGACAAGGCTGTTGGATGAACCGTCTACAATAATAGCTGACTTCCCGAAACACTGCATGAGTATGATGGCCATCAGTCAATGTCTTTCGTCAGTGAATGAAAGAGGGATAACAGAGGAATGACTAAGACGGTCCCTCTGGCTTATGCTTCAAAGGAATACATTTGAAGGGAGTGAGGGTCAAGGAAGTTAGGTGAATGCTGGTCCTGAAGAGACCCTGAGGAGTGGAGAAAGCAATTCTAGTCCCAAAGGTATACAGGTTATTCACATGGAAATTCAGATTTTGATTTCTTTTGGAAAAAAATTAGAAGTTTCATTGCAAGCGATCCCTTCTCCACAAGTTAACAGAAACCTGGTTGCACCATTTCGATGGGTCCTAGAGTTTCTATTTCTCCACAGTCTCTACCATATCCTCTTCTTCCTGAAACAGGGATTCCATTTAACTTCTGCTTGCTATGCATTGTCTTTTCTAAAACAGACCTAACCAATAAGTAAATGTCTTACTGTATTCTTATTTTCATTAAATAAAGAATTGAAATAGCTCAACTGGAATTCCATCACCTCCACTAGCTTTGTTCGTAGTGATGCTTTCTAAGGCCCGCTTGACTTCACATTCCAAGATGTCTGGCTCTAGGTCAGTGATCACATTATCGTGACTATCTTGGTCATGAAGATCTTTTTTGTACAGTTCTTCTGTGTATTCTTGCCACTCTTCTTAATATCTTCTGCTTCTGTTAGGTCCATACCATTTCTGTTCTTTATCGAGCCCATCTTTGCATGAAATGTTCCCTTGGAATCTCTAATTTTCTTTTTTTTTTTTTTTTCATTTCTAAAAAAGAATTTTATTAAAAAAGCACAAATGCAAAGAAATGAACAGAGGAAAATTTATGCGTCGAACCTGGACTGGTCACTTACGATAATATACATGCTACAATTCCATTCTCTCCAATCATTCCACCTTCACCCTCTAATTTTCTTCAAGAGATCTCTTCTTTTTCCTATTCTGTTGTTTTCCTCTATTTCTTTGCATTGATCACTGAGGAAGGCTCTCTTATCTCTCCTTGCTATTCTTTGGAACTCTGCATTCAGATGCTTATATCTTTCCTTTTCTCCTTTGCTTTACGCTTCTCTTCTTTTCACAGCTATTGGTAAGGCCTCCTCAGACAGCCATTTTGCTTTTTTGCATTTCTTTCCCATGGGGATGGTCTTGGTCCCTGTCTCCTGTACAATGTCATGAACCTCCATCCAGAGTTCATCAGGCACTCTATCTATCAGATCTAGTCCCTTAAATCTATTTCTCACTTCCACTGTATAATCATAAGGGATTTGATTTAGGTCATATGTGAATGGTCTAGTGGTTTTCCCTACTACTGTTTTAGAAAAGGCAGAGGCACCAAAGATCAAATTGCCAACATCCACTGGATCATGGAGAAAGCAAGAGAGTTCCAGAAAAACATCTATATCTGCTTCATTGACTATGCCAAAGCCTTTGACTGTGTGGATCACAAAACTGTGGAAAATTCTTCAAGAGATGGGAATACCAGACCACCTGACCTGCCTCTTGAGAAACCTGTATGCAGGTCAGGAAGCAATAGTCAGAACTAGACATGGTACAAAAGACTGGTTCCAAATAGGAAAAGGAGTACGTCAAGGCTGTATATTGTCACCTTGCTTATTTAACTTCTATGCAGAGTACGTCATGAGGAACGCTGGGCTGGAAGAAGCACAAGCTGGAATCAAGATTGCCGGGAGAAATATCAATAACCTCAGATATGCAGATGACACCACCTTATGGCAGAAAGTGAAGAGGAACTCAAAGGCCTCTTGATGAAAGTGAAAGAGGAGAGTGAAAAGGTTGGCTTGAAACTCAACATTCAGAAAACAAAGATCATGGCATCTGGTCCCATCACTTCATGGGAAATAGATGGAAAAACAGTGGAGACAGTGTCAGACTTTATTTTTCTGGGCTCCAAAATCACTGCAGATGCTGATTGCAGCCATGACATTAAAAGACGCTTGCTCTTGGAAGGAAAGTTATGACCAACCTAGATAGTATATTAAAAAGTAGAGACATTACTTTGCCAACAAAGGTCCGTCTAGTCAAGGCTATGGTTTTTCCCGTGGTCATGTATGGATGTGAGAGTTGGACTGTGAAGAAGGCTGATCCCCGAAGAATTGATGCTTTTGAACTGTGATGCTGGAGAAGAATCTTGAGAGTCCCTTGGACTGCAAGGAGATCCAACCAGTCCATTCTAAAGGAGATCAATCCTGGGTGTTCATTGGAAGGACTGATGCCAAAGCTGAAACTCCAATACTTTGGCCACCTCATGCAACTAGTTGACTCACTGCAAAAGACTCTGATGCTGGGAAAGGTTGGGGGCGGGAGGAGAAGGGGACGGCAGAGAATGAGATGGCTGGATGGCATCACCGACTCTATGGACATGAATTTGAGTGAACTCAGGGAGTTGGTGATGGATAGGGAGGCCTGGCGTGCTGTGATTCATGAGGTCTCAGAGAGTCAGACACGACTGAGTGACTGAACTGAACTGAAAGAATTGAAACTAGAAAATAAGTCAGGCCAAGAGAGCTATATGTTTAACTTAGCCTTCTTCTCTTTTTTCTGTTATCTGCTTGACCCTCACAGGCATTTGGTTACAAGACACCTGCTCTAACCTCTGACTGATGTATTTACCCCAATTAAAATCTACCAGAAATTATTTTCCATAGCCCCAAAATTTGAGTTTATCTTATGTGATAGTTTTACGGCTTTGAAATCTCAACTAGGCTTGATAGTAGAACATGAAACAAAACACAGAAATAATCAGGTAACCTAATTTTAGTTCAAGAAGAAAGCATTCAACTACACTTTGGATGTTAGCCAGAGTAGATATAGACCTGTGTGTATTTCTCTCTAACTTCCCACCTTCATGCTAACCTTAAAACAAATAAGACTCTTGAGCAAGCCCAGAATTCTATGATCCTCTGCACTGATGGATCCCTTGCTCTACCAGTTGTCAAGATCAACACAATTTGGATGTACCTCTAGAACAAACAAAACACATCATAGAAGTTGCAATCATTTGCTCTTTCATGGATCTGCAATATTGTGTCCTTGACATTGCTCAAAAGTTTAAAAGATAATAAAACAAAGGGAAAGCAACAAAGATCAAATTATTTATGCAAATATAACACACATGTACAAGTCTTCTAGTTCTCTCCTATTTACTCTGAAAGATAACAGGTTCCTAATATCTTTGAAAGTTGCATTCTCAGAATTCTAACCCCCCAAGCAGTTAATCTGAATACATAAGATTTGGAATATTTATTCAAAACATTTCATAACAGCTACAGAGTAGAGATGGGTATTTCTAGGAGCTTGAAACATAGTTAAGAAATTCCCTTGTGTGCTGACTTGCCTGAAGCTGATTTCTAGGTGATATAGATTCAAGGGATTAGATTTGATAGACAGACTGCCTCAAGAACTATGGACTGAGGTTCATGACACTGTAGAGGAGGCAGTGATCAAGACCATCTCCAAGAAAAAGAAATGCAAAAAGGCAAAATGGTTGTCTAAGGAGGCCTTACAAATGGCTACGAGAAGAAGAGAAGCAAAAGGCAAAGAATAGCAAGGAGATAAGAAAGCCTTCCTCAGGGATCAATGAAAAGAAATAGAGGAAAACAATAGAATGGAAAAACTAGAGATCTCTTCAAGAAAATCAGAGATACCAAGGGAAATTTTCATGCAAATATGGGCACAATAAAGGACAGAAATGATATGGACCTAACAGAAGCAGAAGATATTAAGAAGAGGTGGCAAGAATACACAGAAGAGCTATACAAAAAAGATCTTCATGACTCAGATAATCACGATGGTGTAATCACTCACCTAGAGCCCAACGTCCTGGAATGCAAAGTCAAGTGGGCCTTAGGAAACATCACTATGAACAAAGCTAGTGGAGGTGATGGAATTACAATTGAGCGATTTCAAATCCTAAGAGATGATGCTGTAAAAGTGCTGCACTCAATATGCTAGCAAATTTGGAAAACTCAGCAGTGGCCACAGGATTGGAAAAGGTCAGTTTTCATTCCAATCCCAAAGAAAGGCAATGCCAAAGAATGCTCAAACTACCACACATTTGCACTCATCTCACACGCTAGTAAAGTAATGCTTAAAATACTCCAAGCCAGGCTTCAGCAATATGTGAACCATGAACTTCCAGATGTTCAAGCTGGTTTTAGAAAAGGCAGAGGTACCAGAGATCAAATTGCCAACATCCTCTGGATCATCAAAAAAGTAAGAGAGTTCCAGAAAAACATCTATTTCTGCCTTATTGACTATGCCAAAGCCTTTGACTGTGTGGATCACAATAAACTGTGGAAAATTCTAAAAGAGATGGGAATACCAGACCACCTGACCTGCCTCTTGAGAAACCTGTATGCAAGTCAGGAAGCAACAGTTAGAACTGGACATGGAACAGCAGACTGGTTCCAAATAGGAAAAGGAGTACGTCAAGGTTATATATTGTCACCCTGCTTAGTTAACATGTATGCAGAGTACATCATGAGAAACGCTGGGCTGGAGGAAACACAAGCTGGAATCAAGATTGCCGGGAGAAATATCAATAACCTCAGATATGCAGATGACACCACCCTTATGGCAGAAAATGAAGAACAACTAAAGAGCCTCTTGATGAAAGTAAAAGAGGAGAGTGAAAAATTTGGCTTAAAGCTCAATATTCAGAAAACTAAGGTCATGGCATCTGGTCCCATCACTTCTTGGCAAATAGACTGGGAAACAATGACAGACTTTATTTTGGGGGGGTTCCAAAATTACTGCAGATGGTGACTGTATCCATGAAATTAAAAGACACTTGCTCCTTAGAAGTAAAGTTATGACCAACCTAAACAGCATATTAAAAAGCAGAGTCATTACTTTGCCAACAAAGCAACAAAGTTCCATCTAGTCAAAGCTATGGTTTTTCCAGTAGTTATGTATGGATGAGAAAGTTGGACTATAAAGAAAGCAGATCGCCGAAGAATTGATGCTTTGAACTGTGTTGTGGGAGAAGACTCTTGCAAGTCCCTTGAACTGCAAGGAGATCCAACCAGTCCATCCTAAAGAAAATCATTCCTGAATATTCATTGGAAGGACTGATGTTGAGGCTGAAACTCCAATACTTTGGCCACCTGCTACAAAGAACTGACTCATTTGAAAAGACTGTGATGCTGGGAAAGATTGAAGGTGGGAGGAGAAGTGGATGACAGAGGATGAGATGGTTGGATGGCATCACCGACTCAACAGGCATGAGTTTGAATAACCTCTGGGAGTTGGTGATGGACAGGGAGGCTTGGTGTGCTCAGTCCATGGAGTCTCAAAGAGTCAGATATAACTGAACGACTGAACTGAACTGAACTGAACTGAACTGAAGGGTGACCATATGATTTGTTGTGCAATCTATGACAGTTTTGAGAACAAATGAGTGTTGCTATTTAAAAATGCTCGAGGACAGCAGGTGTGAACAGGAATTCCAATCAGGCTACATGGCATGGTCACCTTAATTACACATAGCTCACTTCACAAGACTCTAAAACATGTTACCCAGAGGCCAGAAAGGAAAGATATGGCAAAGATTCAACAGGCTTTGCCCTTCTAACAGGATTTACAGAGCTAGCCAGAGACAGGTTTTCCAAAATACATATTTAGCAAACTAACTTTGTTTGGTCTCCATGAAAAGCTTAGAGGGGATTTAGTGGAGGAATGGGTAAGCCAGTTCTTCAGCAGCAGAATTTTATATCTCAGCTCTAAACTGTTCATTCCACACCATCTCCCCTTGCCTCCTTTCCTCCCTACTCTGCCTATACCACCCTCAAGCGGAACCCTGTTCACAGGCTGGCATAATTGGCAACATGCTTTGTTGTTGGTTTGCCTTGCTGATGCCTCATTGCTGGAAGGTTGCCAATGTTAGCATACCAACTACATGCACCAATGGTCTGATCTGGAATGGGAAATCCTACTGTATATGCCTATGCAGGAGAGAGTGCACTAAACAGCTCTGAAGAGGAACTAGACAAATGTTTGAATAAAAGCAACTGAAGGGTAACTGCTAATTCAGAAGTCATGGTCCCAGCTGACTTTCTTGGCTTCCTTCCTTCCTAGACTTTCCTGTGCTCTTTTGTTATCTGTGGCTTAATCCTCAAGTACAGTTCTGGTGCAATCCATGAGGCAATGTTTCTAAATGCTAACATATTGGTTCAATTATCCCAAAAAAGGGAACTGAAAACGTTTTCCTTCTTGCAGCTACCAAATGTCCAAGTCTGATGGCTTGCTTAAAAACACACAGACACTGAAGGTTTGCCCCTTGCCTCCATGCTGAACACTTTCTTCTCCCCAAGAGATGACAGAGACCATGATCAAAATATGAGATGTGTAGAGAAAATCTGTTTCACTTGTATATACAATTTTTGAAAGTTGAGCTAAAATAACATCCCTGTCTTCTCTCAGGTTGGAGATCCTAAAATACACTTTTGTTTCCCACTCTGAAACAAAGATTTGAGTCAATTTGTTTTGCCCCAATTTGTGACATTAGCAAATAAATGTCTAAAGCAGCTTAAGTGAAATCACAGAAACTATTTTATCTAAATTTCAAAATGTTGAGTATATGTATTTGTGTGTACATACTCCTGTTTCTTCGAGGTAAGGAATGATGCTGCTCAGAATTAATAGGGGATAATAAGTGATGATTTTCTTTCATGAACTGCCGCTAAAGGTTGCAGGAAGACTTTAAAAAAAAAAAAGCTCTGGTAACTAGTTTCCATTGTATTTATTAAAATCCCACATGCTACTTTTGTTTGTCTTCCATCCACTTTCTTCATGGAAATCAAAGACACAAAGAACAAGCAAAGCCCTGACTTGCACTTGATAAATATGGCCCTTATAGCATTCTGTACAATTTGGAGCCTAGACCATTATTTCAGTGAAGCCTGTGATTGTTCATTAGCACAAAGAGTGTGTAATAAATATAATGAAAGACTGCTGGCTTTACTCTATCTTTGTCATCTAAAGCAGTTCCATGAATAACTACGGGGATTTGTCTCCAAATGACTTATTTGCTTCCCTTCTAATAAATAACATGTAATTAGGGTAATATATTGTTTCCTAGTTATGTTAGCCATGTAGTGAAGAGAAACAAATGTACAAGTTTAGATATGAAAGAATAGTAGATAATTTTTATATTATCCCTTAAAGTATTTAGAATCATTATGCATAAGTTAAACTGCTGGGAGGTCTAAGTACAAAGCAAGAGCCGAGCTTCTACATTTAATGAGTTTCTTTATTACTCAGGGCATGAATTACTACTCTGATACTATAAAACTGCAGCGAGTGCTCTGCATTTCAGATGAGACTCTTTGAGGAATGCACTCGTCAGTGAACTGTCAGCGATGGGAAGGACTAATCTGATTTAGAAAGGATTAGGTTGGGAACTGCGCCTCTGAATGTCAAGGTAGCTACATCTCTCCACAGAGATGTGGAATGTTTTAACTCTTCACATCCAAGGCCCTGGTGTTAGGAGAACCCTCTGAGTCACAAGGTCACATCCATTACTGAGCACCGAGATGGAAATAAATTGCACTGATGGCCTCCTCAGGTCTCTTGAGAGAAATCCATCTTCACTCTCACAATACCAGGGAGTTACTGCCAAGCCTTGGCCTTGAAATTCAAAACATTCTTCTGGGGAAAAAATAAAAAGAAGATGGCCTCTGCCAATTATTAGAGAAAAATTGATATGCAGCAAATATCTCTTACACCATTACACACTTGACTGGAGAAGGGGGACCAGTTACTAGGGTGGGGATCTCCTGAGTGTCTGGATTCAGGACAGGGAAGAGGAAGGCACCAGCAAGTAAACACCTTAGTGGACCTATCACAGCTGTGGAGTCTGTGCTGGTACAGACTCTCCATAGACTGAGGTCACTACTTTTGAAAGCTGTTGTTGTTCACTTGCTAAGTTGTGTCTGACTCTTTGTGACCCCGTGGACTGCAACACACCAGATTTTCCTGTCCTTCACTATCTCCCTGAGTTTGCTGAAACTCATGTCCATTGAGTCAATTATGCCATCCGAACATCTCAACCTCTGTTGCCTCCTTCTCCTCTTGCCCTTAATTTTTTCCAGCATCAGGATCTTTTCCCATGAATTGACTCTTTGCATCAGGTGGCCCAAGTATTGGAGCTTCAATTTCAGCATCAGTCCTTCCAATGAATATTCAGGGTCAATTTCTTTAGGATTGACTGGTTGGATCTCCTTGCTGTCCAAGATACTCTCAAGACTCTTCTTCAGCACCAGAGTTTGAAAGCATTATCTCCTCAGTGCTCAGCCTTCTTTATGGTTCAGCTCTCACATCCATACATAACTACTGGAAAAATCATAGCTTTGAGTATACTGACCATGGTCAGCAAAGTGATGACTCTGCTTTTTAATACATTGTCTAGGTTTGTCATCGCTTTTCTTCCAAGGAGCAAGCATCTTTGAATTTTTTCACTGCAGTCACCATCCAGTGATTCTGGAGCCCAAGAAAATGAAATCTGTCACTGTTTCCACTTTTTTTCTCATCTATTTGCCATAAAGTGATGGTACCAGATGCCATGATCTTAGTTTGTTGAATGTTGAGTCTTGAACCAGCTGTTTCACTCTCCTCTTTTACCTTCATCAAGAGGATCTTTAGTTCCTCTTTGCTTTCTGCCATTAATGAGGTATCATCTGTATATCTGAGATTATTGATATTTCTCCTGACAATATTAATTCTATCTTGAGCTTCATTCAGCCCTGCATTTCGCATGATGTACTCTGCATAAAAATTAAATAAGCAGGGTGACAATATATAGCTTTGACAAACTCCTTTCCTAATTTTGAACCAGTCTGTTGTTCCATGTCCGGTTCTAACTGTGGCTTCCTGACCTGCATACAGGTTTCCCAGGAGGCAGGTAAGATGGTCTGGTATTCTCATCTCTTTCAGAATTTTCCATTTGTTGTGATCTACACAGTCACAGGCTTTGACATAGTCAATAAAGCAGAAGTAGTTTGTTTTTTTTTTAATTCCCTTGCTTTTTCGATGATCCAGTGGATGTTGGCAATTTGATCTCTGGTTTCTCTGCCTTTTCTAAATCCAGCTTGAACATCTTGAAGTTCTTGGTTCATATACTGTTAAAGCCTATCTTAAAGGATTTTGAGCATTACCTTGCTGGAATGTGAGATAAGCACAATTGTGCCATAGTTTGAGCATTCTTTGGCATTGCCCTTGTTTGGGATTAGAATGAAAACTGACCTTTTCCAGCCCTGTGGCCACTGATGAGTTTTCCAAGTTTGCTGGCATATTGAATGCAATACTTTATCAGCATCATCTTTTAGGATTTGAAATAGCTCAACTGGAATTCCATCACCTCTACTAGCTTTGTTTGTAGTGATTCTCCTTAAGGCCCACTTGACTTCACACGCCAAGATGTCTGGCTCTAGGTGAGTGACCACACCATTGTGGTTATCCAGTTCATTAAGACCTTTTTTGTTTACTTCTTCTGTGTATTCTTGCCACCTCTTCTTAATATCTTCTGCTTGTTAGATCCTTGCCATTTCTGTCCTTCATTGTGCCCATTTTTACATGAAATATTCCCTTGATATCTCTAATTTTCTTGAAGAGATTGTTAGTCTTTTCCATTCTGTTGTTTTCTTCTGTTTCTTTGCATTGCTCACCTAAGAAGTGTTTCTTATCTCTCCTTGCTATTCTTTGGAACTCTGCATTCAGATGGGTATATCTTTCCCTTTCTCCTCTGCCTTTCACTTCTCTTCTGTTTTTTAAAAAAACTAGGTTGCCTATTAACAAGATAGAAGATTGTACAGGGTGGTCTCTCATCTCTAAAGCTTGTGGGACAAAAAACACAGGAGGGGTTCTCTTTGCTCAATTCTTGTCCAACTCTATGAAAAAGCTGAGCCCTTTACCACTACTTCAGACAGTCTGACAGGTCCTCCCAGACATTTGACATGCTTTAAGTGGAATTAAGTGGGAAAACGTCAAGGGCTCTGACCTGGCTTCAGTGTAAGCACTGGGACATAAGTCCTCTGAGCTGGTGATGGAGATAGGAAAAGGATGCCTAAGAAGTAATGTTGATAGGATCTGTGGAGTATTTACTTTGCACTAAGTTGGTGCATCATGAGGAACGCTGGGCTGGAAGAAGCACAAGCTGGAGTCAAGATTGCCGGGAGAAATATCAATAACCTCAGATATGCAGATGACACCACCTTTATGGCAGAAAGTGAAAAGGAACTAAAAAGCCTCTTGATGAAAGTGAAAGAGGAGAGTGAAAAGGTTGGCTTGAAGCTCAACATTCAGAAAACGAAGATCATGGCATCTGGTCCCATCACTTCATGGGAAATAGATGGGGAAACAGTGTCAGACTTTATTTTTTTGGGCTCCAAAATCACTGTGGATGCTGATTGCAGCCATGAAATTAAAAGACGCTTACTCCTTAGAAGGAAAGTTATGACCAACCTAAATAGTATATTAAAGAGCAGAGACATTACTTTGCCAACAAAGGTCCATCTAGTCTAGGCTATGGTTTTTCCCATGGTCATGTATGGATGTGAGAGTTGGACTGTGAAGAAAGCTGATCGCTGAAGAATTGATGTTTTTGAACTGTGGTGCTGGAGAAGACTCTTGAGAGTCCATTGGACTGCAAGGAGATCCAACCAGTCCATTCTAAAGGAGATCGATCCTGGGTGTTCATTGAAAGGACTGACGCTAAAGCTGAAACTCCAATACTTGGCCACCTCATGTGACGAGTTAACTCACTGGAAAAGACTCTGATGCTGGGAAGGATTGGGGGCGGGAGGAGAAGGGGATGACAGAGAATGAGATGGCTGGATGGCATCACCGACTCGATGGAGGTGAGTTTGAGTGAACTCCGGGAGTTGGTAATGGACAGGGAGGCCTGGGATGCTGCGATTCATGGGGTTTCAAAGGGTCGGACATGACTGAACGACTGAACAGAACTGAACTGAAGCTTTGATCTACTTTCTCCACACATAGTAACTCTTTCAATCTTCAAGATAACTCTGAGTAGGCATGAACATGCCCGTTTTCCAGATGAGGAAATGAAGAGACAGATCCTAAGTACTGCGGTCCTTGCTCTATACTGGGAAAGTGTCACCATCTGAATTTAAACTCCACTGACTGGTTGCAGAGCCCATGCTTTTAAGCCACTCCAGTGACTCTCTCAAGGTCTCCTACTTCCTCTGGTAACTTCCCACTAGGTTAGAAATAGACCTAATTCCACTTAAAAAAAAAAAAAAGCTACATCAGAAATATTGAACTCTAAGACTTTCCATTTGGGAAAACAAAAAACAGTAGGCAGCCTAATGAAAGGAAAAAAAAATCCAAGACTGAGTTCCAACTGTCTTTCTCAGATTTGAGGAATGGAGCCACAAGCTGAAAGTGTAAAGAATAAGTCATTGGAAGAATAAAATTTGGGGCCCAAAGTGTTCAGCTTCAACCATATCTACAACAAAACTTATTTTAACAAGATACGATTTCAAAAGAGAACATGACAGATAGCTGAGAAAGGCTTTCTTCTCCAATCGGGAGCAGAGAGATTTCGCCTCCCATTTGTTATATACAGATGACTAGGAAGAGGTTCAGGTAAGATGTGGGGACAGCAGCCAGTTTTCTAAGCAAGTAAATTAGAAAACATGAAAAGGCATATTGGAATATATCCTTTAATAATACATGCCAGAAAAGTAGTTTCTATTAATTATCCAGTTGAGCCATTTCAAATCCTAAAAGATGATGCTTTGAAAGTGCTGCACTCAATATGCCAGCAAATTTGGAAAACTCAGCAGTGGCCACAGGATTGGAAAAGGTCAGTTTTCATTCCAATCCCAAAGAAAGGCAATGCCAAAGAATGCTCAAACTACCACACAATTGCATTCATCTCATACGCTAGCAAAGTAATGCTCAAAATTCTCCAAACCAGGCTTCATCAATACGTGAACCATGAACTTCCAGATGTCCAAGCTGGATTTAGAAAATGCAGAGGAACCAGAGATCAAATTGCCAACATCCACTGAATAATCAAAAAAGCAAGACAGTTCCAGAAAAACAGCTATTTCTGCTTTATTGACTATGCCAAAGCCTTTGACTGTGTGGGTCACAACAAACTGTGGAAAATTCTGAAAGAGATGGGAATACCAGACCTCCTGACCTGCCTCCTGAGAAATCTGTATGCAGGTCAAGAAGAAACAGTTAGAACTGGACATGGAACAGCAGACTGGTTCCAAATAGGGAGAGGAGTGAGTCAAGGCTGTATATTGTCACCCTGCTTAGTTAACATGTATGCAGAGTACATCATGAGGAATGCTGGGCTGGAAGAAGCACAAGCTGGAATCAAGATTGCCGGGAGAAATATCAATAACCTCAGATATGCAGATGACACCACCCTTATGTCAGAAAGCAAAGAACTAAAGTGCCACTTGATGAAAGTGGAAGAGGAGAGTGAAAAAGTTGGCTTAAAGCTCAGCATTCAGAAAACAAAGATCATGGCATCCAGTCCCATCATTTCATGGCAAATAGATGGGGAAACAATGGAAACAGTGACAGACTTTATATTCTTGGGTTCCAAAATCACTGCAGATGGTGACTGCATCCATAAAATTAAAAGACACTTGTTCATTGGAAGAAAAGCTATGATCAACCTAGACAGCATATTAGAAAGTAGAGACATCATTTGCCAATAAATGTCCATCTAGTCAAAGCTATGGTTTTTCCAGTAGTCATGTATGGATATGAGAGTTGGACTATAAAGAAAGCTGAGCACCAAAGAACTGATGCTTTTGAACTGCGGTGTTGGAGAAGACTCTTGAGAGTCCCTTGGAACTGACTCATTTGTAAAGACCCTGATGCTGAGAAAGATTGAAGGCAGGAGGAGAAGGGGCCAACAGAGGATGAGATGATTGTATGGCATCAATGGACACTAATTTGAGTAAGCTCCGGGAGGTGGTGATGGACAGGGAAGCCTGGCATGCTGCAGTCCATGGGGTCTCAAAGAGTTGGACACAACTGAGTAACTGAACTGTAACTGAGCCTGTACATTACTAATAAAGTATTTAGAACTCTTATCTTAACGTAGAAGTTATCAGGAATTTAAAGTGCTACTAATTCCACCCTAAAGATTGATGGCTGAGTATTCAGAAGAGAGTAGGGCAAGTCCTCACAAGCTGCACATGTACAGCTTAATGTGAAGGAGTCTCTGTGGCTCAGGAAGGACATTTCTGATTTTGAGTCACACATGTCCCATTTTTATCATTGAGCGTGTGCACCAGCTATGCAGCTCCTCCCTTAGAAATTCTTCCAGCATTTCCAGCCTGCACCCCATTAGCTCTGCGTTCCAAAGAGGGTATCAGCATTTCCCTTCACATTTAGCTCTTTTACAAAGGAACTTCTTTGTGCATAATCAGATTTAAAGGATTCCTTGGGACCCAAAATTTCTTTCTCACTGATGCCCAAAATTTCTCTTCTAACTTCACTTACTGCCACCAGTCTCTTCTCATTCCAGTCCTCCACAAAGCACTGCCATCTTAATCTTCCGAAAGCACCGAGGTCTCAAGTCTCCCTTTTGGCTTGGTTTCTGAGTACTGTATCTATTCCCCTACTCATATCATACTCCCATCTAGAATGTTGTGTGCTTTTCTCAGGTCATTCATGGTTACACCCAGCTCACAGATTCCACCTTCTCCATGGTATTGCCTCTTTTTTCTGTAGCTGCCTTCCTGTTTCACAATACGTTTTGCAATTAATGATGCATCATAATTTATTATTACCATATGCCAGAGGCAGAATTATTTCATAATAATGTAGTGTTTCATAAAGTCCTCTCGGCAGCCCTATGTGAAAGGAATTACTGTTCCCTTCACTTTGCAGGTGAGGAAACTATGGCACACAGAGGCTACATCACTTGGCTAAGATATCAAGGCTGATAGATAGCAGACCTATTTTTCAGACTCAGCTAGTCTAAGCCGGAGTCCACACTTACCCTTGTGAAAACTCCTGCGAAAGTTTGTGTTCTTATTTGTTGTGTCATCATTTTACTTTCGTAGACTTACTCCTGTTCAACCCAAGGAAAATGTCAGATTTTGAAATCATGGACTATTTCTGAGTCTTTATCCTTCACAATGTTTACACATTCAGCACTAACTGAGTGAGAGTTGGTATTGTTTCTGTTTTTCTTTTCATTATCAGTATTCAGTGCTGTTTGATTTTATATAGTCCAAGTATTATTCTCTTTCCGCAGTTCTCTTGCAAACTGCAAGTCCTGTTTATGCTCAGAAAATATTTCTGTGCTTTCCCAATACATTTATGTGGATTTCTTTATGAGATTTGATGACCAGAGAAAGAAGCAATAGAAGGGATCGTGAGTTTTGGAAGAACAAGCAGAGGTGATGTGGTGGTCACGGAAAGCAAGCCACCCACATCCCAATTACCCACCTACAGCTGGCACTGCCTAGTGACATATTGTTCCTGATTCATTCTACAACCACTAATAGAAAACATTAACTAATGGATATTAATATTAATTTGTGATGAATAGTCATTGGCAAGTCTCCGCGGCTTGCCTTCTGACCATCTGAGTTTGATTTTAGAGAATCTGCATTTATGCCTATGGCGAGACCTTGGAAGGCCAGGGGAGCCAAGGGTGTGGAGTGCATATGGAGAGAATAATGTTCATTATCTTATTAAATCCCAGTTACTCCCAGGGAGGTGAGGAGACAGCTGGCAAATTTTATCCCTCATTTGCAGATGGAGACTCGTTGACTTACAGTAATTCCATAATATGCCCCAAGTCTAGAAAGGAGCAAGTGGAAAGCTAAGAATGAATAGTGCATTCTCTGGTTCTGCCTGGTACCTAACTGTAGATCTCACATATTGAAGAGCACAGGGGCATGATGACAAGGACCAGTACAATTGTGCTACCTGGGATAGAAAAATGAGTGCTCTTATGCATCTCTCGAAGTGTTTATCCTTTATGCTAGCATCTAGCATCATCACATGCATTCTATATCTTCACCAAAGATTAGAATATGCATATTCATTGTGCTTTAAACTTCTTAAAAGTCTATTCATAAACAGAATCTCTCTTAACTCATAGGGTCTTCATGTTCGCACAGCTCTCATTTTTTATCACCAGCTGCCCTTTAGTAATTCAACTTGGAAAGTAAAATTCTTGCTCAGATACAACCAGTGTGTTTGTGGAAGAACTAGGAAATCCTCCACCATGTTTTGCTGTGACATGGTCTAAGGCAGTGGTCTCCAGCGTTTTTGGCACCAGGGATCAATTTCATGGAAGATAGTTTTCCATGGACCCAGGGTGGAAAGGGATGGGTTTCAGGATAATTCAAGTATATTATATTTATTGTGAACTTTATTTCTAAACTAATGCTGCTGCAGATCTGACAGGAGGTACTGGTCCAAGATCCGGAGCTTGGAGACACCTGATCTAGGGTTCTCCTCTGTCACTTTTGAATTTTCTGTCCCTTTGTTGGCATCCCTCTTCCCTATGGATGTCTCTCACATAATATAGACAAAGGGAGTATTTACTGCTGCTGCTGATGATGACTGAAAAATACTCACCTGAATACTGACTTTTTAAGGAAGAACGCGGTTTTTAAATTTTAGTTTCAGCTAAAGCTCTGGACTTCTAGCATAAACAGAGACTGCCGAACAACATTAGTCTCCCTTGGACATAAAAGCTATTCATTTTCTTTCTTCAAGGAGTAATTATAGGCCAATTAATCTTAGGTGTATGATAACAAATAATAAAAGCATAACCCAACCCTAGCCCTCAGGAGGCTTGGTCTAGTGGGCCAAGTGGAAACTAAGGTAGATTTTGATTGGGGTTGTTTAAGCATTCTTTGAACCTCATTCCTATATTTTGGAAACTCTAGTATCTGCCCCAGGAGTGTGAGAACACCCAAGATGTTGACCTTTTTATTCCATGGCTGACTCTGAGCATTTCCTTCTGCTGAAGTAGTTGAGTTTAGGAAATGTTCACTACTGGTATCATATTTTCACTAGACCAGAGACTCAGCCCTCTTCTTTAGTTTACACACCCACACATATGCACAGACCGTTTATATCACTGCTTTAGTGAGCGAGCAAGACAATGGAAGTTTTAAGAAATGGAGAAATGCATCACAGTAAATCTGACAAGTGCATATTCCAAATATATTTAGAATCTGACCACTTCTTACCACCTGTAAGTCGACTCAACTCTCATTTGAATTATTGCAACAGCCTTCCTAATTGGTCTCCCACTTGCCTCCAGAGTATTCTTTGCATAGGTCCCAGAGTGATTCTTTTAGAATATGAATTAGACCAAGTTCCAGTCTGCTCAAAACCCTCCAAACACTTTCCCCTCTCACTCAGCATAAATGTCTACAGGGACTTAATCTTGTTCACAACTCAAAATTCCTTCTGAGCTCATCTCTAGCATTTTTATACTTTTTGCTCTGCGCCAGATGCAATGGCTTCTAGAAGCTTCCTCAGAAACAGCAAGCACGCTTCTCCCCCAGGGTCTTTGCATCTTCCTTTGCCTCTGGCTGGCTCACCCTCTCCCAAATGTATGTGTGACTTTTTCCCTTGCTTGCTCCAGGTTTCCTTCTAATTATCAGTTTAGAAACAAGCTTCCTACCTCTACCTTTGAAAACAGATCCAAGAAGAGTGCCTAGCATATAGTAGAAGCTCAATAAAAATTTTTGAAGAGTAAACAAACTTAAGAGTTAGAAATCCCACTTCTTGAAATCCAGCCCTTTGGCATCTCAACAGCATCTTCTTAACTATCCCTCTCCCCTGTGTTGTATGGCTTTCAAACATTACTTTCTCTCTGTCTTTATGGTCACTTTGATCTCTCTTGTGCACATTCCTACTAAAGAACATATTCCAGCTACATCATGTACTACATAGGAACCCTCAGGAAAAATGTTATTTCCTTACTATAGTTGTAGTAGTAGTTCAGTCGCTCACTCATGTCCGACTCTTTGCGAGACCATGAATTGTAACACACCAGGCCTCCCTGTCCATCACCAACTTCCGGAGTTTACTCAAACTCGTATCCATTGAGTAAGTGATGCCATCCAACCATCTCATCCTCTGTCATCCCCTACTTACCTGCTCTCAATCTTTCCCAGCATCAGGGTCTTTTCCAATGAGTCAGTTATTCGCATAAGGTGGCCAAAGTAATGGAGTTTCAGCTTCAAATCAGTCCTACCAATGAACACCCAGGGCTGAATTCCTCTAGGATGGACTGGTCGGATCTCCTTGCAAGTCCAAGGAACCCTCAAGAGTCTTCTCCAGCACCACAGTTCAAAAATATCAATTCTTTGGCCCTCAGCTTTCTTTATAGTCCAAAGCTCACATCCATATATGATTACTGGAAAAACCATGGCCTTGACTAGATGGATCTTTGTTTGCAAAGTAATGTCTCTGCTTTTTAGCATGCTGTCTAGGTTGATCATAAATTTTCTTCCAGAAGCAAGTGTCTTTTAATTTCATGGCTGCAATCACCATCTACAATGATTTTGGAGCCCCCCAAAATAAAGTCTGACACTGTTTCCACTGTTTCCCCATCTATTTGCCATGAAATGATGGGACCGGATGCCATGATCTTAGTTTTCTGAATGTTGAGCTTTAAGCCAACTTTTTCACTCTCCTCTTTCACTTTCATCAAGAGGCTCTTTAGTTCTTTGCTTTCTGCCATAAGGGTGGTGTCATCTGCATATTTGAAGTTGATATTGATATTTCTCCTGGCAATCTTGATTCCAGCTTGTGCTTCTTCCAGCCCAGCGTTCCTCATGCTGTACCCTGCATATAAGCTAAATAAACAGGTGACAATATACAGCCTTGACATACTCCTTTTCTTATTTGGAACCAGTCTGTTGTTATATGTCCAGTTCTAACTGTTGCTTCCTGGCCTGCATACAGGTTTCTCAAGAGGCAGGTCAGGTGGTCTGGTATTCCCATCTCTTTCAGAATTTTCCACAGTTTGTTGTGATCCACACAGTCAAAGGCTTTGGCATAGTCAATAAAGCAGAAGTAGCTGTTTTTCTGGGACTCTCTTGCTTTTTGATGATCCAGAGGAGTTGGCAATTTGATCTCTGGTTCCTCTGCCTTTTCTAAAAAAAAGCTTGAACATCTGGAAGTTCACAGTTCACGTATTGCTGAAGCCTGGCTTGGAGAATTTTGAGATTTACCTTTCTAGTGTGTGAGATGAGTACAATTGTGCAGTAGTTTGAGCATTCTTTGGCTATGCCTTTCTTTGGGACTGGAATGAAAACTGACATTTTCCAGTCCCGTGGCCACTGCCAAGTTTTCCAAATTTGTTGACATATTGAGTGCAACACTTTAATAGCATCATCTCTTAGGATATGAAACAGTTCAACTGGAATTCCATCACCTCCACTAGTTTTGTTCGTAGTGATGTAAGGCCCACTTGACTTCACATTCCAGGATGTCTGGCTCTAGGTGAGTGACCACACCCTTGTGATTATCTGAGTCATGATGATCTTTTTGTACACTTCTTCTGTGTATTCTTGCCACCTCTTCTTAATATCTTCTGCTTCTGTTAGGTCCATACCATTTCTGTCCTTTATTGAGCCCATCTCTGTATGAAATGTTCCCTCAGTATTGGTAATTTTCCTGAAGAGCTCTCTAGTTGTTCCCATTCTATTATTTTCCTTACTTTCTTTGCACTGATCGCTGAGGAAGGCTTTCTGATCTCTCCTTGCTATTCTTTGGAACTCTACATTCAAATGGGTTTATCTTTCCTTTTCTCCTTTGTTTTTCACTTCTCTTCTTTTCACAGCTATTTGTAAGTCTTCCTCAGACAGCCATTTTGCTTTTTTGCATTTCTTTTTCTTGAGGATAGTCTTTTTCCCTGTCTCCTGTACAATGCCTTGTATGAACCTCCATCCATAGTTCATCAGTCACTCTGTCTAGCAGATCTAGTCCCTTAAATCTATTTCTCACTTCCACTGTATAATCATAAGGGATATGATTTAGGTCATACCTGAATGGTCTAGCGGTTTTCCCCACTTTCTTCAATTTAAGTCGAATATGGCAACAAGGATTTTGTGATCTGAGCCACAGTCAAGCTCCCGTTCTTGTTTTTGCTGAGTGTATAGAGCTTCTCCATCTCTGACTGCAAAGAATATAATCAATCTGATTTTAAAGTTTGTCGTTTGGTGATGTCCATGTGTACAGTCTTCACTTGTGTTGTTGGAAGAGGGTGTTTGCTATGACCAGTGCATTCTCTTGGCAAAACTCTATTAGCCTTTGCCCTGCTTCATTCTGTACCCAAGGCTAAATTTACCTGTTATTCCAGGTGTTTCTTGGCTTCCTAATTTTGCATTCCAGTCCCCTATAATGAAAAGGACATCTTTTTGGGTATTAGTTCTAGAAGGTCTTGTAGGTCTTCATAGAGCCATTCAACTTCGGCTTCTTCAGCATTACTGGTGTAGGCATAGACTTGGATTACCGTGATATTGAATGGTTTGCCTTGGAAATGAACAGAGACCATTCAGTCATTTTTGACATTGCATCCAAGTACTGCATTTCAGACTCTTTTGTTGACCATGATGGCTACTCCATTTCTTCTGAGAGATTCCTGCTCACAGTAGTAGGTATAATGGTCATCTGAGTTAAATTCACCTATTCCAATCCATTTTATGTTGCTGATTCCTGGAATGTCGGCATTCACTCTTGCCATCTTTTGTTTGACCACTTCCAATTTGCCTTGATTCATGGACCTGACATTTCAGGTTCCTATGCAATATTGCTCTTTACAGCATTGAACCTTGTCTATCACCAGACACATCCACAACTGGGTGTTGTTTTTGCTTTGGCTCCATTCCTTCATTCTTTCTGGAGTTATTTCTCCATTGATCTCCAGTAGCATATTGGGCACCTACCGACCTGGGGAGTTCATCTTTCAGTGTCTTATCTTTTTGCTTTTTCATACTGTTCATAGGGTTCTCAAGAAATAAAAATAGTATCTCCATGAGTGCTATATTAACAATACCGGTTTAATATGTGGAAGACACTTAGACCAGGCCTGATGCTTAGTAAGTACTCAGTGTATTTGTCACAGGAAATAAGCCAAACAAAAACTTTTGACTTGTTTTTTGTATGCAGAACAGATCAAATCATCCTAGGCCCTAAATGGAGCTCAGCTTCAGCCCCAGTTTTTATTGTCCACACCCATCAAGGCACTTCACAGGATCAGGAGGCTTTTCATTTGAATAAGACTCAGCCACTTGGAAAGTATCCACTGTTATAAATGGCAATGAATTTCCCAGTCACCTAAGTTACCACAATAAAATATTCGTGAGAGCAGATGTGCAGAGATAATGGGGACAACTCAAAAGTCGTAACCTCAGAGAAATCTTCTGATTATCTGAGATGTGAAAAATGAATAGGAATTGCACAATCAAGGGAGAAAATTTCCCGGCCGAAGAATCAGTGTGTGAAGAAGTCTAATGCATGAGAGAATGGTGTGGTCCAAGCTCTAAAAATGGAGTTCCCTTGTACCATAACATCAGAGCAAAAGTTGAGCACCAGATGATCCCATGAAGCTAACCTAGTGCCAAAACTTGGAGCTTGATAACCTGACTGCTACATTTTGATGTTATCTAAAAGGGTGGGGAAGAACACATTGAATTTTTAGGCTTGGTAATCCCAGTATCAGACTTGCCTTAACTGGAAGATTATTATGAACTCAGATCAGAAAAGAGATCTGATTCATGGCAAGTTGAGTGGGTTTATCTTTACCGATAAGTAAGAGTACTTCCTGGACATAACTCTTGAAGGCCTTTTACTCCTCTTATGAACAAGGGCCACTTCTTGGTCATTTTACTTCTGCATAAGCTTCTCTCTTCCATGTTAACCCAGGATCCCAAACAAATATTTGGCAGTTAATGTGACTGAATCAAATAATTCATGTTGCATCCTATCAATTTTGGCAACTCTAGTTCCTTTTGGTCGTGAGTGGCAGCTATCTAGAACTGAGTCCTAGGAAAATCCCTTGTGTGTATGAAACTGATGTGATTCCACTTGTGAACCTATGAGCTCCCACCAGGAACTGCTCTGAATACTCTTTTGTACCATGTTCTGTTTAATTTAGAAAGATAATCTGCTTCCTCTTAAAGTATTCTGTTTTTACCAAAGTGCATAGCGGAACAGTTCAGCACCTAACTTGTGTGGCCAGTGGTTGCTCTGCAACCAAGAACTCTAGATCTGAGCCTTTGGAAAGTTGATGTATGATGTGAAGAGTGGTCCATGGGCAGGAGAACTGGCTCAAGGTCTGATCTTCTCATGCTTAAGGTCACGGTCAAGGGAAAATCTCAACACCCTCTGAATCCTGGTATAAAGAAGAGTGGTTGAACATTATTTCAAATGAAATCATACCAGGACTTCTATCTGATAACACTGGTGAAGAATGTTCTGGCAGTGGGGCAGGGGCCAGGACTCAGAGCAGTTGGCCTCACCTTTCCCCCTTTACCAGCCATAAGTTAATACCTAAAACAAGGCTCTGCAAGATGCAGTTTGGAAACAGACAACCTCAAAGATCTCTGCCCACTCCAAGTGTCTTTGGTGGTATTGGCTATGATTTTTATTCCAGTATGTTAAGTGCAAATTATTTCTCCAACATTAATGTTTACCAGTGTTTCTACACTGTAATAATATCACATGACTTCTGTTCTTATTAAGTTCATTTCACCATCCCTGTGCAATATGACCCAACAAATACTTATAATAATAATATGTTTGAAAGGTGTTTTACAGTTTTTTAAAATTTTTCTATTCATCTTACTTAGCCCTCTTAACAACCTGTGGACTTAATGTACAGTTATCACCCATCTTTAACAGCACAGAAAACTAGAGTGCAAATAACTAGGTGACCTGTACAAAGGCACAAGTATTGAATTGTGTCTTTGTTGTTGTTATTGTTCTTGACTTGTGGTATACAAAATCTGTTCCATTTTATACAGGATTTGCAATAATTTAGAGAAAATTACCTTTCAACATCTTGTAATATCTTTACAGTATCCTTCCCTTTTTACCTTACAATAAAAAAGAAATGGGTAAATAATTAGATATTGGGTCTAAGAAAATAACATTAAAATAGAAGATCAAGGCCAGCAGTAAGGGAAGAGAAAGATAAATATGTTATATTTATCTCCCATGAAGTCATTGAACTCCCATGAGGAAGAGAAAACTACATCCAAGTGCTTTCTACTCCATGTGCAGGGTTTGTTCTAATGCACCTACCTGCTTTTCAGTGCAATTTCCAATGGAGAGCAAGTCTCCATTCTCACCTTCTAATGAGGGTGCCTGAGGCTGGAGGGTTAAGGGCCTCTACTCTGAAACAGTCTTATTTTTCCCAATAACTAATGTCCAGTTCTGCTCCTTCAAACCCCCTCCCAGGCTGAGCCATCAGTTCTTTTGATTAAAACTCAATTCAGTTCCATAGACTTTTCATCTCTTTGGAGTATTAGAATAACCTTATACTGGTTCTTCAGGATTCAGTCTTCTTAAAACCTAAATCTAACACTTGATTCATGTCCTGCCCACCTCCTCCATCATAGGCAGACTGCACAGGTGTCTCCCAGGCCCAGGCAAGCAAGGGGGCACTCCCTCACTCCCCTCTCCATCTTACTGAGCCTGTCACTCTGCCCAAGGGGTCCAATGTCTCGGTCAGCTTGGAAGCTCACTTACTCATTCTTGGAAGGGCCCATGCAGACCCCTCACTGCACAGCCCCCTGAAGTGGGTTTGCTTCAGAGGGACCTCTTCCTCGTGTCTCTCACGACTCCACCAATGGCCCACCTGGAACCCTGTTGCTGCTGAGATTCCTATGCCCAGCAGGCATCCGGCTGGGGTGGGAGTGGGAAGTAGAAGTCATACCAACCAGAAGCTTGTGCCCAGATGACGTTGGCACTGCACACTGGATCCACAGGACGTGTATGTGGCTGTGCTGGTGACCCACTGGCACCCCTCTCATGGCATAAACAAGGACATGATTCTCTGTCCTTGTTTCAAAATCATCAGGGACTCTACTGATTCACTAACTTGGCAATTCCTAGGCAAAAAACAATCATTAGTCCCCAACTCAGGGGAAAAAAAAAGACTCAGGTACTTGAAATATTTATTGAGAGGTGGGGAGAAGAGAGGCTTCCCAGGTAGCACTAGTGGTAAAGAACCTACCTTCCAATGCAGGAGACATAAGAGACACATATGAGACATGGATTCAATCCCTGGGTCAGGAAGATCCCCTGGAATAGGGCATGGGAGCCCACTCCAGTATCCTTGCCTGGAGAATCTGTAGACAGAGAAGCCTAGGGGTCTACCATCCATAGGGTTACAGAGAGTAGGACACGACTGAAGCAACTTAGCATGCAGGCAGGCAAGCAGAAGAGACTCCTTCCCAAACTGTACTCCCCAGAGCCCACTTCTTTTCCTCTTCTCAAGGCTAGATAAGGGACAGAAGTGTTGTAATGGTAGAGAAAGTTTCCCTCACATAGCCCCACTCTGGGAGCACTTTTGAGAGATGGCCTGTTCAAAAAATCTGAAGGGTCTATTGGATACTTGAAACTCAAGACCAATGAGAAAGAAACTACATCCTGTTATAAATGCCAGGAAATAGATATTAAGTTAACTGGAAATGTAAAGGAGTGAGAAATTAAGCTCAAATTTAGAAAGATAATTTGGGGCTTCATTTTGGGGGAGAACCTGGGCTAGGGTAAGGGTAGTGAGGTCCATGCCTCAGACCCACATTTAAGGGGCTGAGTAAAAAGCTCATTAATCAAGACAAGTAATATTTAGTGCAATATTTTTTAAAATCAAAATTAATGCCAAAAATTCAAGTTGAACAAAATATCAGATTTGTAAATAAAGAATAAAGAAGCATCAGTGAGAATGGAGGGAAAAACTTGAGGGGGGCGGACAGGATAAACTGATGGTTCTGGGAAAGAGAGCAGAGCAGCGAACAGGTTTGTAAGATCAGGAAAGAAGATATTGTAGAGTCTCAAATGCCACATTAAACAGTTTTCTTTAATTATTAGAGAATGCTATTATCCTTTAATTATTGGAGAGAATCAGAAGAATTTCTTGGTGAAAGACAGTATGCTCAAACCACATTTAAGTGGGATACACACTGGGATGCTCTTACCCAAGGTGTCCTGAGGAGTGGCTTCTACAGCTTCACTCTCTTTGGCAGCCAGAACTTTGTAATACAGCATGCTGGTAGGTGGGGAGTGGGAGTGATGGCATGTGTTGCTCATGAATTCCCCAGTGGTAGCAACAGTCGGGGGGGCACTGGGGCATAGGGGTGGGTGAGGAATGGTCAGAGCATCACAGATGTCCCAAGCTTAATCCATGGGGTAGATAAGAATGGGTTGAAGAATGGAGGAGTGGGCAGTTCATTTACTGATAAATTCTGGTCTTTTTCATGTAAATGGTGAAAGTATGTTGTGTCAGGGAAAACTGCAGCACTCAAATTTTATTAGTACTGATGTCTCTACTATAGATGTTCCTAAAAAAAAAATCCAAACCTTTTTGAGGACACGCTTGTCACATAACTTCACATCGCTCAGAACTTCAGCTTTTACAGTAAAATAATAAATGACTCTGAGCAAGGTCAAATCATTTACTCCTTGTATCCATGGTCAATCATTTAGAAACTTTTCTTTTTGATTAAGCACATATGTATGTAAATATGAATTCATGACCTTGTACAAATATCAGTTCATAACCTTGTACAAATATCAGTTCATAACCTTGTACAAATGATGTGCTTTTTATTTTAAAAGGACTATTTCTCTCTGTGTGTAGTTATTTCTCTCTTCCTTTTCTGCTTATATATTAGTGTCGCTGGTTTTTTTTTTTTTTTCCTTTTTCTATCATGTATACACAGACAAAAAGTTTGTAAACTGCAAATTCTTTAGAGTCATCTGACTTTTTGGGATTTTTGCATTTTCACTCAATAGAATTGTCTCTCCCCTCAAATGAGATAATTTTCCACTAGTAGAATAGGTGAAAAAGAAATATATATATATATATATATATATCATGCTAAAACACAGTTTTCTAGATGGGAGGTTTCTTTTATCCTAATTCACTACTTGTCAAAGTCATTTTTGTCAGTGGACATAAAATAATTAATCAGGGAAACTAGATCCTTTAATTAACTTGAAGAACATCAGTGTTAAGGGGGTGGTCACTCAGTGCAATAAGATGACGAGGTGTTGCCTCTTGGCTGGTGCGGCAGCCAGGAAGGGAAGAACAACTGTCTGTCCTGCCAGAGGGTGTGCGCCATTTATCATGCTGACTGGCTGTCATACCAGAGGGAGGACCCTGGAGAGCCCTGACCGTGAGATTGAAAGTTGGTGCCAATTTACAGCAACACAAATGCATTGAATAGGAAAGAGATACCTCCTAATCTCTTCAATTTTCTTACATTACCCTGAAGGCCAGAGAATTAAATGAAACAGTAGCTGATGACAACTTTAGAGGGTCCTGAATGCATGACAGGAAAGGTATTAAAATAGCTCAATAGTTTTATTGTATATGTGTGTTAGTCTTGTCCCTGAAAGAAGAACAAGGGTGGAAAATGCTGCCTTTTGGTTCCACCTATTTCTCAGTGAGAAAATGAAATGTTAATTCTGTTTGCCTGTCAAAGACTCTTATGCAGGCAACAACACAATGGAGAAAAAGAAACATAGGTAGACTGAACCTGAAGGTACCCTGCTACAGACACCTGGATCATATGACTCACAATTTGTTGGTATGTCTTTAATGACTTATAGTGAATCCATTAGTCTGCTCTTGCCAGAAGTGTGTGTCAGGAGAATATCTCTAAAAAAATTAATACTACTCTCTGGTCACATTGGATGAAATGGTCTCTGATTAAGTACAGGTTCTATGTACACATGTGATTAGTTTGGACAGGTTTCAAACATCCAAACGACTTCAGGGCTATAGATCACAGAAACTGAGCAAATAAATAGCCAAACAAGCCCTATTACGGGGCCTTCTGAGAATCGTATTCCATTTTCCAATTTACTAAGTTGTTGTTGAATGCCTATTAAGTTCGAGGAGCTGAATCAGGTACTAGAAATACAAAATTCCACAGGTTGTGATTCCAGTTCTTAAAGGGAATTTATTAGAGCAGTAATTTAAGAGGCAGTTAGGAGCCTCAGTTTGGGGGTCAAATAACCTGTCTCAGATCCTTGTATAGATACTTACTAGCAGTGTAAATGTGAGCAGGTTGTCTGTGTTAAGCTTGTATGTCTTCTGAAACACTGCAGGTGACAACAGTATCTGTCTTAGACTAAGTGTGAGAAAGCTTATTTATTTTTTTATGTACCACGGTTTGTTTATTCATCAGTTGGTGAATATTTGGGTTGTTTCCACCATTTGAAAATTGTGAAGAATACTGCTCTGCACATTGGTTGTTCAAGTGTCTGTCTGTGTCTCTGCTTCCTATCCTTTTGGGAATGTACCCAGAGATAGAATTGTTGGATTCTAGGGTAGTTCTATTCGGAGAAGGCAATGGCAAGCCACTCCAGTACTCTTGCCTAGAAAATCGCACGGACAGAGGAGCCTGGCGGGCTGCAGTCCATGGGGTCGCTACTAGTTGGACACGACTGAGCGACTTCACTTTCACTTTTCACTTTCACACATAGGAGAAGGAAATGGCAACCCACTCCAGTGTTCTTGCCTGGAGAATCCCAGGGACGGTGGAGCCTGGTCGGCTGCCGTCTATGGGGTCGCACAGAGTCGGACACGACTGAAGCGACTTAGCAGCAGCAGCAGGGTAGTTCTATATGTATATTTTCAGTTCAGTTCAGTCGCTCAGTCGTGTCTGACTCTTTGCGACCCCATGAATCACAGCACGCCAGGCCTCCCTGTCCATCACCAACTCCCGGAGCTCACTCAGACTCATGTCCATCGAGTCGGTGATGCCATCCAGCCATCTCATCCTCTGTCGTCCCCGTCTCCTCCCGCCCCCAATCCCTCCCAGCATCAGAGTCTTTTCCAGTGAGTCAACTCGTCACATGAGGTAAAGCTGAGAGGACTGAGAGTGCGGAAGCAGGAGACGACGAACCCAAGCTAGATGATGCGCATTCATTAGGATCTGGTGCTGGAGAAGGATACGAGCCAATTAGTGACGATGAACTAGATGAAATTCTGGCAGGTGATGCTGAGAAGAGGGAGGACCAACAGGATGAGGAAAAGATGCCAGATCCGCTAGATGTGATAGACGTGGATTGGTCTGGTCTTATGCCGAAGCATCCAAAAGAACCACGAGAGCCTGGGGCCGCGCTCTTAAAATTCACACCTGGAGCTGTTATGCTGCGAGTTGGCATTTCTAAAAAGTTGGCTGGTCCTGAGCTCTTTACGAAAGTCAAAGAAACATGTCAGAGACTTTTAGAAAAGCCCAAAGATACAGACAGTCTCTTTGAACATGAACTCGGGGCTCTCAACATGGCTGCATTACTACGAAAAGAGGAAAGAGCAAATCTGCTTAGTAATCTTGGACCATGTTGTAAAGCGTTATGCTTTAGACGGGATTCTGCAATCCGAAAGCAGCTTGTTAAAAATGAGAAGGGCACCATAAAACAAGCTTATACAAATGCTCCAATGGTAGACAATGAACTGTTACGACTGAGTCTTCGATTATTTAAGCGAAAGACGATGTGCCAAGCCCCAGGGCCTGAAAAGACTGAAGATAATAAACTTTCACAGTCCAGTATCCAACAGGAACTGTGTGTGTCTTAAGACTGAACAGTCCTTCCAATGAACACCCAGGATTGATCTCCTCTAGAATGGACTTGTTGGATCTCCTTGCAGTCCAAGGGACTCTCAAGAGTCTTCTCCAGCACCACAGTTCAAAAGCATCAATTCTTCGGTGATCAGTTTTCTTCACAGTCCAACTTTAGGAACCACTATATTGTTTGTTTTTTTTTTTTAAAGTCTTTAATATGGATTGATGCAGGTTTTTATTTTATTAGTATTCCACTTATCTATATTTATTAAGTCATATGTATTATATTTACTTAAATTACATTTTGCATATTTTATACATTTAGAAAGCTTATTTAAACATTCAACAAATGTTCACTGTTATTGGCTATTTTAATGTATAAAGAGTTATGGGAACACAGATAACAAAGCATCTCATTCCATGGGGGGAGGAGAGCTGAAATAAGGAGGTATAATATTTGAGCTAAGTTTTAAAATATGGATAAAATCTGCCTGCTCAAAGTGATGATCTTAAGAGCCTGAATATATCAGTTCAGCTCAACTCACTATTCAAGTAGTTCTCTCCTTCTCAGAGCATGGAGATCAGAGGTCGAAATTAGAGTGAAAATTAAAGCCTCTGTGCCTCATGTAGAAATATCACTTCACACAAAGAAAATTGCTATTCTATGACCATAGGCCCTACCCTCAGCCTTACTTAATGGACACTGAAGATCAGTGGGCTGTTTGAGGGTTAATGGGGGAGGTTAAACCCAGGAAGAGTTTAAAATTATTAAAAACAGCTAGAGATCACAAGTATCATCTTTCTACAATACTTGGAAGTTACCAAATCAATTAATCAGGGACTCTTTATTCTATTGTTTTATTTAAAACTAAGATCATAAGAAAATTTTAAGTTGAAACACTTCAACTTGAAATTCAGTACAAGTATTTCTTGAATAGCTATTATGCACCAGGAACCATGCCAAATCCTATGGATACAAACTGTAAATGCCATAATCCAAAATCTAGAATTTTCATTTTTCAAGATGACATTTATAGCATTGAGTTAGTACAAGCTGATTATATGTTAATTTAGAATGCAAGCAAGTTGCACTATATTTTATAAATATTCAAAAAAAATGAGCCAACATTCTAATAATGTATATAAAGAATGAAAGATTTTGATCAAGGAATACTGATATATTTAATAGCATAGGATTAACAACCTTCACTGAATTCTGAAACAAGAGATTGTAAGTAAAAATCTAGTACAATATAAAGAAAAATAGATTTTAAAGTTAATATGCATTATCAGTTTTCCATATTGATGACACACACTTACATATTGATGAGACCCTGCTAAAGTCAAAAGCCAGAAAACACCAAAAGTTTGAAAAATTCTATATGAAAATGACCAACCTCACTAGTAATCAAATGCATGCAAATTAAAATGAGGTACCGTTTTTGTCTATCAAATCAGCCAAAGAAAATTAAGGATAATCCCATATACTGACGAGGATGTGGTGAGACAGATGTTTTCATGCTCTACCGGTTGTCAGTAAGCAGTGATGACCTTTCTGAAGAGCTGTTTGGCAATACATATTGAGACTCTTAAAATGATACTATTCTTTGGTACTTTAGTTTTACTCTTAAGATGTATCATGAGAAATTGTTGAGAAATTTGGGCAATGATTTGTGTATAAAACAAATCTCCACTTTTTTTATACTAGTAAAAAATAAATAAAAATTATACAGATATCAAATATCCCCAACAAGAAAATGGATCAATACATTCTGATAAACTATTATGCTGAGGTGCAAGATATCCTCTGAAAAGGCCATTTTAAAAAGGTAAAGTTTAGAAGAGCTCAAGATACAATATTTTAGGGGAAGAAGACAAATAAATGGATATTTAGTCAACAAAATAAGTCAAGAAAAAGAAAATGTTATTCTTGCCCAGAGTTACTTTGAAAATAGAAAATAATCCAAGACGTAGTATTATTATTAGTTAATAAGAGTTTAGCAAGATTCTTGAATATGAAGTCAATATACAAATATCAAGAGCATTTCATTTCCAGAAATAGATATATAGAAAAGGTAATTTGAAAAGAGCATTTGCAATAGCAATACAATTAATAAAGAAAGGAATAAATCTTATAAAATATGTATAAGGACTTAAAGGAGAAAATAATACAATTATAATGATTACATTAAAGATAAATAAAGGTATTGATATACTTTGTTTATAAATAGTAAGACACTATTGTAGAGATGTCAGCTTTCCCCACAATGATTTATGAATGCAGTGAAATTTGCATTAAAATTCCAACAGGAATTTGACAAACCTACTTAAAAGTTTGTGCATAAAAATAAATGGAAAAGAATAACAAAGACATTCTTAAAACAGGAAAACACATGGCATCAAAGACTAGTGGGTAAGGAAAGACTCTTGATAATTGGTCCTGGAATAGTTGGGTATCTAATATCATAACGTGAAATTGAATCCTTTCCTCATTCCTTACATTAAAATTAATGCCAAATGGATAAGAAAAATGTGAATAGCAAATCTTTAAACCTTTTAGAAAAATAGTATACAAAAAAGTGTATGTCATCAACCCAGGAAAAGATTCCTTGAATAAGACATAAAAACACAAATCATAGTAGGAAAATAGTGATACACTCAATTACTTTAAACTGAAAAAATGTTATTCATCAAAAGACACCATTTTTTAGTTGGTTTTTTTTTTTTCATTTACCACCCTGGGAAAGATGTTTGTAGCACATATAGATGGCAAAGAATTAATTTCTAGAATCTATGTGCTTAGTTGCTCAGTCACATCTGACTCTTTGCAACCCTTTGGACTGTAGCCCACCAGGCTACTCAGTCCATGGGATTCTCCAGGCAAGAATATGGGAGTGGGTTGCCATGCCCGCCTCCAGAGGATCTTCCTGACCTAGGAATCAAACCTGAGACTCCTGTCTCTTGCACTGCATATGAATTCCTTATCTACTGAGCCATCAGGAAAGCCAAAAGAACTCCTATTAGAAAAATAACTATAAGGACATGAATGGAAAACTCATGGATTAGGAAACAGGAATGGCTACTGGTGTACAGAAAAATGTACCTCAGAAGTAGTAGTGGAAGTGGAAATTAATGAGACCTCACTTTACAGGCACTCCAGTTTGGCATAGATTTTAAAGACTGATAGTATCAGATTTTAGTGAAATGAGGATGTGGCGCAATAGCAACTTGATACTGTTGATGGAAGTGTAAGTGGGTAAAGTGAAACATGATCTAAATCAATAATAGAATGAGATTTTGAAAGAAATAAGAATTGCTGAAGAGTGGGGAATATACATGATGCAAAAAAAAAGTGAACAGCTAGAAGGACAAAAACTAGGAGGTAAAATTTTGTTTCACTCATAATTCACATCTTAACAAAAACAGTCACTTTCTTAACTCTTTCCCCTATAATTTTTAAAGCAGAATCTTTTGAGGGTTTTCCCGCCATGAATTTATATCTCTAGCTTTATATGATCATGGTAACAGAGATCAGCTGTTTTATCTATATAAAAATTCCTTTCAGAAATGTACCTCTAATTCTGGGACACACTAATTCCCCTGTTGCAGGCATTCTAGGCTGACATTATTTTAACAACCTCAAACTTCACTGGCCGCCGAGATTGGAATTGGGAACCTCATGCCGCAGATAATGTGTTTCAGTCCTCTTACAGTTTCAGGTAGTCTAAAAGATGTAAGCCTCAAATTTATTGGCAGTATGTTTCCACTGGCATGAAAAACTCTAGACTGAGAAAATAAAGTTTACGTATGTGCAGAAACAGAGAGGAAAGAGATAAATGCTTTTGACAAAATTTGAGGCCCTATACCCAGGCTTAAACAACTTTGCCTTTCTTGCAAAGTTACTATGTGAGCCACAAATATAGTCCCATTTTGGTCTAAGCTGTTCTCAATTTAGTTTCTTTCTTGCAATCCAAAAGTTTCAAATGATAGCTAATTTGAGTTTAAAATCAATTTACCCAGATTCATCATATGACCAGATTCATTTAAAAATATAAACTTCATAATGTAAATGAGTTAAAGACAGTTTCTGTAATGAAAGACCAAGTCTAAATGGATAAATACAGTCACATTTATGTTTGAAAACATATAATATTTTATTTTTAAAATGTGTAGGATTAAATCAGTTACACTGAGCATTTCTGAGAAACATTTCATGCCAGTCATATAAACTAGTTTTTTTTTTTTTGCAATATTGCTTCTAGTATGTGCTTTCCAAATAGTTTACGTTCTGCTAGCATTAGTGATACAAACAGCTAATATCATTCAAAAGACTGTTTTCCATCAGATACTCTTCCAATATTATAAATCTTTTCATTAACTCAAAGTTGAGATTAGTTAGGATTCCTGGGTCAATGAGACTACAAAAAAAATTTTTTTTGAAAATCCAAGTGGCAAAGTGCAAAAAATGTCTGTAATACATACACTGAATGAAGGACATGAAGAATACAAATCTGTAAAACCTAAAAATCAATAATCAACATATAGAAAATTAGGATAAATGTAAACAATAAATTGAGCATATAATTCACAGAAGAAAATGTACAAATAGCTTAGAAACACATGAAAATAAAAAATTTAAACTCATCAGGAGTCAATAAATTACAAAATAAAACAAACATCATTTTTAATCATGATATTTAACTACTGTTGAAGAGTTTGAAAATATTATAATATACTAATTGTAATAACTATGCAACAACTAAAATAATAGTTTAATTGGTTAAAAACTAATAACAAAATGGTTAATTATATCAAATGTTGATTATGGTAACACGACAGATGTACTCCCCATGCCACTAATGAGAGAATGTACCAGTTCAGTTTCTTATAGGCCAGTTTGGCAGTTCAGTTCAGTTCAGTCACTCAGTCATGTCTGACCAGTTGCAACCCCAAGGACTGCAGCACACCAAGCCTTGCTGTCTATAACCAACTCCCAGAGTTTACTCAAACTCATGTCCATTGAGTCAGTGATGCCATCCAACCAACCAAACATCCTCTGTCGTTCCCTTCTCCTCCCACCTTCAATCTTTCCCAGCATCAGGGTCTTTTCCAGTGAGTCAGTTCTTCACACCAGGTGGCCAAAGTATTGGAGTTTCAGCTTCAGCATGAGTCCTTCCAATGGCTATTCAGGACTGATTTCCTTTAGGATGGACTGGTTGGCTCTATTTGCTGTCCAAGGGACTCTCAAGAGTCTTCGCCAACACCACAGTCCAAAAGCATCAATTCTTTGGTGCTCAGCTTTCTTTATAGTCCAACTCTCACATCTATACATGACTACCGGAAAAAACCATAGTTTTGACTAGGCAGACCTTTGTTGGCAAAGTAATATCTCTGCTTTTAACATGCTGTCTCGATTGGTTTAGTTTTTCTTCAAAGCACAAGTGTCTTTTAATTTCTTGGCTGAAGTCACCATCTACAGTGATTTTGGAGTCCCCAAAAATAAAGTCTGCCACTGTTTCCACTGTTTCCCCATCTATTTGCCATGAAGTGATGGGACCACATGCCATGATCTTAGTTTTCTGAATGTTGAGTGTTAAGCCAGCTTTTTCACACCCCTCTTTCACTTTCATCAAGAGGTTCTTTAGTTCTTCGTCGCTTTCTGCCATAAGGGTTGTATTATCTTCATATCTGAGGTTATTGATATTTCTTCTAGCAATCTTGATTTCAGCTTGTGCTTCATTCAGTCGAGGATTTCTCATGATGTACTCTGCATATAAGTTAACTAAGCAGGATGACCAGTGAGTTCTCTTGGCAAAACTCTATTAGCCTTTGCCCTGCTTCATTCCGTGCTCTAAGGCCAAATTTGCCTGTTACTCCAGGTGTTTCTTGACTTCCTAATTTGCATTCTAGTCCCCTATAATGAAAAGGACATCTTTTTTGGGTGTTAGTTCTAAAAGGTCTTGTAGGTCTTCATAGAACCGTTCAACTTCAGCTTCTTCAGCGTTACTGGTTGGGGCATAGGTTTCGATTACTGTGATATTGAATGGTTTGCCTTGGAAATGAACAGAAATCATTCTGTTGTTTTTGAGATTGCATCCAAGTACTGCATTTCAGACTCTTTTGTTGACCATGATGGCAACTCCATTTCTTCTAAGGGATTCCTGCCCACAGTAGTATATATAATGGTCATCTGAGTTATATTCACCCATTCCAGTCCATTTTAATTCACTGATTCCTAGAATGTCAATGTTCACTCTTGCCATCTCCTGTTTGACCACTTCCAATTTGCCTTGATTCATGGACATAACATTCCATGCAATATTGCTCTTTACAGCATCAGACATTACTTCTATCACCAGTCACATCCACAACTGGGTATTGGTTTCGCATTGGCTCCATCCCTTCATTCTTCCTGGAGTTATTTCTACACTGATCTCCAGCAGCATACTGGGCACCTACCCTCCTGGGGAATTCCTCTTTCAGTATCCTATCATTTTGTCTTTTGATACTGTCCACTGATCATAGCAAACACCCACTTCAAACAACAGAAGAAAAGACTCTACACATGGACATCACCAGATGGTCAACACCGAAATCAGATTGATTATATTTTTGCAGCCAAAGATGGAGAAGCTCTAGACAGTTAGCAAAAACAAGACCTAGAGCTGACTGTGACTCAGATCATGAACTCCTTATTGCCAAATTCAGACTTAAATTGAAGAAAGTAGGGAAAAACACTAGACCATGCGGATATGACCTAAATCAAATCCCTTATGATTATACAGTGGAAGTGAGAAATAGATTTAAGGGACTAGATCTGATAGATAGAGTGCCTGATGAACTCTGGACGGAGGTTTGTGACGTTCTACAGGAGGCAGGGAACAAGACCATCCCCATGGAAAAGAAATGCAAAAAAGCAAAATGGCTGTCTGAGGAGGCCTTATAAATGGCTGTGAAAAGAAGAGAAGCAAAAAGCAAAGGAGAAAAGGAAAGATATAAGCAACTGAATGCAGAGTCCAAAGAAAAGCAAGGAGAGATAAGAAAACCTTCCTCAGTGATCAATGCAAAGAAATAGAGGAAAACAACAGAATAGGAAAAACAAGAGATCTCTTCAAGAAAGTCAGACATATCAAGGGAACATTTCATGCAAAGATGGGCTCGATAAAGGACAAAAATCGTATGGACCTAACAGAAGCAGAAGATATTAAGAAGAGGTGGCAAAAATACACAGAAGAACTGTACAAAAGAGAGCTTCATGACCAAGATAATCACGATGGTGTGATCACTGACCTAGAGCCAGACATCTTAAAATGTGAAGTCAAGTGGGCCTTAGAAAGCATCACTATGAACAAAGCTAGTGGAGGTAATGGAATTCCAGTTAAGCTATTTCAAATCCTGAAAGATGATGCTGTGAAAGTGCTGCACTCAATATGCCAGCAAATTTGGAAAACTCAGCAGTGGCCACAGGACTGGAAAAGGTCAGTCTTCATTCCAATCCCAAAGAAAGGCAATGCCAAAGAAAGCTCAAACTACCACGCAACTGAACTCATCTCACATGCTAGTAAAGTCATACTCAAAATTCTCCAAGCCAGGCTTCAGCAATATGTGAACTGTGAACTTCCAGATGTTCAAGCTGGTTTTAAAAGGCAGAGGAACCAGAGATCAAATTGCCAACTTTCGCTGGATCATGGAGAAAGCAAGAGAGTTCCAGAAAAACATCTATCTCTTCTTCATTGACTATGCCAAAGCCTTTGACTGTGTGGATCATAATAAACTGTGGAACATTCTGAAAGAGATGGGAATACCAGACCACCTGACCTGCCTCTTGACAAACCTGTATGCAGGTCAGGAAGCAACAGTTAGAAGTGGACATGGAACAACAGACTGGTTCCAAATAGGAAAAGGAGTACGTCAAGGCTGTATATTGTCGCCCTGCTTATTTAACCTATATGCAGAGTACACCATGAGGAACGCTGGGCTGAAAGAAGCACAAGCTGGAATCAAGACTGCTGGGAGAAATATCAATAACCTCAGATATTCAGACGACACCACCCTTATGGCAGAAAGTGAAGAGGAACTCAAAAGCCTCTTGATGAAAGTGAAAGAGGAGAGTGAAAAAGTTGGCTTGAAGCTGAACATTCAGAAAACAAAGATCATGGCATCTGGTCCCATCACTTCATGGGAAATAGATGAAGAAACAGTGTCAGACTTTATTTTTTTGGGTTTCAAAATCACTGCAGATGCTGATTGCAGCCATGAAATTAAAAGATGCTTACTCCTTGGAAGGAAAGTTATGATCAACCTAGATATTATATTAAAAAGTAGAGACATTACTTTGCCATTCAAGGTCCATCTAGTCAAGGCTATGGTTTTTCCCGTGGTCATGTATGGATGTGAGAGTTGGACTGTGAAGAAAGCTGATCGCCGAAGAATTGATGCTTTTGAACTGTGGTGTTGGAGAAGACTCTTGAGAGTCCCTTGGACTGCAAGGAGATACAACCAGTCCATTCTAAAGGAGATCAATCCTGGGTGTTTATTGGAAGGACTGATGCTAAAGCTGAAACTCCAATACTTTGACCACCTCATGCGACGAGTTGACTCACTGGAAAAGACTCTGATGCTGGGAGGGATTGGGGGCGGGAGGAGACAGAGACGACAGAGAATGAGATGGCTGGATGGCATCACCGACTCGATGGACATGAGTTTGAGTGAACTCCGGGAGTTGGTGATGGACAGGGACGCCTGGTGTGCTGTGATTCATGGGGTTGCAAAGAGTCAGACACAACTGAGAGACTGAACTGAACTGAACTGAAGCAGGGTGACAATATACAGCCTTGACTCATTCCTTTCCCTATTTGAAGCAGTCTGTTGTCCCATGTCCAGTTCTAACTATCGCTTTTTGACCTGCATATAGATTTCTCAGGAGGAAGGTCAGGTGGTCTGGTATTCCCATCTCTTTCAGAATTTTCCACAGTTTGTTGTGATCCACACAGTCAAAGGCTTTGGCATAGTCAATAAAGCAGAAATAGATGTTTTTCTGGAACTCTCTTGCTTTCTCCATGATCCAACGGATGCTGGTAATATGATCTCTGGTTCCTCTGGCCTTTTTAAAAACAACTTGAACATCGGGAATTTCATGGTTCATGTACTGTTGAAGCATGGCTTAGAGAATTTTGAGCATTACTTTGCTAGCGTGTGAGATGAGTGCAATTGTGTGGTAGTTTGAGCATTCTTTGGCATTGCCTTTCTTTGGGATTGGAATGAAAACTGAATTTTTCCAATCCTGTGGCCACTGCTGAGATTTTGAAATTTGATGGCATGTTGAGTGCAGCACTTTCACAACATGATCTTTAAGGATTTGAAATAGCTTAACTGGAATTCCATCACCTCCACTAGCTCTGTTCGTAGCCCACTTGACTTCACATTTCAGGATGTCTGGCTCTAGGTGACTGATCATACCATCATTATTATCTGGGTCATGAAGATCTTTTTTATATAGTTCTTCTGTGTTTTCTTGTCACCTCTCCTCAATATCGTCTGGATTTTTGTCCTTTATTGTGCCCATCTTCATGAAATGTTCCCTTGGTGTCTCCTATTTTCTTGAAGAGTTCTCTAGTCTTTCCCTTTCTATTGTTTCCTGCTATTTCTTTGCATTGATCCCCGAGGAAGGCTTCTTAACTCTCCTTGCTATTCTTTGGAACTCTGCATTCAGATGGGTATATCTTTCCTTTTCTCCTTTGCTTTTCACTTCTCTTCTTTTCACAGCTATTTGTAAGGCCTCCTCCGACAAATATTTTGCCTTTGTGTGTTTCTTTTTCTTTTCAGTGATCTTGATCACTGCCTCCTATACAATGTCACAAACCTCTGCCCATAGTTCTTCAGACACTCTGTCTGTCAGATCTAATCCCTTGAACCTATTTGTCACTCCCACTGTAAAATCGTTAGGGATTTGATTTAGGTCATACTTGAATGGTCTAGTGCTTTTCCCTACTTTCTTCAATTTAAGTCTGAATTTGGTAATAAGGAGTTCATGATCTGAGCTACAGTCAGCTCCTGGTCTTGTTTTTGCTAACTGTATAGAGCTTCTCCATCTTTGGCTTCAAAGAATATAATCAATCTGATTTTGGTATTGACCATCTGGTGATGTCCATGTGTAGAGTCTTCTCTTGTGTTGTTGGAAAAGGGTGTTTGCTATGACTAGTGCGTTCTCTTGGCAAAACGCTGTTAGCCTTTGAATGAATAAATGATGAACTCCCCAGGTTGGTAAGTGGCCAATATGCTACTGGAGATCAGTGGAGAAATAACTCCAGAAAGAATGAAGAGACAGAGCCAGAGCCAGAGCAAAAAAAAAAACACCCAGTTTGGATGTGATAAATTGGTGGTGGAAGTAAAGTCTAATGCTTTAAAAAGCAATACTGCATAGGAACCTGAAATGTTAGATCCATGAATCAAGGCAAATTGGAATTGGTCAAACAGGAGATGGCAATTGTGAACGTCGACATGTTAGGAATCAGTGAACTAAAATGGACTGGAATGGGTGAATTTAACTCAGAGACCACTATATCTACTACTGTGGGCAAGAATCCCTTAGAAGAGAGGTCATCATAGTCAACAAAAGAGTCTGAAATGCAGTACTTGGATGCAAACTCAAAAAATGGCAGAATGAACTCTGCTCATTTCCAAGGCAAACCATTCAATACCATAGTAATCCAAGTCTATGCCCCAACCAGTAATGCTGAAGAAGCTGAAGTTGAACAGTTCTATGAAGACCTACAAGATCTTCTAGAACTAACACCCAAGAAAGATGTCCTTTTCATTATAGGGGACTGGAATGCAAAAGTAGGAAGTCAAGAAACTGGATTAACAGGCAAACTTGGCCTTGGAGTGCAGAAAGGAGCAGGCAAAGGCTAATAGAGTTTTGCCAAGAGAACGCACTGGTCATAGCAAACACCCTCTTCCAACAACACAAGAGAAGACTCTACACATGGATATCACCAGATGGTCAATACCAAAATCAGATTGATTATATTCTTTGAAGCCAAAGATGGAGAAGCTCTATACAGTCAGCAAAAACAAGACCTAGAGTTGACTGTGGCTCAGATCATGAACTCCTTATTACCAAATTCAGACTTAAATTGAAGAAAGTAGGGAAAAGCACTAGACCATTCAGGTATGAACTAAATCAAATCCCTTACGATTATACAATGGAAGTGATAAATAGTTTCAAGGGATTAGATCTGACAAACAGAGTGTCTGAAGAACTATGGCGGAGGTTTGTGACATTGTACAGGAGGCAGTGATCAAGACCATCGACAAGAAAAAGAAACACACAATGGCAAAATGTTTGTCTGAAGAGGCCTTACAAATAGCTGTGAAAAGAAGAGAAGCGAAAGGCAAAGGAGGAAAGGAAAGATATACCCATCTGAATGCAGAGTTTCAAAGAATAGCAAGGAGAGTTAAGAAAGCCTTCTTCAGGGATCAATGCAAAGAAATAGTGGGAAAGAATAGAAAGGGAAAGACTAGAGATCTCTTCAAGAAATTTAGAGATACCAAGGGAACATTTCATGCAAAGATGGGCACTATAAAGGACAAAAATTGTATGGACCTAAAAAGCCTCTTGATGAAAGTGAAAGAGGAGAGTGAAAAGGTTGGCTTGAAGCTCAACATTCAGAAAACAAAGATCATGGCATCTGGTCCCATCACTTCATGGGAAATAGATGGGGAAACAGTGGAAACAGTGTCAGACTTTGTTTTTTTGGGCTCCAAAATCACTGCAGATGCTGATTGCAGCCATGAAATTAAAAGACGCTTGCTCCTTGGAAGGAAAGTTATGACCAACCTTGATAGTATATTGAAAAGCAGAGACATTACTTTGCCAACCAAGGTCCGTCTAGTCAAGGCAATGGTTTTTCCCGTGGTCATGTATGGATGTGAGAGTTGGACTGTGAAGAAAGCTGATCGCCGAAGAATCAATGCTTTTGAACTGTGGTGTTGGAGAAGACTCTTGAGAGTCCCTTATACTGCAAGGAGATCCAACCAGTCCATTCTAAAGGAGATCAATCCTGGATGTTCATTGGAGGGACTGATGCTAAAGCTGAAACTCCAATACTTTGGCCACCTCATGAGACGAGTTGACTCACTGGAAAAGACTCTGATGCTGGGAAAGGTTGGGGGCGGGAGGAGAAGGGGACGACGGAGAATGAGATGGCTGGATGGCATCACCGATTCTGTGGACATGGGTTTGAGTGTACTCCGGGAGTTGGTGATGGACAGGGAGGCCTGGCGTGCTGTGATTCATGGGGTCGCGGAGAGTCGGACACGACTGAGCGACTGAACTGAACTGAACTGAACATATGCAGAAGATATTGAGGAGATGTGGCAAGAATACATAGAAGAACTGTACAAAAGGATCCTCACAACCCAGATGATAACGGCAGTGTGATCACTCACCTAGAGCCAGACATCCTGGAATGCGAAGTCAAGTGGACCTTAGGAAGCATCAGTACAAACAAAGCTAGTGGAAGTGGTGGAATTCCAGTTGAGCTATTTCAAAGCCTAAAAGATGATCCTGTAAAAGTGTTGCACTCAATATGCCGACAAATTTGGAAATCTCAGCAGTGGCCGCAGGACTGGAAAAGGTCAGTTTTCATTCCAGTTCCAAAGAAAAGGCAATGTCAAAGAATGCTCAAGCTACCACACAATTGCACTAATTTCACACGCTAGCAAAGTAATGCTTAAATTCTCCAAGGCAGGCTTCAACAGTATGTGAACCATGAACTTCCAGGTGTTGAAGCTGGATTTTGAAAAGAGGAACCAGAGATCAAATTGCCAACATCCACTGGATCTTTGAAAATGCAAGAGAGTTTAAGAAAAACATCTATTTCTGCTTTATTGACTATGCCAAAACCTTCGACTGTGTGGATCACAACAAACTGAGGAAATTCTGAAAGAGATGGGAATACCAGACCACCTGACCTGCTTCCTGAGAAATCTGTATGCAGGTCAAGAAGCAATAGTTAGAACTGGACATGGGACAACAGACTGGTTCCAAATAGGGAAAGGAGTGAGTCAAGGCTATATATTGTCATTCTGCTTAGTTAACTTATATGCAGAGTACATCATGAGAAATCATCGACTGGATGAAACACAAGCTGGAATCATGATTGCTAGGAGAAATATCAATAATCTCAGATATGCAGATGACACTACCCTTATGGCAGAAAGTGAAGAACTAAAGAATCTCTTGATTAAAGTGAAAGAGGGGAGTGAAAAAGCTGGCTTAACACTCAACATTCAGAAAACTAAGATCATGGCATGTGGTCCCATCACTTCATGGCAAATAGATGGGGAAACAGTGGAAACAATGACAGACTTTATTGTGAGTTCAGTTCAGTTCAGTTGCGCAGTCGTGTCCAACTCTCTGCGACCCCATGAATCACAGCATGCCAGGCCTCCCTGTCCATCACCAACTCCTGGAGTACACTCAAACTCATGTCCACAGAGTCGGTGATGCCATCCAGCCATCTCATTCTCTGTCGTCCCCTTCTCCTCCCACCCCCAACCTTTCCCAGCATCAGAGTCTTTTCCAGTGAGTCACCTCGTCGAATGAGGTGGCCAAAGTATTGGAGTTTCAGCTTTAGCATCAGTTCTTCCAAGGAACACCCAAGATTGATCTTTAGAATGGACTGGTTGGATCTCCTTGCAGTACAAGGGACTCTCAAGAGTCTTTTCCAACACCACACTTTAAAAGCATCAATTCTTCGGCAATCAGCTTTCTTCACAGCACAACTCTCACATCCATACATGACCATGGGAAAAACTATAGCCTTGACTAGACGGACCTTTGTTGGCAAAGTAATGTCTCTGCTTTTTAATATACTATCAAGGTTGGTCATAACTTTCCTTCCAAGGAGTAAGCATCTTTTAATTTCATGGCTGCAATCACCATCTGCAGTGATTTTGGAGCCCAAAAAGATAAAGTCTGACACTGTTTCCACTGTTTTTCCATCTATTTCCCATGAAATGATGGGACCAGATGCCATGATCTTTGTTTTCTGAATGTTGAGCTTCAAGCCAATCTTTTCACTCTCCTCTTTCACTTTCATCAAGAGGCCTTTTATTTCCTCTTCACTTTCTGCCATAAGGGTAGTGTCATCTGCATATCTGAGGTTATTGATATTTCTCCCAGCAATCTTGATTCCAGCTTGTGCTTCTTCCAGCCCAGCGTTCCTCATGATGTACTCTGCATATAAGTTATTGTCACCTCTGCAAGGTGACAACATACAGCCTTGACGTACTCCTTTTCCTATTTGGAACCAGTCTGTTGTTCCATGGCCAGTTCTGACTTTTGCTTCCTGACCTGCATACAGGTTTCTCAAGATGCAGGTCAGGTGGTCTGGTATTCCCATCTCTTTCAGAATGTTCCACAGTTTATTGTGATCCACACAGTCAAAGGCTTTGGCATAGTCAATGAAGCAGAAACAGATGTTTTTCTGGAACTCTCTTGCTTTCTCCATGATCCAGCGGAAGTTGGCAATTTGATCTCTGGTGCCTCTGCCTTTTCTAAAACCTGCTTGAACATCTGGGAGTTCACGGTTCACATATTGCTGAAGCCTGGCTTGGAGAATTTTGAGCATGACTTTACTAGCGTGTGAGATGAGTGCAATTGTGCGGTAGTTTGAGCATTCTTTGGCATTGCTTTTCTTTGGGAGTGGAATGAAGACTGACCTTTTCCAGTCCTGTGGCCACTGCTGAGTTTTCCAAATTTGCTGGCATATTGAGTGCAGCACTTTCATAGCTCAACTGGAATTCCATCACCTCCACTAGCTTTGTTCGTATTGATGCTTCTTCTAAGGCCCACTTGATTTCACATTCCAAGATGTCTTGCTCTAGGTCAGTGATCACACCATCGTGATTATCTTGGTCGTGAAGATCTTTTTTGTACAGTTCTTCTGTATATTCTTGCCACCTCTTCTTAATATCTTCTGCTTCTGTTAGGTCCATACCATTTCTGTCCTTTATCAAGCCCATCTTTGCATGAAATATTCCCTTGGAATCTCTAATTTTCTTGAAGAGATCTCTTGTTTTTCCTATTCTGTTGTTTTCCTCTATTTCTTTGCATTGATCACTGAGGAAGGCTTTCTTATCTCTCCTTGCTATTCTTTGGAACTCTGCATTCAGATGCTTATATCTTTCCTTTTCTCCTTTGCTTTTTGCTTCTCTTCTTTTCACAGCTATTTGTAAGGCCTCCTCAGACAGCCATTTTGCTTTCTTGCATTTCTTTTCCATGGGAATGGTCTTGGTCCCTGCCTCCTGTACAGTGTCAGGAACCTCTGTCCAGAGTTCATCAGGCACTCTATCTATCAGATCTAGTCCCTTAAATCTATTTCTCACTTCCACTGTATAATCATAAGGGATTTGATTTAGGTCATATCTGAATGGTCTAGTGTTTTTCCCTACTTTCTTCAATTTAAGTCTGAATTTGGCAATAAGGAGTTCATGATCTGCGCCACAGACTTTATTTTGGGGACTCCAAAATCACTGCAGATGGTGACTTCAGCCAGGAAATTAAAAGACACTTGCTCCTTTGAGGAAAAACTATGACTAACCTAGACAGCATATTAAAAGCAGAGACATTACTTTGCCAACAAAGGTCCACCTAGTCAAAACTATGGTTTTTCCAGTAGTCATGTATGGATGTGAGAGTTGGACAATAAAGAAAGCTGAGCACTGGAGAATTGATGCTTTTGAACTGTGGTGTTGGAGAAGACTCATGAGTCTCTTGGACAGCAAGGAGATCCAACCAGTCCATCCTAAAGGAAATCAATCCTGAATATCCATTGGAAGGACTCATGCTGAAGCTGAAACTCCAATACTTTGGCCCTCTGATGAGAAAAACTGACTCACTGGAAAAGACCCTGATGCTGGGAAAGATTGAAGGCAGGAAGAGAAGGGGAGGACAGAGGATGGTTGGATGGTGGATGGTTGTATGGCATCACCGACTCAATGGACCTGAATTTTAGTAACCTCTGGAAGTTGGTGATGGACAGGAAGGCTTGGTGTACTGCAGTCCATGTGATCACAGAGTCAGACATGACTGAGTGAGTGAACTGAACTGAACTGATACAAGAATTTAAAAAGATGATTTGATCTCTGTGTACTATTATGAAATATTCTCCAAGGAAAATAATTATGTGAAAAATACATCTAACAAAGCAATTATCACAATATCATTCAGCCGTTTTAACCCTTGATGACCTGGGTATAGAATTTTGAGTATTCAATATTTTTAGAGGCATGAATCATTGACCTCTGATTTCTAGTTATGTGATGACCTACAATTTTCCATTGTAGTTCTTTTATCAAACCTGCATTTTAGATGTCTATATTTTAAATATATCTACATGTAGATTTATTGTTTTTTTCTAGCTCAGCATTTAGTATAAACTTTTAATCTGAAGACATCTTTATTCATTAGTTGAAAATTCTCATTTCTTTTGGAATATGGTTTTGCTTCCACACCCTGTTCTCTGTCACTGAAACTCCCATTAGAAATATGTTGGAACCTCTTATTTCATCCTCCTTTTCACTTAAATTCTCTTTATATATTTTATCCTCTCATCTCTCTGAAATTTTTTCTGGGTGATTTCTCCATTGTTATATAACAATCTATCAACTAGTTATTTGATTTCAAGTTCATTATTGTTTCTATTTATTGATAATGTTTTAATGACTATTTTTTATATCCATGATTTCCAATGTGGATTTCCCTATTCTGGATTAAGAATAGTTTCTTTTGTCTGAGGGACTGATGCTAAAGCTGAAACTGCAATACTTTGGCCACCTCATGCGACGAGTTGACTCACTGGAAAAGACTCTGATGCTGGGAAAGGTTGGGGGCAGGAGGAGAAGGGGACGACCGAGAATGAGATGGCTGGGTGGCATCACCGACTCTCTGGACATGAGTTTGAGTGTACTCCGGGAGTTGGTGATGGACAGGGAGGCCTGGCATGCTGTGATTCATGGGGTCGCAGAGAGTCGGACACGACTGAGTGACTGAACTGAACTGATTATTATTATTATCTTTTTGAGAATCTTGAACTTACATACAAATTTTAAAGCCAGTTATCAAATTGCTTTATTATTTGTTTTTTTATAACATGAATTCTTCCAGTTGTTGCGTTTATTGCTAGATTTTCAAGGTATACTTTTTAATGTATGTTGAAAATATTTTATGAGTAATTTTGAAGACTTCTCCTTTATCCCTTCTTGTCTGGTAGTTTTGAAGATGCCTCTACCTAGCCCCAGTGTAGAGCTGAGTCTTACACTGCCATTCCAGGAATTCTGTCCTCTATGGGTGTATAGAAAATCCAGCCACTGGGCCAGGAGGCACCTTGGCATACTTCCTCATTACATCATCACTTTGTACCCTCTGACCATTGAATAAAAGCAACATCCCTGGGTAGCAGTCACAGCTTTCATCATTCTTATCAGTTTTGCACTGTGGGCTCAACTGTCAACACCAACCCTATGTACACCGCACTATGTACACCGCACTGTTTATCTGTGCACCCTGCAGTGATTTCATCCATGGCCATCTCTGTCTTGTGGATCCCACAACATGACAGTCTGTGTTGTTAGCCCCTATGTGCTTCTGCCACATTTCTTTTCCACAGGATTTCCATCATGTATTTTAATATCTGTCTTCTCATTTTATGTATGTCTTTTAATTGGAGGTGGGTGAGCGCATGAAGCAGGAAGTCACAATGACATTTTCACCAAGTTTGTAAACAGAATTTCTAGTTGAAAATAAAAATATATTGCCCTCTGAGAAGATAGTAATCTCCAGGAGTTGGTGATGGACAGGGAGGCCTGGTGTGCTGCAGTCCATGGGGTGGCAAAGAGTTGGACATGACTGAGCAACTGAACTGAAGTGACTGAGAAGACAGATGGATAGACAGGATGCTGGGGAAACATTTATGGTAGTTTGACTTAGGAGACACACTAAAAAGTTGAGTTTGGACCAGAGAGAACAGCTCTGATCTAACTAAATGAAGCTTTTACTGAAAAAGGTGATTAATATTAGTAAATGCAATCAATATGTAAAAGTTGCCAGAATTCTGCCAGGAAAAAAACAATCGATATATGTTGAGACTAACTTGAGTGCTCAAGACATTATAAATTGATTGAAAGGACCAAGTTAAGTACGTATTTCAAAACAAATTTTTCTTATTTGTTTTGAAAATTTTACTCTATTTAACATCATATAAAATGAGAATTATCGTCATCTGTATAGCATACTCAAATGTTGTCTTGATGTAGACAGGCAGAATCTACAATCTGAAATTATCTTCATAGATTCAATTTACACATTACTGATTCTAACTATTAAGCTACTGACTCAGAATAATGCTGTTCTGTTCCGTTCTGTTCCGTCGCTCAGTCGTGTCCGACTCTTTGCGACCCCGTGGACTGTAGCCTACCAGGCTGTTCCGTCCATGGGATTCTCCAGGCAAGAATACTGGAGTGGGTTACCATTTCCTTAGCAAATTTAATGGAAAGTGCTTGTTGGACTTGTAAATCTTGCTTAAGTCTCAAAAATCTTAATTAAGAATTACCTTTGGGTTCGCAAAGAGTCGGACACGACTGAGTGACTGAACTGAACTGAAATTTGTCCTAAAATAATAATAGTTGATTAGCATTAATTTCGGAGAAGGCAATGGCAAGCCACTCCAGTACTATTGCCTAGAAAATCCCATGGATGGAGGAGCCTGGTAGGCTGCAGTCCGTGGGGTCGCTAAGGGTTGGACACAACTGAGCGACTTCACTTTCCCTTTTCACTTTCACACATTGGAGAAGGAAATGGCAACCCACTCCAGTGTTCTTGCCTGGAGAATCCCAGGGATGGGGGAGCCTGGTGGGCTTCCGTCTATGGGGTCACACAGAGTTGGACATGACTGAAGTGACTTAGCAGCAGCAGCAGCAGCAGCATTAATTTTGGTGTTACTCACAAATGTTGTCTATAACAAATGTAACTTCTTCAACAACAAAGAAATGAATTAAATTCTCTAATTTTAAACACAAAAGTGTGTTTCCAATTTTATCCAAATCCGATTTCCTCTCCTAAGTAGAAATCTTCTTTTCTCTGGCTTGGTGATATTGTGTTTGAAGGATGTTTTATAAAGAGCACATCATATTATCCTTTGAGGATATTAGTCTATCAGATATTCAACCTGGGATTAAACAGCCCTGAACCCTCATCTTAATTTCTTCCTTTACATTCAGATATGTCCCACACCATTTAAGAGACAGCTTTAAATGCTGCTGCTGTTGCTACTGGTGGTTTTAGCTCAGCTGTTTCAGTTTGATGACAGCACACTAAATTAACTCTGAATGGAGACAGTAAAATTAATTCTCACTATACCCCTCAGTCATCTCCAACTCTAGCAAGCACCAGCATTTGAAATAAAAATTTTTTTCTGTCCCACAAAAATCTTAGTGCCCAGCAGTGCAGAATTATAAAACTAAAGCTTAAGAATGCTTTAGTGGAGACAAAATGTATGTCCATTTCGCCCATACACTTCTATTTTACTCCAATTTGCTACACCACTTCTTACATCCATTAATCCTTTTAAAAACTTTTCTCTAATATTCCTTGAGAGGATTTAATATGAATGCATTTACTGGAGTAGGAATCTTTGAGAGCTTAAGTATGGGGATACTGGCTCCAATTTTCAACCTTACTGCCAAGTCAGGCTGCAACTTCTGGGAGTGACCTAACCTTTCAAGAAGAACACACCTTCTGTTCTGCTTGCTTTATTTTCTTGCACTGCCAGTGGGTTTATTTGAGCCAGGGCTACCCAGCTTTTCTTTATTAAGAGTGGATTCTAATTTGCACAAATCTTTTAACCCCAAAGTTGGGATAGAGGAAGTATAAGGAAGTGAGGCAGTTGAACATTACCATTTTTTCCATTTCTTATCTTCATTAATATCTCTATCACTGTTCTGTTTCTCCTTTACCTGTATCTTGTCAGGGTATTTTGTTTTATCTTCATCTTAAACAGATTACTAATTATGTGATCAGTCTTGTCATCTGAGCTAGTAGCTATACTGACAATGCTTTCCACAAATGCAAGGACATAGTTTGAATACACGGTTATCCTTAGGCTTTTTGTTAATATAAATAAAAACGTGAATATACTATGTAAACTTGTTGCTATTTTTATACTTTAAAACTCTAAGTTATGGAATTTATAAGCCTAATCAAAATATTCATAAGATATATTCAAAATAGAAGACCCATTCTGACTGTTAATTCTGATTTTAAAAATTTAGCTGCAGTCTATTGCAAAAGAATTTGAGTTGCTCACTTCATATCTACCCACCACTGGCTGGTACAACTAGATGTTTTAGGTATAGTCATTTTAGTTCTATCAGTTCTATAACCAATTTACAGACAGCCTAAGATCCCTTATTTACACTTGATCTGTAGTAGTAAATGTCATGCACATTTTCAAAAATGACAGAATCATTCAAGTGACATCTTTTTACCAGAAAGATAACTTATCAAAGTTGGTTTCTGAAACAATCAATTTATCTTTAGCTTCAGCCCAATAGCCTCAGTAACAATGCCCTTTTAGGTAGGAAATACCATGACATTTGATCTAGCTATGGAAGCATCATATGTGAATTCACTTTAAAAGAAAGAAATGATTAAATACTTCCTTTACCAGAAAGAGTAGAATTGAATTACTGCTCCTAAAAATGAAATTATGATCGATGAACTAATTAGCCTCCAAGATTAGGGAAGGGATGAAAAATTTACACATACTACCCAAAAGGGTAACTAAGTACTCATGGCAAACGAGCTAAGGGATGTGGGTAGTGTTAAAATGAATAATTTGACAATATAAACTGTCATTGGAGGGTCTATCATTAAATTATCATTAGAACAGCCTCTTGCTCTTGAGCAACAGTTTTATGAAGAAAATAAATATTGCCAATCACATGAGAAATAGAATTATCCTTTGTAAATCTCAAGACACAGTCTCAAGAGAGGTTTATTATAATAGTATTTTTAGATGAAGAGGGCAACAAAAAGCATACTCTCTACTCTAACAGCTATTGAATACTAGACAAACTGATGAAAAGCCACAAACAGTTCCAGACAATCCTATTTATTCTAGAACAAAAGAGAGTGTTAAAACTCAACTGTTTGTGAAAAACTATTTCTTCATTTTAACAACTATGAAACTTGTATCCATAGGGTTTCAAGGCCCTGTTTAAGGAACTATTTTAATTAAAATTTGTACCTCTGTTAGTGAATATAATAATACAATTCCCTCTATAACTGGCCAATTTCTGGAAGACAATGTGAATGTAAAACTCTATCACTAATAGCAATGTTTGGCTGGAAGAGGTGAGAAATTAAAGCCAATCTTTCATTTCAGATATCAGTCTGGTCAGTACCTTCAACATTCTCTATCAAGCATAATGCCATGCCAAAGATAAGAAAAATTAGCAAAATGTATTTTCCATTTTCATTCTATACATTACATGTATTTTTTTAAGAGGAGAACTTTGTTCACGCAAATACTCCATCATTTTATTTTATTTGGCCATGTCACAGGGTATATGGGCTCTTAGTTCCCTCACCAGGGATCAAACCCACTCTCCCTGCATTGGGAGCACAAAGTCTTAACCACTCAACTGCCAGGGAAGTACCCATTGCATATATCTTGATCTAAAATTAAGTCTCAGGAGGAAGAAAAGCAGCATTCTTGAATCAACAACCAACTCAAGTTGTTGAGGTTACCAGTGACAATGGAAACTGATCCAAGTTTCAAATTGTCAAAAACCAAAATAATCCCAATGTGAAATGGAAAACATTATAAGCCAACATAATTACTGTCCAATGTAGACCCCAAACAAGTTACATATTAGTAAATGACATTGTCTTTTGAAAGAGATTCAAGCCAAAAACCCACCTATATTGTGCCCTCTATTGCCCTCAATCTTCAAATCTTCATCAAACTATCAACAAGTCTGTTTTGTTTGTTTTTTTTTTAATTACCTATTTATTTATTTTTGGCTGTGCTGGGTCTCCATAGACGTATGGGCTTTTGCTCTAGCTGTGGTGAGTAGGAGCTACTCTTCAGTTGTGACGTGCAGGCTTCCTTACTGCGGTGGCTTCTCTTGTTGTGCAGCATAGGCTCTAAGGCACATGGGCTTCAGAAGTTGCAGCATATAGTCTCATTAGCTGCAGTTCCTGGGCTCTAGAGCACAGTCTCAGTGGTTGTGACACATGGGCTTATTTGTTCCGCAATATAGGGGGTCTTCCCAGACCAGGGATCAAACCCATGTCTCCTGCATTGGCAGGCAGATTCTTTACCACTGAGCCATGAGGGAAGCCCCTATCAGCACATCTTGATGTGATTCACTTCCAAATCACATTCCTACTTAGTCAACTTCTCTGTGTTTCTGTGGCAATCGCTCTGATCCAGGCCACCGTCATCTCTCGTCCCATTCATGGCCATCACTGGTCTTCCTGAGTCCCCTCCTCCATAATTCATTATGCAAACAGAGTGGTTGATCATTCATTTATTCGTTCCACAAGGTTTTCAGTCTCCTGTATTTCTCAGGTGATCTTCTAGACATAATATTGAACCAGACAGAATGTGTACTCTTGAGCTTAAGTTCTACTAGATGAGGACAGAAAATAAATGTCATAAAATTTCAATAATAAGAATGATAAATAAAAAATAAAGCAATTAAAAAAATAGACAAAGATGGAGGGTGTGAAGCGAGTGTATAGATAGGGAAAGTGTCTTTGAAGAGATGAGTTTTGAACAGAGACTGAATTAAGTGAGGGAGAAAGACAGGGGAGTATCTAAAAGAGGTCAACATCCCTGCTAAGGTAGTGCGCTCAAGAAAGAGTTGGGGGTGGAGGGAATGTAACTGTTGGATATTCTATTCACAGTTAAACATCCAGAGCCTAGCACAAGACCTACTTATGTTCAGTAATATATTTGTCATACTCAATAAGTGTTTGTTGAATGAATGAATAAGAGAGCACGCTCTATAGATTTATTGAATGAATGAGAAATTTGAGGTGTGGCTGTTAGTGCTGGTAATCAAAACTAGATACTTGGGGAAGTAAATAATTGTTAGTACAAGCTCTGTATGCAGAAAAGAACACACACATGTAGAATTATCCTAAAAATGAGAGACTGATTACTCTAGCATGGTGCAGACCCTGTGGTGTAAAAGATAATGAGTAATAATGAAGTAGTAATGAATTTAGACAAGTATGTTAGTGTAAAATATGCTAAAAACATGAAACTACTAGCCCAAGTTGACCACTGTAGAGTCAAATTAGAACTTCCAGCTGCTGAAATAGGCCATCAGTCAAACTGATGTAAAAGTTATCATATTTATTCTAAGCATTGCCTGATTAACCAGTAAAATGATCTTTTGAGGGTTGATTGTTGTTGTCTCTTGACATAGCTAGTCTGATATCTGATATGAGTTGAAAGATAACATAAAAGGCCATAACATGTGGTTAGTCCTTAAGAAAATATCTATATGAGATAATTTAAGTGACTATTACTCAACAATGTATTTCATAATGAATAGTGGTTATCTTTTGTGTCTTGGAAGATTTTCAGACTTTGCATTTTACATTGCCAACCAATTTTCAAAATAATCAATGACAATTCCAAATCTGAAAATCAGACTCTGTTATACTGCAAAGACTATAGAAATGTCACCAAAAATACAGATATATACACATTTGCTTTTTCAACATTGATATTCATTATTTTCTCTTGCCTCTGCTGCTGCTGCTGCTAAGTCACTTCAGTCGTGTCCTAGTCTGTGCGACCCCTTAGATGGCAGCCCACCAGGCTCCCCTGTCCCTGGGATTCTCCAGGCAAGAACACTGGAGTGGGTTGCCATTTCCTTCTCCAGTGCATGAAAGTGAAAAGTGAAAGTGAAGTCACTCAGTCATGTCTGACCCTCAGCGACCCCATGGACTGCAGCCTTCCAGGCTCCTCCGTCCATGGGATTTTCCAGGCAAGAGTACTGGAGTGGGGTGCCATTGCCTTCTCCGCCTCTTGCCTCTAAACCTTTTTAAAAGTCAATTCTTTTCTGGGAATATTTTTTCCTGATGCCAATGCTGGGTACCAAGCCTCCTAGATTTTAGTTTCTGCTAAAATTATAGTTGGTATAGTGGATGCAAAGTTAATCCTCACTCATGGACCCCTTCCCTAAGCAGCTGCCTGATGCCTTTCTTTCTTAGTGCACTTTCCAAGTTTTAGGAAAGAGTGCCTAAGTCCTCTATCCTATTCATTTATATCTGTCTACTATTATCCCCACAACTGAGAAATAAAAACTGATACAGTATCTGGATTCAATAGCATCAGTTATTTTCAGTCCTTAATACCTTTCTCTTATCTTCTTTAAACAACAGACAATAAACTCTGTATCTTGGACTTTGTTGTTTCCATTTCCCCCCATGCATCTCACTGCATATTGCTGCCAAAGATTAACTTCTACCAGGAGTAAACATTCTATCCACCTAAGCAGTGAGTCTTCATGGTAAAGGAATCTTCTTTTCCCAGAACTGTGTTAGATTTTCTTATTCATAGGCAGACCTTCCCTCTAAAATCTTCAATTGACATTTTTAGTTGTGACCTTTTAGACATCATTCATGTTTTGTTTTGTTTTTTTTCCTTCTGGGATTAGAAATTTGTAAGAAAACTGTCCCACATTTCCAGTATTTCTAAAGGTCTCTTTTCTTGGAACCCTGTGATTCTCCTTCCCTGGTGCCTTCTTAAATCATCTCATGTTGAGAATGTTATTTGAAACAAATATGCTTTGTGTTCATCTCCTTTAAACCTCAGTCACCGTGTGAGGTAAATATTCTTTCAGTCTCCAGTTCACAGTAGGAAAATGAAGCAAAGGAATGTTAAATAATCTGTTCTAGGTCACCCTCTAAACAGGGATGGAGCTGAAACTCGAACATGGAGCCTTCTGAAGTGGGACCCTACATTCCTTCAGTGGTGCTCAAACATTTTAGGCCAGTACATCCCTCTCACTTACCCAGTTTTCTCGAGGTTATTATCTTTACGGAGCCCATGACTTCTTTTTTATTTTTATTCTAAAAGTAATACCTTTCCTATACAAAACTGAATGATATGCACACAAGTATACTACTTTATCTTTCATTTTATTCTTTCAGAAATACATGAGTAATAATGTACATGTTCTTTTGGAATCTGTTTTTTTCAAAGCAGATTCTTGACAGATTCTCAAACTCATGTCTTCTGTGGATCCTTCTTTCTGTCATTTTCTTGCAATTTATTTAGCCAGTTTCCAATCTGGGAAAAGTTAGTCTATCTTCAGTTCTTTAGTATTATAAACTGTACTGCAACAGCCTCTTGATTGTGTATTTGTGTTTCACCATAAACATTTCTGTTGAGATATGCTACTTGAAAAAGAATGCTTTGTTCACAGCATGAAGATTAGCCAAAAAGTTCTTTAGAAAATTTTACCAATTTGCTCTTCCAACAGAACAACAGGTGTATATACATTTTCAGTATTCCTCAATAAACGGTGTTATAACTTAAAAAATAGTTCTTGTACAGTTTGATAATCACACGATTTCTTTGTTTAGAATGAATTTGGATTTGTTTATTCATATTTTTGTAGGTAGCCTATCATATTTCATAAATTTTTTCCTTCTTTATTAATGAGAGAAATTGATGTATGACTTGCCAACATCTTTCTAGTTTATCTTTTATAGTATTTAAAATGCATGAGAACTTTGTTTTATTTTGTTATACATATTTATTTGTAAAACCTAGGAATATTTTTCTTAATACTATCAAGTATTAGTATCCTGGGAAAGTAATCCACTTATAAAGTATTTTCTACTTAATTAGTATAAGTATTACATGTTATTCAATTTTTTAATTACCTGCCTATCTGGGGTTATAGCTTCCAGGATCTCAGAATGTGACCTTATTTAGATATAGGATTATTACAGATGTATTTAACTAAGATGAGGTTATAAAGGAGCAGGATGGGTCCCTTATCTAACATGACTAGTCTGCTTATGAAAAGGGGAATTTGAACACAGACATGCGCTTAGGAAGAATACCATCTGAAAATGAAGGCAAAGATTAAGGTGAGGCTTCTGCCAGCCAAAGAACATCAAAGATTTCTAGCAAACCAACAGAAGCTGGGCAAGAGACATGGAACATTTTTTCTTACTCTGTAAGAAAGAATAAACCTTGTTGACATCTTGATTTTGAACTTCTAACCTCCAAAACAGACAATAAATTTCTGTTATCTATCTTGTAAGTCTGTGTTACAGTAACCTGGGAAACTGACAAACTTTATTGTGAGCTCTTATAAATGATATAAAACTAACTCAAGATTAATAAGTATAATGTGGGCCATAGGGTCACAAATAACTTCAAATCACTAGCAAAGCAAAACAAAACTCAGGTGACACTTTACTATTCCGTTTATCCAGTTAATATTCAGATTAATGAGAGCTCAAATTAATCATGATCAAGGTACCACAACTAACTTTCAGTGGGTATGATATTTGAGTACTTTTTTATTAAGGCTGACTGTTACAGTTCTTCATAGAGCAGAATAAGATGACACAAGCCCTGAGATGGAAATGAACATCAAGCCTTCCCCCTTAGTTTAAAAGAGCTGCTGTATGTCTGCCTCAGACCTCCTCTCCCAAGGGGACTGTGTTTTCTTTGTTACTTAGGTTTTCATAAATCTTTCATTTTTCAATTGCTTATAACTTCTCCACTTTTTTCATGAATGCTACTTGTGTTCTATTCTTTTCTTTTTTGCAGAATCTGAAAAATTCTGTGTTGCCTTTACACATGAATGATAAATACACTGTATAACGTTCTCCTATAATGATACTCTTATTCTGAAACTCCAAAGATATTTCTATGTTGTTTTCTGACATTAGGGGTTACATGGAAGTCTATTGCCAATCTCATTTTATTTTTCTTGTTGATAACCTCTTTCTTTGGCTTGGATATTCATAGAATTTTTTTTCTTTAATATTGGCAGTCCAAAAAATTCATTAAAATTCATCTAGTTGTATGTCATAGTTATTAATTTTGCCTGTCATTCACTATAGCTTTTTATTTTAAACTCATGCATTCTTCAGCTTAGGAAATTTTTCTACTGTTCTATCTTAAGATGTTTCTTCTCTTCAATATTTGCTCTCATTCTGAAATTCCTACTATGCAGAGTATCTGAGCCCTAATTGACATTTCTGCCTCATCTTTTAAATCTCATTTTTTTTTCTCTTTTGAGTTCTTTGGAGAATATCTAGGTTGTGCTCTAAATTCATAACATTGATTTATTCAGTATTTACTGAGTTTAATTTAAAAAAATATTTGGTGTATTTAAACCCTAATCCCCAAGATTTTGAATTCTTAGTGAAATTCAGATCATCAGTGGATCATTCTGATATCAGTTTTTGTATTTATCGTTGGCTTTTAGGTCTCTATTTCTGATATGTAGGGTTTTCTTTTTTTGAGTTTGACTATAGATTCACATTTCAAGCAAAGATTTACATTTCATGCAAAGATGGGCACAATAAAGGACAGAGATGGTATGGACCTAACAGAAGCAGATGATATTTAGAGGTGCAAGAATACACAGAAGAACCAAACCAAAAAGATCTACATGACCCAGATAATCACGATGATGTGATCACCAACCTAGAGCTAGACACCCTGGAATGCGAAGACAAGTGGGCCTTAGGAAGCATCACTACAAACAAAGCTAATGGAGGTGATAGAATTCCAGTTGAGCTATTTCACATCCTAAAAGATGATGGTATTAAAGTGCTGCACTCAATATGCCAGCAAATTTGGAAAACTCAGCAGTGGCCACAGGGAAAAGGTCAGTTTTCACTGTAATCCCAAAGAGAGGCAATGCCAAAGAATGTTCAAACTACCGCACGGTTGCACTCATCTTACACGCTAGTAAAGTAATGCTCAAAATTCTCCAAGTCAGGCTTCAGTAATACATGAGCCATGAACTTTGAGATGTTCAAGCTTCAGAAAGACTGAAAGGATTTAGAAAAGGCAGAGTAACCAGAGATCAAATTGCCAACATCTGCTGGATCATCGAAAAAGCAAGAGAGTTCCAGAAAAACAGCTACTTTTGCTTTTTTGATTACTCCAAAAGCCTTTGACTGTGTGTATCACAACAAACTGTGAAAAATTCTGAAAGAGATGAGAATACCAGACCACCTGACCTGCCTCTTGAGAAACCTGTACGCAGGTCAGAAAACAACAGTTAGAAATGGAATGGAACAACAGCCTGGTTCCAAATAGGGAAAGGAGTGCGTCAAGGCTGTATATTGTCATCCTGCTTAGTTAACTTATATGCAGAGTACATCATGAAAAATCCTGGACTGGATGAAGCAGAAATTGGAATCAAGATTGCTGGGAGAAATATCAATAACCTCAGATTTGCAGATGACACCACGCTTAAGACAGAAAGAGAAGAAGAACTAAAGTGCCTTTTGATGAAAGTGGAAGAGGAGAGTAAAAAAGTTGGCTTAAAGCTCGATATTCAGAAAACTAAGATCATGGCATCTGGTCCCATCACTTCATGGCAGATAGATGGGGAAACAGTGGAAGTAATGAGAGACTTTATTTTTGGGGGCTCCAAAATCACTGCAGATGGTGACTGCAGCCATGAAATTAAAAGATGCTTACTCCTTGGAAGAAAAGTTATGACCAACCTAGATAGCACATTGAAAAACAGAGACATTAGTTTGCCAACAAAGTTCCACCTAGTCAAAGCTATGGTTTTTCCAGTAGTCATGTATGGATGTGAGAGCTGGACTATAAAGAAAGCTGAGCGCCAAAGAATTGATGCTTTTGAACTGTGGTGTTGGAGAAGATTCTTGGGAGTCCCTTGGACAGCAAAGAGATCCAACCAGTCCATCCTAAAAGAAATCAGTCCGAATATTCATTGGAAGGACTGATGCTGAAGCTGAAGCTCCAATACTTTGGCCACCTGATGAGAACTGACTTACTGGAAAAGACCCTGATTCTGGGAAAGATTGAAGGCAGGAGGAGAAAGGGATGACAGAGGACGAGATGGTTGGATGGCATCACCAACTCAATGAACATTAGTTTGAATGAACTCCGGGAGTTGGTGATGGACTGGGAGGCCGGGCGTGCTGCAGCTCATGGGGTTGCAAAGAGTCAGACATGACTGAGCGACTGAACTGAACTGATAGATTTATAACTTTAGGAGATGGTGAGGGACAGAGTCCTGGCATGCCGCAATCCATGGGTTTGCAAATAGTTGGATACAACTGGGTATCTGAACAACAATGGATTTACAATGAAGTTCATGGACCAGCCAAGATACTAATCTCAGAATTTTTGTTTTCTTCTTGTAAAACTTGGGAAGAAGTAGCACATCTCACATTATCTAATGTGAATTTACCCTCACTGTGGGTTTCACATGGAAGTGGTTTTTAGGCACCATAGTAAGCTTAGTTCCTCTGTAAAGTCCCAATGGAAAGTGAATTCCCAATGCAGAGTTCAAGGACACTACTTGTGTAACACAGGTAGCCTGGGGCCCAGACACTTCCTTGTGACTTGATTAAATTTCCCTGCCTCCTTTTCCCTTCACAACAGTTTCTCAAAAGGTCAGCTTACTCACTAAGGCTATAATTCTGGGTAGCTACCACTGTTACAAATAGAGGACTCATATCATGTTTAAATCCTTTGAGCCATATGTCACTATGGACAGAATGATTGGAAACATGCGAGGATGGAGATTTACCCAAGACCCCAAGAGTTCTAGTGAGACCGTGTCTAGGGTAATACAAAGACATACACACTACAGATTAACCATATCAAAACAGAGTGAGCGGCTCCGGCGGCGCAGACGCGAGAGACGCCCGGCTCCGGCGGCGCAGACGCGAGAGACGCCCGGCTCCGGCAGCGCAGACGCGAGAGACGGCCCGGCTCCGGCGGCGCAGACGCGAGAGACGCCCAGCTCCGGCGCAACCGACCACGTGCAGAATCGTGGCTGAGAGGAGCTGCCCCGCGCCCAGGGTTAGGGCGGTGGCCGAGAGGAGCTGTACCACGTCCAGGAGGCGGTGGCTGCTTGGGCACCGGAGGGCCGAGAGGAGCTGATCCACGTTCAGGGCAGGAGGGGCGGCCTTGAGGAGATACCCCTCGTCCAAGGTAAGGTACAGCGGCTGCACCTTGCTGGAGCAGCTGGGAAGAGATACTCCATGACCAAGTGGAATATAAGAATCCAGTGTTCTGGGGAGGAAGGAACAAGATGACGGAGGGATAAGACGGCGAGACCACTTTCCCCCCAACAAATTCATCAAAAGAACATTTGAACGCGGAGTAAAGTCCACAAAACAACTTCTGAATACTGGCAGAGGACATCAGGCTCCCAGAAAAGCAGCCCATTGCCTTCTAAAGGGGAGAGAAGAAATCCAGCTGCACCCACCAGAACACCGACACATGCTTCCCTAACCAGGGAACCCGGACAAGTCACCCGTCCAACCCCACACACAGCGAAGAAACTACATAATAAAGAGAACTCCACAAACTGCAAGAAGAGGGAAAGGCCACCCCAAGCAAAGCACTATAAGCAAGATGAAGAGGCAGAGAAATACCCAGCAAGTAAAGGAACAAGATAATTGCCCACCAACACAAACGAAGAAGATATAGGGAATTTACCTGATAAAGAATTTCAAATTTTGATGGTGAAAATGATTCAAAATCTTGAAAGCAAGATGGACTTACAGATAAATAACCTGGAGAAAAGGATTGAGAAGATGGAAGAAAGATTTAATAAGGACTTAGAAGAAATAAAAAAGAGTCAATATACAATGAATAATGCAATAGATGAGATCAGGAACACTCTGGAGGGAACAAACAGTAGAATAACAGAGGCAGAAGACAGGATAAGTGAACTAGAAGATAGAATTGTAGAAATAAATGAAACAGAGAGGAAAAAAGAAAAACGAATTAAAAGAAATGAGGACAATATTAGAGACCTCTGGGACAATGTTAAACGCTCCAACATTCGAATCATAGGAGTCCCAGAAGAAGAAGACAAAAAGAAAGACCATGAGAGAATACTTGAGGAGATAATAGTTGAAAACTTCCCTAAAATAGGGAAAGAAATAATCACCCAAGTCCAAGAAACCCAGAGAGTCCCCAAAAAGATAAACCCAAGGCGAAATACTCCAAGACACATATTAATCAAATTAACAAAGATCAAACACAAAGAACAAATATTAAAAGCAGCAAGGGAAAAACAGCAAATAACACATAAGGGGATTCCCATAAGGATAACAGCTGATCTTTCGACAGAAACTCTTCAGGCCAGAAGGGAGTGGCAAGACATACTTAAAGTGATGAAAGAAAATACCCTACAGCCCAGATTACTATACCCAGCAAGGATCTCATTCAAATATGAAGGAGAAATCAAAAGCTTTACAGACAAACAAAAGCTGAGGGAATTCAGCATCACCAAACCAGCTCTCCAACAAATGCTAAAGGATCTTCTATAGACAGGAAACACAGAAAAAGTGTATAAACTTGATCCCAAAGCAATAAAGAAAATGGCTACGGGATCGTACTTATAAATAATTACCTTAAACGTAAATGGGTTGAAATTTTCTAAAAGGCTAGGAAACAATTCTCATAGCCATCAATAGTTCAGTGTTGAGTTCATGAATAGTTTTTAAAGTTTGGGACAAACTGTAGTATTTGCTATTTGAAGTACTATTTGTAATTGGCATATTACGATGTAACATTGGCCTTCATTTCCAACTTAAAACACCTAAAAATGCCTAACAGGTTTTTAGATTTGTGAATTTTAGTTGAAATGTATTTTACGATGTTACTAAACCTGCAGAAATATTTAAATATTTCAGAGAACTTATTCACTGTACATTTATTTTATTTATAAAAGTTATGAACTGTAGAAAGTTTTACTTGTTGGGTCAAATGCTTGTTGCTTCAAATGCTTGTTGCATTTGAAGTGCTAGTTACAAGAAAATCAAATACCTTCAATGTATAAATGCTATTAAGTTTTTAAAGGACTCTGGAGTATAAGTAAGTGTGTTTAAAGAAATTTAGTCTGTTCAACATGAATCAGCTCTGTCAAACATTAATTAAAAGCCTCATTTAAAAAAAAATAAAATAAACAAATCACAAAAAATAAATAAATAAAAATAAACTAAAAAAAAAACAAAAAAAAAACAGAATGACTTTCTGGCACTGTTTCATATGATCTAATTTGTTGTAATAGATATTACATATATTGCATTGATTTAAAGCTAAATGTTTGATATTGATAGATTATAAAAATTATTTACTCAAATTTGAAATTTTAGTGATGAGGACTTTCAGACACAAAGGATCTAGATGACTTGTCCAAGGTCAACCACACATCTAGCTAGTGGCTATGAACTGGACTTCCTGCTTCCTAGTCCAAGTACTGCTTCTTTTACTACCTGTAATAAAATATCTTACAGAAAAATTCTATGTGTCATTCTATGCTATCGCACAACATATTTATTTTCTTTTCTTATAGCTTTAAGCAGTGATTGTGATGGGAAAAAATCCATATTTAAGCTAATCATAAGCTCTTTGTAAAACTAGTAAAGACTCATATGGGTTATTTGAAGTCCAGGAGAATCTTCTAGGGACCAAATGCTGGACAGTATCACTTATTCAAGGATAGGGAATTTTGAAACTTGTAGCAACTCAAAAATCCTGACACACGCTGCTGAGAAGAAAAGGATAAAATAATGCTACTCATATTCAAGGTTGTCAAGTTGGCAATCAGTGCTGTGATTCACCTCTGAGTTCTGATAACTTGGCACTATCTTGCAATAGATAAATGTAAACCAAGTGACAGTGTTCAAATCAGAACTGATTTTAGTGTTCACTTGTGATAGATACGAGGTGCCTAAAAGTCTTCGATGATCTCTTAACTGGGAGAACTTAAAAGTGACAAAGAGGTTTTGATTTTAATGCTCAGGTTTTTTTATATATCAGGTTTTTTATATATTATAGCACCTAATTCAGAGATGAGCCAAAATTTCCAGTGAGATTCATTAATTTATGAAATTGTATCTACATCTGGCAATTGGAATTTTTTTTACCTCTTCAGTGTTATGCTCCACAAAATTAAAATAGTCAAAATTTTTGAGAGACATACAACTGTAGACTGGAAATGACACACATCACTAGAGAAAAGAATAAAAGAAAAACAGATTAAATCAATATGAGAAAAGACCTTTCTATAAATTCTACACCATAAGCAAGCCCATTGTTGCTCTTAGAAAACATAAAGACACGAAGGATCAAAATTTTCTCTTTTGTCTGAGAGTATGCTCACAGTAGTAGCCCAATTTCTGTTTAAATAAAAAAAAGGGGAAGAGTTTCATTTATTTGATCAATAAACATTTATTGAGTGCTTCCTATATGTTTAACAATACACTACAGAATAGGGATGAATACTGTACCATATCATAACTCATAGTATACAGGGGAGATAATTATCATGATTATATTAAGAATAATTATACCCACAAAGAAGAAAATACAAAGTATCAAAGAACATGGAGAACAGAGTGACTGCCTCATGTCATCATTGGGTAGAGGGTGAGGGAAAGAGCAAAATGGACCACACACTAAAAACTAATGCTGTAAATTTATAAGTTCAAAGAAATAAATTTCTAGATATCAGAATTAGAAAACCAAAAGCCAAAAAAGTAAGCAGAAATTGATGCCAGCCTAACCCATATAGGAAATGCACTTGGATACAAACCCAAGAAGCTGAAGGCTAGAATTATAAATACTAAAGCAGACATCTTGCCCCAGCCTGCAAGACAAAGAACTGACACTAATAACTATGGTTAAAAACCTGGAAACTCGATGAACCATGCTTTCTGTAGAAAAGAATCAAGAAAATTTGAGCCCATTGTCCCAGGGAAATGGCAATGAAACTTCTATCCTTTAGGGGCAGTGGATGAGGACAAACTCAAAAAAATAAAAAACAAACTCAAGCTTGATTTAAACCTAAGTTAATAGAGATTAGAGTTGTCAAATGAGCAGAAAGCAGTAAAATGACTCCAAAAGACTGAGAAAAGATAAACATCAACTTGAACTTTTATAGGCATCTAAACCATAGTTTAATAATGGTAATAAAAACAAAGATTTACAGTTTACTACCCATAGACCCTCACCCAAGAATTATTAAAGAGTGTACTTCTTTAAAGTAATATTAGTAATATAATAGTGATAATAATAATAGAAGAAAAAAAACATGACACATAAGCAGTGACAAGTAAAGGAGTTGAAAAGTATTTTGGCAAATATATGTAAACACTAATAATAAAATGGAGACGATATAATAAACCCATGTTGAGTTTAAAAGAAAGATGAACTCATATGGGAGGGGAAATTATTGCGGAATATGTTACAATTCCCCTCCACTCTCAACCTTTATTTGCTGAAAATTTATTTTCATTCTGTTATTGAATACCTTGAAAAGTTAAAATAAGTTTACATTTACAGCGTTTTTCTCATAGACTAGTTGTAACTTACATAATCTTTTCTTATTCTTTTAGTGATCATCCCTAAAATTTTAACTGGCTTCCCAGGTGGCACTAGTGGTAAAGAACCCACCTGCCAATACTAGAGATGCCCTATATGAAGTTAGATCCCTAGGTAGGGAAGATCCCCTGGAGGAGGGCATGGCAACCTATTCCAGTAATCTTGTCCATGGGAGAATCCCATGGACAGAGAAGCCTGGCAGGCTACAGTCCATAGTGTCACAAAGGGTTGGACATGACTAAAGTGACTTAGTCTGTAGCACTAAAATTTTAACATACATAATTTCCTTAATTACACTTAGGTTTTATTGTGAATACTAAATCTAAGGATTTATATCTTTATCTACTATCAAAACCTCTCGGATATCTCATTGGGTATTGCCTCTTCCCCCATTATATGTAACAGATTGACAAAAATTTAAAGATTCGGAAATGCCAAGTGTCACATTTCCCAATGTGAAAATGGAAAATCTGTACTCCTCAAGGTAGACTATACATGAGCAGACTCTTTCAGTAAGCAATTTGGCATTATCTAATAAAGGTGAAAATCACATCCCTTACAATGCAGCAATTCCAATTCTAAGTATAGACACTCATATACATTAACAAGGACATGGGCACTGAGCACGTAGCAGCGTCATTGGTAATTACAACATGGCAGAATTACCTAAATGCGCATTGAGATGGATAAACAAACTACTATGCTCATATGTTGTTGCTGTTTAGTCACTAAGTCACATCTGACTCTTTGCAACCCCATGGACTACAGCCCACCAGGCTCCTCTGTCCATGGGATTCACCAGGCAAGAATACTGGAATGGGTAGCCATTTCCTTCTCCAGGGGATCTTTCCAACCCAGGAATCAAACCTGTGTCTCCTGCATTGACAGGTGGATTCTTTACCACTGAACCACCAGGGAAGCCATACTCATATCATGTTCAATTAATAATTTATTACAGAGCAGTTGATATTAAATTAATCTAATTATATTAAAATAGGTAATATTTTAGGGTTGGGTACCCTTGAAGTATGCCACATCTTATTTATTTTAGTCAATGCTATCTATTGTTATGTATGTGTTGACAACTTCTGAAGATTTGGATGAAAGTCACCTCCAGGAAAGGGAGAGAGGAAAGAGACTTGGAAAGGAAAGGGAATTGGAAGAGGGATTCAGCTGTATCTATAACATTGTATTTTATTACAAAAAGGAAAAAAAATGCTAATTTTTAGATTTGGTTCTCAAATTTTGATATTTTCTGCTTTGATTTTTTTGTCACTTTCTGTATGTTTTAATAGTTAATCTGTACCTACATACACCCACGAATAGCACTATAAGGTAAAAATCTGAGACAGATTTCAACTACATTTTCATCCTCTTGATTTATGCCTCTGAACATTCTAGGACATGACTGGCTACCACTATCTCCCGAATTCTTGTCACAACTCCTTATCACTTCAGTAAGCACATAATCATGGGTTCTCCCCAGTGATTACTCCCTACACTGCACTTGTCCATGACCTCTGTCTTCTTCCTCCTAACTTCCCAACCCGATCCATCTTACACCTCAATTCCAATAATTCTTCAGCCACAGAGAGACCTACGATTCAAATTGTACCCCTGCTCTAACTACATGTACCCACATGTCCTCTGATTCCCAACTTAGGTTGTTAATCTGTCATTACAATCTCTCCTTTCCTCAGTACTTTTCTAGCTAAACTAAAATCTTGCTTGGTCCCCTCACTCTGTCTACTGTGGACCTATGCCCAGACAGTTGAATATGAGCTGGAGAGAAACCCACACCTATGCTGAAAAAGTTCTCCTTAAATTAAAAGTATCTTTATTGCTGTCCAGCAACACTACTAGTTACTTTATTTTGCTCTCTCTCCCAGACTTTTAGACCATTAGTTTACAGCTTCCCTTCTTTCCTCAAACTTCTGTCACCCCCTACTCCTTCAATCAGCTAATGTTTTACTTATTTCTGTGAAAAATTAAAACAGAACTTCAGCATGTTCCCACCATTATGTCTACCAGTCCTCTTGCCTCTGCCTCCACTTTCTCTGCCATCGATTGTCCTATTCCTGTAGATAAACTCCACACCTTTTTGTATATAACCTCCCGCTTTCTGCACTGATCTCATTCCCTCTCTCCTATTCAAATCAGCCCTCCAGCAATTCTATCCTTTCTCTTCTGTACATCACTTTTTCTCTCTGCTGACTCATTCTCATTAGCATGGAACATTTTATAAATCATCCAGAAGAAAGAAAGGAGAAAAAAAAAAAAAACACTTGCTCCAACATTTCCTTTCAACTACCATTCCTTTCCTCTGCTCCTCTTTAGAGCCAGACTCCTTGAAAGAACTCTCTATATGTAGCTGTATAGCTTTCCTACTTCCTTTTCCCCCATTCTTTTGAAGCACTGCCGATCAGTCTTTCATCCCTGCTACTGCTGCTGCTAAGTCACTTCAGTCGTGTCCGACTCTGTGTGACCCCACAGACGGAAGCCCACCAGGCTCCCCCGTCCCTGGGATTCTCCAGGCAAGAACACTGGAGTGGGTTGCCATTTCCTTCTCCAATGTGTGAAAGTGAAAAGTGAAAGTGAAGTCGCTCAGTCATGCCCGACCCTTAGCAACCCCATGGACTGCAGCCTACCAGGCTCCTCCATCCATGGGATTTTTTCATCCCTACCTCTGTACAAATAGCTTTTGTCAAGTTCAGTGTTGATCTTTACGTTGTCCAGTCTAATGAACAATCCTTTTTTCCTCATCTTATAGGACACAGCAACAGCATTTGAAGCAATTGACTGCTCTCCTTTCCTTGAGATGCTTTTTTCACTTGACTTGCTATGTTGCACTCTTCCCTGGTTCTCCTGCTTCCTCACTGGGAAACCCATTTTAGTTTTCTTTATTTCCTCCTTTCCTCATCTTCCTGACCTGTGACCACTTTAATGTCTCTGGGCTCAGTCCTTGAACTTCTTCTCTTATAAATCTTTAATCATTCCCTTGGTGATATCATCATATATTATGGATCTAAAGGTCATCTATATGCTGATAACTCCAAAAGGTTTACCTCCTAACACCAGCCTCATATAGGCAGCTGTTTATTCAATATTTCCATCTGAATGTCTGATAACCATCCTAAACTTACTACTTCTGAACAGAACTGACAATTCCAACCTGAGATTGAGTCTCCACCTGTCTTCCCTGCTCAGTAATTGGCAAGTCTATTCTTCCTGTCGCTTACGCTAAAATACTTAGTAGCTTTATTCACTCCTCTCTTTCAGTCAGAGAACATTAACTCCATTAGCAGTTAATCTAATGTCAGGTCTCCCTTCAAAATGTTTCTAGAATCAGACTATCTCCAACCGTCTCCGTCTCTACTACACTACATCATGCCACAGTCATCTATCTTCTGGCTTGGTACAGAAATTTCCCACTAGTCTCCTACAGTTGCTCATCCATAGCCTACTCTCAATAAGACTGCAAAGAGGTCATTTTAAGATCTAAATCAGATCTTACTAGTCTTTGCTCAAACCTTCAATAGCAAAGTCCTTAAAACGTCACCTCAACCCTTACTCCTCTCTGGCCCCATCTTTGAACTACCCCACCCACCCTCATTGCTAATCCTCCTCCAACTACTTCAGGATTTATTTTGGTTCCTAGTAAATAAGCACCTATGGCAGTTAACAGTATGATCACCAGAGTATTATCTTGGGTTTGAATCCTAACACAGATTGTTAGATGCATGCTCTTGGCCAGTTTATTTTCTCTGTGTGTTTCTTTATCTATAATCAGAGATAAGAGAACCTATTCATAGGGTTACATTAGTGATTCTTGAGCAATTTTTCCACTAGAAGACATCTGGCAACATCTAGAAACATTTTTGATTGTCACAACTTGCGAGGTGCTACTAGCATCTGGTGGGTAGAGTCCAGGGGTGCCACTGAACATCCTATAATGCATAGAATAGCCCCCACAAAAAAAAAGTTGATCTGACTCAAAATGCCAATGGTTCTGTGGTTGAGAAAACTTGGATTATATTATAATGATTAAATGACTCAATTATTGTAAATCATTTAAGACAACATATAGCATATAAAAGTTCTATATAAGTATCAATTAATTTTTAAAATAAATACATTATATCTGTGTACAGCACATATAATGCATACTCCTGATCTGGGGTTTCTGATCTACCTGCTCTCTATCTGAAATGCACTTCCTACATTGTGTACTCTCTGTTTCTCACAAATCTTGCTCAGATACCATCCTATCAGAGGAAACTTCCTTGATTACCTTCTCAAAATCTCACCAATCTCACCACTTTTGCTCCCCCACCTACTCACATTTTTCTCCAGTGCATGTTCAGCACATGAAATATTATATTATTTATTATTCATCATTTGAACTCCAACAATAATCAGTTTCTGCTCCAATATTGCACTTCTATTCTGCTGTGCATTTGTTTTAATGCTACAAAATAGGTTGTAAAATGCTTTCAGACATGAATCATAATTTATTATGTGTTCTTTTGGGGAAATTCTAGTGTAGCACTCTGCAAACGATAGCTGTTCAGCCAACATTTGTAGAGATGTTCAGCAAGGAAATTGGAGACACAGACCCAGAAGTGGGGAAGGAGTTATGAAGTCACATATGGTTTTTTAGGAGTCATTTAACGTATACCATTATCCAGATAATTCAGATCCGGAAAATATATTTATTTTAAAAAGGACTTACCAAGAGAAAATTAGCCACCTTATTGGTCTTTGTTAATCTTAGTCTTGGGATCAGTCCCTGAATTTTCCTTCTGAGGATATATCTATTTTGATAATTGTAGCATATAAATCAGGCAACAGTTCAGAGTTTCAGAACCAATTGCCAGAGGGCAACATTACATCAAGAATCGAAGAGGGAAGGGGAAAGAGAACGACTGGGATTTTCTAGAGTAAATACAATATAGAGTAATTCAACTGTGAAGAGTGCGTGTGAGACCCCCCAGTGCATCTACATTTGGGGAGAAATGGAACTTTAAAGATGTGCTTTCATGAGGGAAAAGCCCTTTTTATTACAAACATACTCCCGGTAAGTGGCAGTTTCATACCAAAATGGTGCTGCATTCATAGCACATCACCTGTCTCATGTGACAAAAGCCTGGAATGTGCGACACATTTGCGAGTGCTTGAAATTCTTCAGAGACTGTACACCTTATATTATACGGCATTTATACAAGTAAGTGCTGCCATAGTCAGTTGGCAAAAACACTTCCAGTGTAACCCTCCCCTACATTCACAAACACAAAACTTCCAAGATGAATTTTCAGAGGTTGGTGTCAACTAATAAGGGATGTTTGCTGCCTTTGCTTTGTTTTTATTTTTCACTTCCCAATAGTACGATTGAAATTATCTTGACAGCTATAAAAATTATTTTTATTTCAAGAGAATTTTTAAAAACTGAGCAAACAATAAATAGATAAGTTTAAACATCAGATTTCATGAATGCCCAGTTCCTTGGAAAATTAAAATTGTACTTAGGAAATTAAAATTAGCAAGAAATTGATATAGTCTCATTCATTATAATGTTTTCCATTACATATGTTTTGTGAGATACAGGAAATAAGAAACATTCCCTGGAGAGCAATTTTTTTCTATTTTCTTGGAATATTTTTTTCTTAGTTTAAACTATCCTTCAGAGTTGTTCATTAATATGGACTCTTCCTTCCTCTCCAAGCCTATCTCCTAGTGATCCTCCTCATGCACTCTTTCTGCCAGGCCCACTGCCTCCTTATTCTCTCCCTCATTTTCTCCCCCAAGTACCTTGTACGTTCCCACCTCTGTCTCCTTTCTTATGCCATCTCTTCTCCCTCCTTCTCTGCCTTTCCAAATGCTTCCCTTCTTCAGTTCTCAAATCCTCTATATCGGATTTCTGCTTTGACCCACAATGTTCTATCTATCCTCTAAGCTTAACATAATTATTTTAAACTATATTTTTCTTTAATTTTGAAGTAAAACATACATACACAAAAATGCACAAGCTATAATTATGCAGCTCAGTTAATTTACAGTGAACACACCTTGAGTAATCAGCACCTTGATCAGGAAAGGGGATATTAACAGGTCCTCAGAACCAAACTAAATCAAGGATCTAGAATAAAATGCTGCAGGGGTCATGCTTTGTAAATGTAGTGAAATAATGATTTATCTTTGAAGAAAGAAAACTGAAATCATAGAAATACATTGTGGATGTATTTGAATCTAGTACAACATTGATAAGCAACTGTACTCCAATAGAAAATAATTTTAAAAAAGACACTATAGATATGGTTTATGCAAAAAAGATGGCAAGGAATTCCATTCTTCAGTTAAGTTTAAAAATTAAAGAACAGTAATAACAATAAGAAGAATTAAATTAAGAAACAATAACAACAATAAGAAAAACCTGGACCCTATAGTCTAATGCTAAAAGACTGTTATTATGAATTTCATATTTATAATTAATATGAATTTTTATAGTTTCTATTAAAATAGATTTTTAAGGTATCATTTTATATATTTTACCAGTTCTGACCTAGTAAATATTGATAATGGTCAGTAATGGTTATAGAAATGCAAAAAACGTGATAAATTTGAGAAAAGCTTGGAATGTAATAGTGTTAAGACTTGTTCCAATGCTAGGGTAAAAGAAAAAAAGGAAACATGAAAAAGTTCCTATTTCTAGCCTGGACAACAGAGTAGCATTAATAACAATAGACAACACAGAAGAAGGAAAAGTTGGTGATAGAGACCAATGTGAATTTGATGGATAGTTTGATTTTGTCTATGAGATATCTGAATATAAAAGTCTAGCAGACCCTTGGTTGTAGGCACTTGAAGTTTGGGAATTACAAATGAAGAATTGATTTGGGGAGGAGGGATTTCTCAAAACCATAAGTATTATATGTAAAACCAGCCAAAAAGCTTGCACGTTAAAAGGGTAGATTAGGGAAGAGACGATTGCAAAGGAGAAAAAAATGAAGCACAACTGATTTTGGTTATTCACTGTTGTTATAATCTATTAAGTCACCACTAACATTGAGTTAGAGAATCCTGAACCATTGCTGTGGTCACAGCATTTTCATCAGCCAATAAATACATAACTTTGGTTTATGTATAGTGCTATTAGAAGATATCCTATTTAATATATACAGTTGATGTATTAGCACTGAATTCATGATCAACAGCACTCTATTTCATGCTTTACAGAGCGCATTTTCTGCATAAGGCATGTCAGAGTCCTCACTTTTATAACATTAGATAGCATTTCAACGACTATGCTATGGGGCCATTTTGAACATTGAAACCACCAACAAGAAGCACAGAAATGCAAAAGATATGGCACTAAATAGGCTGTGGAAAGGACACTTGTTTATGGTATGAAAGCTGAAACAAGAAAACAGAGTACTTTCTTATAAGACTGCATGTTGAGTGCCTCAGATTTTTCACTACTCTGCTCATGACCATGAAAGTGATCTGGGGTTACAAATAAATTTTAGCAAGTATGTAAATTTGCAAATAAGGAATCTGCCAGTAATGAAGATCAAAACTGTAGTTAGAAATCCATTAAGGAGTCATGGGGTAAATTTATTGGTTCTCAGATCATTTAAAGGAAAGAAGACAGCTTGCCTTATATTGAGGAGCAAGTGTGTAGTGAAGAGAGATTTTTTTAAAGAATAACTCTAGAAAGTTTGAAGGGAAGGGACTAGAAAACTGCAGACATCCTAAAGACAAAAGAAATGCATATCTTTCTCCCAACCAGATCACTGGTACAGAGATTAAGCTGATTCTGATACATTCATTTTCTACCTAATTTGGGAAAACAATCAGAAAGTAGGCATCTTAAGGATTAAGGAATGTACCTTCTTGACAAGTCTATATGCAATGTTTGCTATCAACTGTTGTTAAAATAACTCAGTCTCCATGTAGGGCAAGCAGCCCAAGAACGATGATTCCTCTGATACCTAATAAGACACCAATAAAAGGACACTATAGTGTTTGACACATTTTTTTTTTTTAATCCTTAACCTTCTTGCCTCAGCTGCCACATTAAGCTGACTCAGTAAAGTGGTTCACAAATGGTTATTATTCTTTGGAGTTCACAAACTAATGTCTACCTAGACTTAATTATGAGCATAAATGTTTCAAGCATTTAAAAAGTACAAATAAAAAGCAAGCCATAAGACAACTGTGCCTTCTAAAACTCTGTGTAATGCTAAAAAACTTTTTAAATTGAAAAATAATATGTCCTTAACCTGTTCTTTTAAGAGCCCACTGAACATACACTTTTACATGTAAGCAATTTAAATAAAATGAAAGGAGCAAAATTCTTCAATATGCAGAATGGTTATTGAATCAAAAACCACAAAGAATTTGCTGTAAGAGAAGGCAGATGTTTTCAACTTTTTTTTTTTTCTCATCTAATCTCTAAACTTATACATTATGCGGGGAAAATTACAGTTTGTGAGAAAGACCATGTGAAACAATTTATACAGTATTATTTATATTTTCAATCATCTCTGTTACAGTGTTGGTGACACTGAGTAGCCAGAATAAAAGAAGACATTTAAAAGCAACCGGAAGGAAATGACTATGTTAACATATTTTGACAATTTAGGTCAATATCAGGTAAAATACTTTCCAGTATACAGAATGTTGACCTATGAAGCCCTCAGTAAAATAAATATGTCAAAGTGAGTAGTAGGAGTGGCAAATTCTGTTTTGAGCACAACTAAATTCTTCCCAGATTGACACCCAACTGCCCCCTCTCCCAGATAAAAACTATAACCCTGGTCAAACTATAGAATTCACCTACCTGAATGCACTGAAGAGTGAACAAGAATATAGATTCTAAAGAAAGTGAACCCTTGAAAGAAGGGAATTGCACAGGGTGAGTTTCCCATTTTTTTCAGCTTTTAGCTCTGAAGAAGGATGCAATTATCACCATGTAGGGAAGCCGATATAAAACTTGAGGATTTTTCTTCCTAACACAACGTTGTAAATCAACTATACTTCAGTTAAAAAATTAATTAAAAAATAAAAATGAAACTCAAACTCCAACTTCAGTGCATGCTCTCATCTAGAAGCTGAACTGCTGTAGGAGACAATTTTATCAGTTTTCCTTTGGACACCTGACCTTACCATACCAATAAACTCGTTTTAGAAGTTGAAAAATTCCATGTAGAAGGCCCTGCAGGGCACCAGGCATCTGGTTAAGATAACATGTTGCCTGAATTGATGGATTTCAGATGCTCAGTTTGAACTGAGCACAAGCCGGGTACTCTTGTTCTGTGACCTTCTCTACATCTTCCGTCGTCTCCTGAGTAAGTGCTCTCACAAAAGCGATCCATAGGTTTTTAGATATGTGAGAATTTTTTTCATCTATGATGAACTCTGTTGGTGTTAGTCTGGTGAAAATCTACTGTTCGTCTATTTGCTTGTCAAATTGGGAGGGGGTGGCAGAGAGGGGTTAGAAATGTTGTTTTATTGTTTTATTTCATAGTCAGAAAAGGTATAACCTTGCTGAGAGGGTGACAAATTCAGTTATAGTCAACCAGTACTTGACAGGCTTTATCAGAAAACCAAACAAGGAAAGAGTATGTATGCCTGCTACCAGCTGTCACAGTATTGAACAATAAATGTTTGATGAAGCCGACCTGCAAATACACACATCTCTGTGGAAGTCAGCTTTAAGTAGCAACTAGCTGACAAAATTAACAAGAAAAGGCCTTGGTAGAGGATATCAAAAGAAAAGGGAAAAAAAGGAAAACTCAGATCTCCCAATTCCTTTATTTGTTTAGGTATGTGTTGAATGAGCCTCCACACAAGGTAGAATTTGAAATGCAGTTGCAGTTTTGTTGAGATAAATACAGTTTCCATCTCAGCCCATACTGAAAATGCAGTTTGAATAATTGTCAGATTTTCCAAATTAGTTGTGCTATGAAGAGACAGAATCTGGTCTGCTGGAAATGCGAGAGTTTGGTTGTGCTTCTGAAGCAACCTCTTGCTTCTCGCTGACAGGACAGATGTAGAAGGAGTAGCCAGCAAGGCACAGGTGGAGGGACTCACCTAGTCCCATGTCTTACACCCGCCAACCCTGGTTTGGGCTATCCTGTTCAAAATCATTTTTTCCTGGATCCTGGGTGTTCATTGGAGGGACTGATGCTAAGGCTGAAACTGCAATACTTTGGCCATCTCATGCGACGAGTTGACTCACTGGAAAAGACTCTGATGCTGGGAAAGGTTGGGGGCGGGAGGAGAAGGAGACGACCGAGAATGAGATGGCTGGATGGCATCACCGACTCTGTGGACATGGGTTTGAGTGAACTCCGGGAGTTGGTGATGGACAGGGAGGCCTGGCCTGCTGTGATTCATGGGGTCGCGGAGAGTCGGACACGACTGAGCGACTGAACTGAACTGAACTGAAAGAGGAACAACAACAAAAAAATGCCCTGAAGCCAACAAAAAGACCTCTAGCTAAAGATTCCTGTTTCCCAGCCTAACTTCTCCCCTTCCAAGTCAAAATCAGTGGTGTTTTCCACCTTTAAGGAAAAATCTGTATGATAATTTTAGGCTATAGGACAAACTCAGTTTCTCTCAGCAACTTATGAAATTAGAGAAAGAGCAAGCATTATTAAGATACTTCAAGTAAACCAAAAAAATGCTTTTCCCATCTTCATTAATTTCCTCCCCATTGTTTTCACTGTACTGTTTTTTATGCTTCTATTACTAAGCTAAGTTGCGTCTTGACTTATATTCATTTTGCATGTTTAATTATAGGTTTCCTGATGACAGGAATCTGATCTTACTTCTTGATTGCTCTCCAGTTCCAACTATTGCTCGTAGCAGGTCTCAATGTATAATGATAAAATTGACCATCAACCCAGAAATGTTTAAGGGGCTCACTTGAACCAGACATGAACATCCCAGACCAACTGCCGCAGCCCCTACATTATTATTCCAATAATGTTATTTTAACTAGTAGTCTACAAAACATAAGAATAAATCCACTAGCTATGGAATAAAGACATAAAAGATTACACCCCATGCTTTCCATTCAGGCAATTGAAGTAAACAGAAACTCAGGAAAGAAATTCCACATAAGTATCCCCAGATAAAAGCTTTAATAAAATGTGATACACCATAATTAAACTATCTCTCGACACATTAATTAATTTTCACATATGCATTTTCCTTGTGAACTTTCATTCTGTTTGTTCATTTTTGAGCTCATCTCATGATAGCATCTAGTTTTTTATGGTGAAGAGAGTGATGTTATAAATTATGTGTTCTGTCTATCTGAAAAAGCCACAAATATTACCTATTGGAATTTCTCGCTTCTTATCTCTGCCTCTCCAAAATTTTCCAATCCATATTGTGTTAAAGAATTTTGAAGATTTTTTGAAAAGTCTGTTCTATTATTTATCTGTTTCCAGAGTATTAAATAAACTTTTATCTTGGCAATAGAGGTACAGAGATTAAAAATGTCTACCATGGATGCTATAAGAAAAAATGTTAATATAACTAAATTACCCTTCATGCTGCATAGATGTGGATCTCCGTATGTACCTGAAAAGGTAATAGTTCACTGCAGTTTGATAATTTGCTACTTCAAAATATGAAGAAGAGAAGAGAGATGTTGGAGGAGGAAATGAATGCCTTTTTCTCTTTGGCCACATGACATGGTGTATGGGATCCTAGTTCCCCAACCAGCGATCAAACCCCTGCCCCCCTGAAAGTGAAGTGCAGTCTCAACCACTGGACCTCCAGGGAAGTCCTCAGTGAATGCCTTTATATAAAAAATGTTAGGGGACAAAATTCCACAAAGAGATTTTGTGGATTTGTGTGATTTGTGAATTGATGACAAAAACATACCCTGTGGTGATCAGTGAAAAGAAACAGAGGTAAGAGTTAACATTTCAGCCAGTTTTCTGCAGAAATGAAACCGTCAGTCAACCTTCTATTTCTCCTTGAGAATAGGAGAAAAGACTTGCTGAGAAATCTGACATCTACCTTAAGCATAATGACCAAGACACAATTTTGATATCCTTTTGCCAATATCAGGCACAAACCGACACATTCAGATAGATTGCTACAGTCCCACAATCCCTCCCAAAAGAAGGAGGAGAAGCAGGAAGAAAAATAGTGGTTATATATGCACAAACCCCAAATAAATTGTCAAATGCAATTATACCGGTTGTGGTTACGTGTATCCTTTAATCTAGAGTCCCACCGTGAAAATGGAGAAAAACCAAATGTTAATAACAACCTTCATCTACCTCTGCTTCATGGGCATCAGTAGCTATATTACAAATTCACACCACATTTTTGTGAACTGGCTATAATGTGTACGAGCAGCAAAACTCTCTAACAAATCTTGCTGAAGCAGAGATTCAATTATACATTCAGACTATTCCTACTCTCTAAGCTTTGCACTCAGTGAGGAAAACCCAGGCTCTTATTGATATCATCAGTGCAGTTAGACCAAAGAATCTAGCGATCCTACTTCTGAGCATGTATCCAAAGAAAATGAAAAGAGTGTGGAAGAGATATCTGTATTCTCATGTCATTGCAGCATTATTCAAAAGAGCTAAGATATGGAAACCACCTAAGTTTTCATCAACAGGTGAACAGATAAAGATGTGGTGTATATATATATTAAATGGAATATTATCCAGCCCTAGAAAAGAAATCCTGCCACTGTGACAATATGGATAGCCCTAGAAAGCACTATGCTAAATGAAATAAGGGAGACAGCAAAGTATATATTGCATGGCATTACTACTTTTATGTGGAATCAAAAAAAAAAAATTAAAAATCACAAAAAGGGTAAAAAAAATGTAGCTGCCAGGGGCTGGAAGGTGGGGGAAATAGAGGTTGGTAAAAAGTACAGACTTTCAGTTATGAGATTAATAAGGTCTGAGAGCTAATGTATAACATGGTGACTATAGCTGACAACACTGGTATCATAAAACAAGTTTGCTAAGACATGAGAATTGTCTTAGGTTCTCATCAAAAATAATTTTTTTAACTAAAGTATAGTTGACTTACAATGTTGTGTTAATTTCAGGTGTTCTGCAAAGTGATTCAGTTATATATACATATATATCTATTTTCTCAGATTCTTTTCCATTATTATTTCAGTTCAGTTCAGTCACTCAGTCGTGTCCAACTCTTTGTGACTCCATGAATCGCAGCAAGCCAGGCCTCCCTGTCCATCACCAACTCCCGGAGTTCACTCAAACTAATATGCATTGAGTCGGTGATGCCATCCAGTCATCTCATCTTCTGTTGTCCCCTTCTCCTCCTGCCCCCAATCCCTCCCAGCATCAGGGTCTTTTCCAATGAGTCAGCTCTTTGCATGAGGTGGCCAAAGTATTGGAGTTTCAGCTTTAGCATCAGTCCTTCCAATGAACACCCAGGATTGATCTCCTTTAGAATGGACTGGTTGGATCTCCTTGCAGTCCAAGGGACTCTCAAGAGTCTTCTCCAACACCACAGTTCAAAAGCATCAATTCTTCGGCGATCAGCTTTCTTCACAGTCCAACTCTCACATCCATACATTACCACTAGAAAAACCATAGCCTAGACTAGATGGACCTTGGTTTGCAAAGTAATATCTCTGCTTTTTAATATGCTGTCTAGGTTGGTCATAACTTTCCTTCCAAGGAGTAAGCGTCTTTTAATTTCATGGCTGCAATCAGCATCTGCAGTGATTTTGGAGCCCCCCAAAATAAAGTCTGACACTGTTTCCACTGTTTCCCCATCTATTTCCCATGAAGTGATGGGACCAGATGCCATGATCTTTGTTTTCTGAATGTTGAGCTTTAAGCCAACTTTTTCACTCTCCTCTTCCACTTTCATAGAGGCTTTTGAGTTCCTCTTCACTTTCTGCCATAAGGGTGGTGTCATCTGCATATCTGAGGTTATTGATATTTCTCCCGGCAATCTTGATTCCAGCTTGTGCTTCTTCCAGCCCAGTGTTTCTCATGATGTACTCTGCACAGAAGTTAAATAAGCAAGGTGACAATATACAGCCTTGATGTACTCCTTTTCCTATTTGGAACCAGTCTGTTTTTCCATGGCCAGTTCTAACTGTTGCTTCCTGACCTGCATATAGGTTTCTAAAGAGGCAGGTCAGGTGGTCTGGTATTCCCATCTCTTTCAGAATTTTCCACAGTTCATTGTAATCCACACAGTCAAAGGCTTTGGCATAGTCAATAAAGCAGAAATAGATGTTTTTCTGGAACTCTCTTGCTTTTTCCATGATCCAGCGGATATTGGCAATTTGATCTCTGGTGCCTCTGCCTTTTTTAAAACCTGCTTGAACATCTGGAAGTTCATAGTTCACATATTGCTGAAGACTGGCTTGGAGAATTTTGAGCATGACTTTACTAGTGTGTGAGATGAGTGCAATTGTGCGGTAGTTTGAGCATTCTTTGGCATTGCCTTTTTTGGGATTGGAATGAAAACTGACTTTTCCAGTCCTGTGGCCACTGCTGAGTTTTCCAAATTTGCTGGCATATTGAGTGCAGCACTTTCACAGCATCATCTTTTAGGATTTGAAATAGCTCAACTGGAATTCCATCACCTCCATTCCATCACTTTTCCATTATAGGTTATTACAAAATATTGAGTATAATTCCCTGTGCTGTACAGTAGGTCCTTGTTGGTTATCTATTTTTATATATAATAATGTGTTAATGTTAATCCCAAACTGCTAATGTTTCCCTCCTCCGACCCTTTCCCCTTTGGTAATTGTAAGTTTGTTTTTTGTGTCTGCAGATATATTTCTATTTCATATATAAGTTCATCTGCATCATTTTTGTTAGATTCCACGTGTAAGCAATATCACATTTATCTTTTTCTGACTTACTTCATTTAGTATGATAATCTCTAGGTCCATTCATGTTGCTGCAAATGGCATTGTTTCTTTTTTATATCTAGGTAATATGTATCTTCGGGCTTCCCTGGTGGCTCAGAGGTTAAAGCTTCTGCCTCCAATGCGGGAGACCCGGGTTCGATCCCTGGGTCGGGAAGATCCCCTGGAGAAGGAAATGGTAACCCACTCCAGTATTCTTGCCTGGAGAATCCCATGGATGGAGAAGCCTGGTAGGCTACAGTCCACGGGGTCGCATAGAGTCGGACACGACTGAGCGATGGGACGGGACGGGACGGGAATATGTATCTTCAGTTCAGTTCAGTTGCCCAGTTGTGTCTGACTCTTTGCGACCCCACGGACTGCATCAGGTCAGGCTTCCCTGTCCATCACCAATTCTCGGAGCTTACTCAAACTCTTTATCTATTCAACTTTATTCATCTGCTGATGGATATTTAGGTTGCTTCTATGTCTTGGCTATTGTACATACTGGTGCAATGAACACTAGGGTGCCTGTATCTTTTTTAATTAGAGTTTTTGTCTTTTCTGTGTATACGCCAAGGAGTGGGATTGCTGAATCATATGGGAGCTCTATTTTCAGTTTTTTAAGGAACCCTCATACTGTTCTCCATAGTGGCTGTACCAGTTTACATTCCTACCAACAGTATAAGAAGGTTCATTTTTCTCATACCCTCTCCATCATTTATTATTTGTAGATTTTTTTGATGATGGCCATTCTGACCCATATGGTGATACCTCCTCTGTAGTTTTGATTTGCATTTCTCTAATAATTAGTAATGTTGAGCCTCTTTTCTTGTGTCTTTTGGCCACCTGTATGTATTCTTCGGAGAAATATCTGTTTCAATCTTCTGTACATTCTTTGATTGTTTGTTTTCTATATTGAGCTGTATGAGCTGTTTATATATTTGGATTTTTTACATTTAGTAATTATTCTCTTTTATTTTTGCATATTCTTTTTAAAAAATGAAACAAAGATGAATATTTTTAATGATTAAAGGTCTAATTCATGAAGATAGACATCATAAACCATTAGGCACTTAAATAACAAAGAAACAAAGATATAAATCTGCAAAAATCTGAAGAAATATAAAGGAAAAAGTATATACAATCATAGTGAAACATATTAACGTTTATCTGAGAATATTTTATCAAGTGCATAAAAAATAAGAATAGGAGCATCTTGAATGATGTCATTAATAATTTAAACATAATAGATTTATATTTAATTTATATCAATCATATCCTACACAAATATATTTAAAATTCTGTATCTTGTACGTTGTTTTTAGATGTCCATGGGACATTTAAAAAAACTGGCAAAAAGATAAACATTACTAAATTTCAGGAAGTAGAATTCTTTTTTGTGTGTGTGATTCAGTTATACATATACACTTATGTTATTTTTGAAATTATTCTCCATTATAGGTTATTATAAGATATTGACTCTATTTCCCTTTGCTATACAGTAAACCTTTCTTACTTGTTACATTTTTTTTTTAATTAGAAATCAGGCATTCTATTTATACTAAGTCAAACAAGTGGAATCAAAATGTCATAAATTTTTTAGTTGGGCAAAAATTTGTAAGTTTTCTAAAATATATATATTATACATATTATCGACTTCCCTGGTGACTTAGACTGTAGAGCATCTGCCTAGAATGCGGGAGACCTGGGTTCAGTCCCCGGGTTGGGAAGATCCCCTGGAGAAGGAAATAGCAGCCCACTCCAGTACTCTTGCCTGGAAAATCCCATGGATGGAAGAGCCTGGTAGGATACAGTCAGTGGGGTCTCAAAGAGTCAGACACAACTGATCAACTTCACTTTCACTAATATATATATATATAGAAAAGCTTTTCTACTACACTTAATAAAGGCTTAATAAAGGACATCAAAAGAAAAAGAGATGGAGAGATTGGAAAACATAAACTAAATGAAATGGAAATACTGAATATGAAATAGAAAAAGTGAAACAAGCTAGATAAAAATAGAAGATTCTCATATAGCAACTAGGTAGCAATACATATACAACATATATGGAACTCTGGTCTAATTAGCAAAATATTTTTCAAAAAATTCCAAGATAATTCTGATATGCATCTGGATTTTTAAAAGTGATTACAGGTTTTTCTGTTCGATCCTAGTTTTGGTGAAATAGAGTTCTATTATTTTTCTGTTGACCAATCATGATACAATGGTATTAAGTGAGTAATACTTACATAATAACAATAGTAAAAGATGTTTATCAGTTTTCACAATCAATTACCAACCAGAATAAAGCAAAAGATAAATATAATTGCAAGCCATAATGGGAATATGGGAGAAGGCAATGGTAACCCATTCCAGTACTCTTGCCTGGAAAACCCCATGGGTGGAGAAACCTGGTAGGCTGCAGTTTATGGGGTCACAAAGAGTCGGACACGACTGAGCAACTTCACTTTCACTTTTCACGTTCATGCATTGGAGAAGGCAATGGCAACCCACTTCAGTGTTCTTGGTTAGACAATCCCAGGGATGGAGGAGCCTGGGTTGCCATCTATGGGGTCACACAGAGTCAGACACAAGTGAAGCGACTTAGCAGCAGCAGCAGCAATGGGAACATGATTAATATAACAATATAAAATAATCACATACAATTTGGGGGGTCAAGCAGAGTGATGTGGTAAATGCAAGTGCATACATACACATGTTTTCTTTTTGTGTGTGTAAATTTATTTATTTTAATTGGAGGCTAATTACTTTACAATATTGTCATGGTTTTTGCCATACATTGACATGAATCTGCCATGGGTGTACATGTGTTCCCCATCTTGAACCCCCCTCCCAACCTCCCTCCCCATCCCATTCCTCAGGGTCATCCCAATGCACCAGCCCTGAGCGCCTGTCTCAAGCATCAACCCTGGATTGGCGATCTATTTCACATATGGTGATACACATGTTTCAATGCTATTCTCTCATCCCACCCTTGCCCTCTCCCACAGAGTCCAAAAGTCTGTTCTATACATCTGTGTCTCTTTTGCTGTCTCGTATATAGGGTCATCATTACCATCTTCCTAAATTACATATATATGCATTAATATACTATATTGGTGTTTTTCTTTCTGACTTACTTCACTCTGTATAATAGGCTCCAGTTTCATTAGAACTGATTCAAATGTATTATTTTTAATTGTTGAGTAATATTCCATTTTGTATATGTACCACAGCTCTCTTATCCATTCGTCTGCAGATGAACATCTAGGTTGCTTCCATGTCCTGGCTATTGTAAACAGTGTTGCGATGAACATTGGGGTACACGTGTCTCTTTCAATACTGGTTTCCTCGGTGTGTATACCCAGGAGTGGGATTGCTGGGTCATATGGCAGTTCTATTTCCAGTTTTTTAAGGAATCTCCACATTGTTCTCCATAGTGGCTGTACTAGCTTGCATTCCCACCAACAGTGTAAAAATGTTCCCTTTTCTCCGCACTTTCTCCAGTATTTATTGTTTGTAGATTTTTTGATAGCAGCCATTCACTGGCGTGAGATGGTACCTCGCTGCGGTTTTGATTTGCATTTCTCTGATTATGAGTGATGTTGAGCATCTTTTCATGTGTTTGTTAGCTGCCTGTATGTCTTCTTTGGAGAAATGTCTGCTTATTTCTTTGGTCCATCTTTTGATTCGGTTGTTTATTTTTCTGGAATTGAACTGCATGAGCTGCTTGTACATTTTTGAAACTAATTCTTTGTCAGTTGCTTCATTTGCTACTATTTTCTCCCATTCTGAGGGCTGTCTTTTCACATTGCTTATAGTTTTCTTTGTTGCATTCACATGTTTTCATCTGCTCAGCCAGTGTATGTCTTGTGATTGGTGCATTTAATCTATCTACATTGAAGGTAATTATTGATATGTATGATCCTATTACTGTTCTCTTAATTGTTTTGGTTTATTTTCTGTAGGTAGGGCTTTTCCTTCTCTTGTTTTCTGCCTAGAGAAGTTCCTTTAGGATTTGTTGTAAAGCTGGTTTGGTGATGCTGAATTCTCTTAACTTTTGCTTATCTGGAAAGCTTTTGGTTTCTCCATCAAATCTGAAGGAGAGTCTTGCTAGGTAGACTTTTCTTGGTTGTAGGTTCTTCCCTTTAATCACTTTAAATATGTCATGCCATTCCCTTCTGGCTTGTGGAGTTTCTGTTGCAAAATCAGCTGATAGCCTGATGGAGGTTTCCTTGTATGTTCTGTGTCCTTTTGCCCTTGTTCCTTTTAATATTTTATCTCTGTCTTTAGTTTTTGTCAGTTTGATTACTCTGTGTTTTGGTGTGTTCCTCCTTGGGTTTTCCCTCCCTGGGTCTCTCTGGGCTTCCTGGACTTAGTTAACTATTTCCTTTCCCATGTTCAGGGAGTTTTCAGCTATTATCTCTTCAAATATTTTCTCAGGTCCTTTCTCTCTTCTTCTTCTGAGACCCCTATAATGGGCATGTTGGTGCATTTAATGCTGCCCCAGAGGTCTCTTAAGCTGCCTTCATTTCTTTTCATTCTTTTTATATATTCTGTTCTGTGACAATGATTCCCATCATTCTGTCCTCCAGGTCATTTACCCATGCTTCTGTCTCAGTTATTCTGCTATGGATTTCCTTTTACTGTATTATTCATCTCTGAATGTTTGTTCTTTAGTTTTTGTAGGTCTTTGGTAAATATTCTCGCTTCTTCTCAGTCTTTGCCTCCATCCTTTTCCTGAGATCCTGAATCACATTCATTATCATTATTCTGAAATCTTTTTCTGGAAGGTTGCCTATCCCCACTTCAGTTGTTTTTCTGGGTTTTTATTTTGTTCCTTCATCTGGGATATAGCTTTCTGCTTTTTCATGCTGATTAACTTTCTGTAATGCGGTTTTGTTTTAGTCACTGTAGGAGTATGGTTCTTATTTCTTCTGTCTGCCCTCTGATGGAGGAGGCTAAAAGGCTTGTGTAAGCTTTCTGACGGGAGAGACTAATGGTGGGGAAAACTGCGTCTGGTGAGCAGGGCCTTGCTCAGTAAAGCTTTAATCCAATTATCTGCTGGTTTTTTGGCCTGAGATGACCCAGAAGGCAATGGCAAGCCACTCCGGTACTATTGCTTGGAAAATCCCATGGATGGAGGAGCCTGGTAGGCTGCAGTCCGTGGGGTTGCTAAGGGTCGGACACGACTGAGTGACTTCACTTTCACTTTTCACTTTCACACATTGGAGAAGGAAATGGCAACCCACTCCAGTGTTCTTGCCTGGAGAATCCCAGGGACGGGGGAGCCTGGTGGGCTTCCGTCTATGGGGTCACACAGAGTCGGACACGACTGAAGTGACTTGGCAGCAGCAGACCCAGCTGTACGGTCAGGTTAACAAAGGGGACCTTCCCAGACAGCTGTTGCCGGCCCCCAATCCCTGCGGTGAGCCCCTGCTGACCCACACCTCCACAAAGACCCTCCAACACTAGTAGGTAGTTTTGGTTCAGTTTCCTGTGGAGTCACTGCTCTTTTCCTCTGAGTCGTGTTGAAATTTTTTTTGTGTGTGTGCCTTCCAAATCTGGGGTCTGTTTTCCCCAGTCCTGTGGAAGTCTTGTAACCAAATTCCACTGTACTGCAAGGTCAGATTCCCTGGGGATTCCCAGTCCCTTTGTCAGTTCCCCAGGCCAGGAAGCATGATGTGGGGTTCTGAACCTTCACAATAGTGGGAGAACTTCTTTGGCATTATTGTTCTCCAGTTTGTGGGTCATCCATCTGGTGGGTATGGGATTTTATTTTATCATGATTGTGCCTCTGCTACCATCTTGCTGAAGCTTCTTCTTTGTCTTTGGATATGGGATATCTTTTTTTGGTAGGTTCCAGCATCCTCTTGTCAATGGTTGTTCAACAGCTAGTTGTGATTTTGGTGCTCTCACAGGAGATAAGCGCACAACCTTCTATTCCACCATCCTGAACCAGCTGTATTTTGGATATTAATCTCTTAATGCTTGCATCATTTGCAAATATTTTCTCCCATGCCATAGATTATCTTTTCATTTTGTATATGATTTCCTTTAATTAAGTCTCATTTAAAATCTTTTGTTTTTATTTCCATTCTCTAGGAGACAGATCAAAAACAATATTGCTGTGGTTTATGACAGAGTGTTCTGCTTATGTTTTCCTCTATGAGTTTTATAGTGTCTAGTCTTACATTTATGACACCACCGTTATGGCAGAAAGTGAAGAGGAACTCAAAGGCCTCTTGATGAAAGTGAAAGAGGAGAGTGAAAAGGTTGGCTTGAAGCTCAACATTCAGAAAACAAAGATCATGGCATCTGGTCCCATCACTTCATGGGAAATAGATGGAAAAACAGTGGAAACAGTGTCAGACTTTGTTTTTTTGGGCTCCAAAATCACTGCAGATGCTGATTGCAGCCATGAAATTAAAAGACGCTTACTCCTTGGAAGGAAAGTTATGACCAACCTTGATAGTATATTAAAAAGCAGAGACATTACTTTGCCAACCAAGGTCCGTCTAGTCAAAGCAATGGTTTTTCCCGTGGTCATGTATGGATGTGAGAGTTGGACTGTGAAGAAAGCTGATCGCCGAAGAATTGATGCTTTTGAACTGTGGTGTTGGAGAAGACTCTTGAGAGTCCCTTATACTGCAAGGAGATCCAACCAGTCCATTCTGAAGGAGATCAATCCTGGATGTTCATTGGAGGGACTGATGCTAAAGCTGAAACTGCAATACTTTGGCCACCTCATGCGACGAGTTGACTCACTGGAAAAGACTCTGATGCTGGGAAAGGTTGGGGGCGGGAGGAGAAGGGGACGATGGAGAATGAGATGGCTGGATGGCATCACTGACTCTGTGGACATGAGTTTGAGTGAACTCCGGGAGTTGGTGATGGACAGGGAGGCCTGGCGTGCTGTGATTCATGGGGTCGCGGAGAGTCGGACGTGACTGAGCGACTGAACTGAACTGAACTGAGTCTTACATTTTGGTCCATTTTGAGTTTATTTTTGTGTGTGGTGTTAGGGAATGTTCTAATTTCATTCTTTTACCTATAAATGTCCAGTTTTCCAAGCATCACTTGTTGAAGAGATTGTCTTTTCTCCATTGTGTATTCTTGCCTTCTTTGTCATAGATTAGATGACCATAGTTGCATAGGTTTATCTCTGGGCTATTTGTTCTGTTCCACTGATTAATATTTTTGTTTTTGTGTTAGTACCATACTGTTTTGATGACTGTAGCTTTGTAGTATCTTAAGTGAGGAAGCCTGATTCCTCCAGCTCTGTTTTCCTTTCTCAAGACTACTTTGACTACTTGAAGTCTATCATGTTTCCAAACAAATTGTAAAAATTTTTGTTCTAGTTATGCAAAAAATGCCATTGGTAATTTGATAGGGATTGCATTGAATCTGTAGATTGCCTTGGGTAGTATAGTAATTTTGAATTATTGATTCTTCCAATCCAAAGAATATGGCATATCTTTCATCTGTTTGGGTCATCTTCAATTTCTTTCATGAGTGTCTTATAGTTTTCTATATACATGTCTTTTGCTCCTTCAGTCAGTTCAGTTCAGTTCAGTCATGTCCGACTCTTTGCAACCCCATGAATCACAGCACGCCAGGCCTCCCTGTCCATCACCAACTCCCGGAGTTCACTCAAACTCATGTCCATTGAGCCGGTGATGCCATCCAGCCATCTCATCCTCTGCCATCCCCTTCTCCTCCTGCCCCCAATCCCTCCCAGCATCAGAGTCTTTTCCAGTGAGTCAACTTGTCGCATGAGGTGGCCAAAGTATTGGAGTATCAGCTTTAGCATCAGCCCTTCCAATGAACACCCAGGACTGATCTGTTTTAGAATGGACTGGTTGTATCTCCTTGCAGTCCAAGGGACTTTCAAGAGTCTTCTCCAACACCACAGTTCAAAAGCATCAATTTACGTAGGTTTATTCCCAGGTATTTTATTCCTTTTGATGTAATGGTAAGTGAAATTGTTTCCTTAATTTCTCCTTCTGATCTTTTGTCATTAGTGTATAGAAATGCAACATACTTCTGTGTATTAATTTTGTATTCTGTGATTTTATTGTATTCATTGTTGGGCTCTAGTAGTTTTCTGGTAGCATCTTTAGGATTTTCTGTGTATAGTATCATGTCATCTGCAAACAGTGACAATTTTACTTCTTTTCCAATTTGGATCCCTTTTATTTCTTTTTCTTCTCTGATTGTCACGGCTAGGACTTCCAAAACTATATTGAATAAAAGTGGCAAGAGTGGATGTCTTTGTTTTTGACCTTAAAGGAAATGCTTTTCACCCTTGAGTATAACATTAGTTGGGGATTTGTCATACATGGCCTTTATTATGTTGAGGTAGTGGCACCCCACTCCAGTACTCTTGCCTGGAAAATCCCATGGACAGAGGAGCCTGGTAGGCTACAGTCCATGGGGTCACTAAGAGTCAGACATGACTGAGCGACTTCACTTTCACTTTTCACCTTCATGCATTGGAGAAGGAAATGGCAACCCACTCCAGCGTTCTTGCCTGGAGAATCTCAGGGACAGGGGAGCCTGGTGGGCGGCCGTCTATGGGGTCGCACAGAGTCAGACACGACTGAAGCAACTTAGCAGCAGCAGCAGCAGCATGTTCCCTCTATGCCCACTTTCTGGATAGTTTTTATCATAAATAGATGCTAAATTTTAACAAAAGCTTTTTCTGCATCTATTTAGATGATCATATGGTTTTGATGTTTATCATTGTACCAGGAATTTCTGATACAATGATAAACACATAGTTGACACAATATATATGTATGTAAAACAAAAAAAAAATTCATTTCTTTTGTCTGGATCATCATCTTCATAAGATGCTGGGTCACATTTCCTAAGACAATGATACATTTTTCAATGATTTTCAGACTTTGCTAGATGAGATATCTGAATCATCTTGTTCCCAAATCTACTCTCAGGCACAGCTTTTACATTTTAAAGTTGAGGAGGGATCTTTAGGGACTACCAAGAGGAAAATGGGGGCAAAGGACTCTAGCAAGACAACTCTGCTGTTATTGAAATGTTGTTCATGTTATAAAAATAGCCCAAAGAGAGATCTCAAGCTTCTGTTCAATTTTGATTGATCATTGTCAATTGGGAAAGGAAGAAACTGGCATTGCTGCTGAGTTGCTTCCATGCCCCTCACCTCAACTTCAACTGGAGCTGTCCAGTTTGGATCACCTAAATATATTTACATGTCCCATATTATTTTTCTTGAAAATATGATTACACTTCTATGGAAAAAAAGGGAGGGAAGGAAGGAACAAAAAAAAAAAGAAAGAAAATGAAGGAAGAAAGAAAGAGAAAAACTCAGTTTCTAGTGCTAATCTTGAAGGAAATATCCATTCCTAAATGCAAATCATTTGAAAGGCTAAAGAAAGAAGGGCTATCTACTTTCTGAACTGATAACAGAAAATTTCTACTCCATTATGCAAGTCTAGAGAAAAGAAATGGTTTATAAACATTGGCTTTTTCCAGTCCATCAGGGCGCCAGAACCCTGTGTTGCCAAGAGACCCTCTAGTACTGAAATGAAATAAGAAGACCCATGTTTACATTAACATCTCCATTTGACTCACTGTTTGATTAAGACAAAGGAGAGGGAAGAATCAGCCTGCCCAGCATCCTGATTGGAGAGGACATAGCATGAAGAGAAGCTGTACACACAGTCCCCATCAGAGGCAGAGAGTAAGGAAGGCATTTTATGAGTATTATGCCTCAAATCCCCATTCCTCATTCTGCTCCCCACCACTTGTGCCCTGTACAACCCCACCATTTCTTAACCTGATGTTAAGAAAGAGACTGATAGACCTTCTGGCTAGTGCAAAGATGTCTGAGAAAGCAGCCAGAACACTGAAAACAGGGTAGGTTTTGGAGTCTGACAGGGGTACAGTGGGAAGTGTTTATTTTCACAGGAAAATGAACAAGAAAGTCTAATTGTTCATGAATTCTGCCACTTATTATCTTCCTCTACCATATATTTAATTATTTTTATGAAGAGTGAACAAAAGTGAGAGTGCTATAGCTGAGTGCCTCAATAAACATGAGGAGAGTGTTTTCATATGCCTGCTTTATTCCTATCATTTGAGTAAAAAGGCCAGAAAAGGTGCATGCAAACAGAAGGATTGTGTATTGATGATTTAAGGCAGGTGTTCTTAACATGACCCCAACATGTGACAGACGCGTAGATGAGTTGCAGTTGGTTGGGGGAGAGGAGGTAACTATGCAGGAGTGTTGTTTCTTTTTTTAAAAAGCTTCAATTGACATATAGATGATTTACAGTGTCATGTTAGTTTCAGGTGTGCAACAAAGTGATTCAGTTATATATACTATATAGATACATTTATCAGATTCTTTTTCATTTTAGGTTTTTGTAAGATACTGAATATAGTTCCCTTGTTGGTTATCTATGTTATATATAGTAGTGCACATATATTAATCCCAAACTCCTGATTTATCACTTCCCACTCTTCTTCTTTAGGAACCATAAGATTGTTTTCTATGTCTGTGAATCTATTTCTGTTTTATAAATAAGTTCATTTCTATCATTTTTAGGTCCATCCATTTTGCTGCATGGCTGAATAGTATTCCATTGTATATAGGTACAACATCTTCTTTATCCATTCATCTGTCAGTGGATACTCATGTTGCTTCCATGTCTTGACTATTGTAAATGGTGCTTCTGTGAACACAGGGGTGTATGTATCTTTTCAAATTAGAGTTTTCATCTTTTTTTGGATATATGCCAGGTGTGGGATTGCTGGATCATATAATAGCTTTATCAGGGTTTCCCTGATGGCAAAGAATCCACCTGCCATGCAGGAGACCCCGGTTCCATTCCTGAGCTGGGAAGATCCACTGGAGAAGGGATAGGTTACCCACTCCAGTATTCTTGGCCTTCCCTTGTGACTCAGCTGGTAAAGAATCTGCCTGCAATGCAGGAGACCTGGGTTCAATCCCTGGGTTGGGATGATGCCCTGGAGAAGGGAAAGGCTACCCACTCCAGTATCCTGACCTGGAGAATTCCATGGACTGTATAGTCCATGAGGTCACAAAGAGTTGGACACAACTGAGCAACTTTCACTTTCATAATAGCTTTAAGGATGACATTTCTAATAAAAGTTAAAGTACCAACATTTGTAAATAGTTCATTTGTTTGTTATGGATCTGACAAACTACAAAAGCATTCCTAAAGTAATGTCTATCTTCCTCATTTATATCTGTTTTCTGGGGTAAACCTGAAAGAAGTGGCCATATAAATCACCAGGAAGTCATTGAAAATATCCCCCCACCCCACCTCTCCTCTGCTGTCCATGCAAGAACCTTTGTGAGAAGCTACTTGAAATGTAGTGTGGGTTTTTTTATTTGTCTGAACTTTCTATCACAATTTCAGTCTGAGAGTGTGTTTCACTTAACAACATCCCATGTGTCATGGTTGAGAAGAGCTGAAGCCCTCGTATGCACAGAAAAATGTATTTTCCTTGATTTTGCCACATCAGTTCCTGAGCTGAGTGGCTTCAGAGCATTCCTGAGGAGATTTTAAATGGGTTAAAAGTGTAAAGCACTCCAAACAGTGCCTGATGCTGTGTGTGCTAGTTGTTGTATCCTTAATAAGATTAGGCCCCAGGTTTAGAAGACGCTGATAAGACCTGTTCGTTGCCAAGATTTGCCGTGATGTGAAAGGAATACCTTTGCACTCTCTAATCTCTCTTCAAAAAGCACTAAAAGGCAATAAACCAAAATCAAGAGGGAATTATTAACAAATGAATTGTCCTTTTATCTGTTCTATAATTTACTCTACCACTGATTTTGGTCTTTCCTCCATTATGATTTTCTTTTGTCTACTCAGAACGCTTGAGTTTTCTTCTACCTTTTTACTCCTGCTTAATTCACTTCCACAAGCATTGACTGACATCTACTATTTGCCAGAAATTTTGCTAAATAAGCTCAAACATAGAAAGGCAACTTCTCAAATGTTATTTGTCTCCCTCACTTAAAAATCTTGTTCTTTTGTACTTCGTGTCATCTGACTGTAACACCCACTTCTCTTCTTTCAAAGTCATTTACAAAACTCATAGCCTCTTCCCATGTTTAGTTAAGATTTGACCGGTAGTCTTCCTCAGAATGTATTCACTTTCCCAATGGAGAACCCACCTTTTAACAACCTAATAAGGCGATTCTTCCTTGACTTCCTCAATTCCCATAAGCTTCATCTTCACCACACCCATCCAGTCCTGCTTCAGTCCCCAATACCCAGGACCACACCTTGAACCTTATCAAGACTCTTCTACAACAGAAGTCACTGTTTCAAACATGCTACCACCCCCTCCTATCTTTCCAGCCTTCTCACACACTCACCACAGGTACTTAGACCTTACTGAGATTTATCATCTTTGGACCCTTCACTCTCTCCCATCTCTGCTCTCTTTGCACTTCCATCTCTTTCTAGCTCAACCCTCATGGTCCATTGCCTCTATGGTACTTTTTCAAATAATCCAAATCCCTCTGTCTTCTATGTCCTCCCAATACATATGAAACAGAACTGTGCTGAAAAAAGCTATTTTAATTCCCTCAAAAACATTGCCATCTTAACATTATCATTTATTTCATAGGTAAACTTTCAGGATTCACCTCCACTCTTTCATCTGCCATTTAGTCTTCAACCATTATCATATGTCTTCTACTTCCTTATTTCTAATGATAATACCTTCCCAAGATCATTACAAGCTCTTTGTTGATAAATCCAGAGGACTCATTTCACTTTTTATCACTTGACTCTCGGGACTGTTTTAAACTTTCAATTATTCCCTTTCAAAGCCTGGTATACCTTTCTCAGCCCCATTCCTCTTCCTTCATCTGCTTAATTCCTACATTATCCTTGGAACTTAGCTCTAATGTCATCTCTTCCAGAGCCTTCCTTAACTCTGCACAAGTACATTATGCTTCCATCTGATGTGTACATGTTCAACTTTTCACTTACCATTACAAATCATCCTGTGTTGTAATTTCCTGCTTACTTTCTTTAAGTGAATGACTATATAATCAGATGGACCCTTCCCTCATCATATCTATACCCTGAGTGCTTTTGACCTCCTTGTGGTTATCAGGAAAATGTGGTAAAAATTCTCACTAAAGTCATGAGACTAGATACCAAGTCACATCTCAGATATCTCATAGGGATAGACTTTCAGAGAAGTTTTTAATAGGTCAGATGCCTTCATTTTGCAAAATCATTACTCCCATAACCATAACAACATCTTTCCTATTATAAGCAATGGGGACCATTAATTGCAGGGATAACTTGGGGATGTCTGAACTCATAGTACTCATCTAGTGGTCTCATCTTCGCCATAGCTCCTTCCTATGCATTGGCAGGCATCACAACCAATCAACACCTGAAAGTTCCCTTTGGGGTCAAAACCGTCACAGTAACTTGGCCCCAGGAATATTCTGAGCCATATTATTCCATTATGTGTGTGTTAGTTGCTCAGTCATGTCTGACTCTTTGCAACCCCATGGACTATAGCCCACCAAGGTCCTTTGTCCATGAGATTCTCCCGGCAAGAATACTGGGGTGGGTTGCCATTTCCTTCTCCAGGAGATCTTTCCAACCCAGGGATTAAACCTGGGTCTCCTGTATTACAGGCAGATTCTTTACCATCTGAGCCACCAGGAAAGCCCTATTCTATAATGACAACCCTTGATATTCATTAAATTTAATAGACCTTACATATAAGAAAATCAAATAATCCTGATTCTATCAAATGATACTCCAATCATAGTATCAATTTCTCAAATACTTAAGGAAAAATTCAGGAGAGGTCAGCAGATGTCATATGAACCACCATGAAATTATACAGGGACCTTTTGGAGGAATAAAAAGAAAATAATTGCAATGTAAACAATGAGTTTTAGATTCAAGATTATCACTAAAAACCCATTGGCTCTGGAGTTGTGTGCCCATCATAGATTCATACAAGCCTCCCTAGTAGAAGGAAGAAAAGAAGGATGGGAGGAAAGGACAAAGGGTGAGTGGTAATGGAAAAAAATAAGAGAAATGAAGGGGAAAAGGAAGAAAGGAAATAAAAATTTGATCCTTTCTCTTAATAAGTTCATAGTCCAATGGTAAGTGATTTTGATAACTGCTATCAAAATATGAACAAGATGCTAAGGAGATCTTCATTAAGAAATTACTTTAAGGAAGCAACCAAAACAGAAAGCTATATCTGGACTCATGACACCAAGTCCCCACTTAGAAACACCTGCAAAAATATTATCACCTTCTAGAATGGGAGGGAGAGATAGTTAAGGAGTTTGAGATCGACATGTACACACTGCTGTATTTAAAATGAATAACCATCAAGGTCCTGCTGTATAGCACAGGGAACTCTGATCAATGTTATATGGCAGCCTGGATGGGAAGAGTTTGGGGGAGAATGGATACATGTACATGTATGGCTAGGTCCCTCTGCTGTCCACCTGAAACAATCACAACGTTGTTAATTGGCTATACTCCAATATAAAATGTTTAAAAACATGTATTATTTCCTTCTGCTGATGCTCACTTCCTCAACACATAGGAAGAGGCTGAGGAAAAGGGCTTTGGAGTCAGCCTCATCTGGGTCACAATCCCTTTATCTGCTGCCTACCTATGTGATCTGACATCCCTGCCCTGTGTCTCTGTTTCCTTGTGTATAAGCTGGGTGGAGGTATGACACCACCCTCCTCACAGGTTCGCTGTGAGCATTCTGTGAGATGTGGGGGAGTAAAATACTCAACACTGGTGATTGTTCTTACTATGTCTCCATTTATTTCAAGGTTTCCTTTGATGTCTGTTTCAACCAAAACTCAGTAGGATAAAATGATGAGAAGTCCCCAGGTAGACTATGATTGTGGAGATTGCCCCATGCAGGAAGGAACATTACTTTGATGATGGCTAGCTCATCATTTTTGCAGAGAATAATATGTGCAATCTTCCTTCAGGCTCTGGCTCCACACCTACTAAGAGGTGTGGAAGAAGATATGAGTTAGACTAAGCATAAAGAAAATTTGAGGATGCTTCATGGCATTTAATTACTTGAGTGCATGTCAGAACTTGTGTGGCCATGAGGTAAAGAGCTAGTGCTGTGAGCAAATCTAGCAGACATACATTTTATTTTGTTCATTATTAACAGATAAGGATAGTTACATTTTTCTGGCATTTTACAGAGCGCATGTTTTAAGTTGCATAGAAGCAACTGACTTCAGAAAAGTGTAGATTATAAAACTGCCCACAGAGGTTCCTATTAATATTATCCAACCTTCAAGATATCTGAAATTCTATTGTTTGGGTTTGTAAAAACAATGACCAAAAATGGTCCTTATTAAAATATAAATGTCCATTGGGAAATAAATATTTTTAGCTGTTTTCAGTCCTTTGTACCTTAGGGTTAATGAATGTCAGAATCTGTCCTGTGAATATGTTCATTTGTATCTTTGAATTAGTGAATGTCCGAGTCTGTCCTGAGATTATGTTTGGATAAGTCAGGCAGAGGAGGGGAAGCACCAGGTCACTAAATTTCTGAAAGTGCGAGGAGAAAAATTACTTAAAGGAAAAAATTTTAACCCAAGAATCTGGGTGCAATAAGCATTGACTTTGAGCACTTCATTACTGTATCTCACAGGAGGCCTACTTAGAGGCAACAGATGGTGCATTTATTTTTAATTGAAATACAGTTGATTTAAAATGTTGTATCAGTTTCTGGTATACATCAAAGTGATTCAATTATACATATATATCTTCTTTTTCATGTTCTTTTCCATTATGTTTATTTCAGCATATTGAATATAGTTCCCTGTGCTGTATAGTTGGTTCTTGTTGTTTACCTAGTTTTTACAAGTAATTTATATCTGCTAATCCCAAACTCCTAATTTATCTCTTCCCCATTCTCCCTTTCACCTTTGAGAACCATAAGTTTGTTTTCTATGTCTGTAAGTCTAAAAATTTTCTATTTTTAAAACTTAAAATTTTTAAGTCTATTTTAAAAATAAGTTCATTTGTATTAATATTTTAGATTCCATGCTTAAGTGATATCATGTGATATTTTTCTTTCTCTGTCTAACTTATTTCACTTAGTATAATAATCTCTAGGTCCATCCATGTCATTGCAAATCACATTATTTCATTCTTTTTCATGGCTGAGTAATATTCCAGTGTGTGTGTGTGTGTGTGTGTGTGTGTGTATCATGTCTTCTTTATCCATTCATTTGTTGATGGACACTTAGGTTGTTTCCATGTCTTGTTATTGTAAATAATGCTTCTGTGAACATAGGGGCGCATGTGTCTTTTCAAATTAGTTTTCTCTGGATATGTCCCCAGAAATGGAATCAGTAGATCATATGGCAACTTTATTTTGTTTTTTAAGGAACCTCCATTCTGTTTTCCTTAGTGGTTGCACCAATTGACATTCCCATCAATAGTGTAGAGGGAACACACCATCTCCAGCAATTTTTTTTTTTTGTAGACTTTATAATGATGGCCATTCTGACCCTTGGAGATGACACTTCCAAGGGATAGAATATTTTGACTTGCATTTCTCTAATAGTTAGCTACCTTGAGCATCTTTTTATGTATCTATTGGCCATCTGTAAGTTTTCTTTGGAGAAATGTCCATTTGTATCATCTGTGCATTTTTTATTGTATTCATACATTTTGTTATTGAGTTGCATGAGCTATTTGTATATTTTTGAAATTAAGTCCTTGTCAGTATTTTTTAACAAATGTGCTATCCATAATCTCAGTTTAAAGGTGCATCATTTTGAGAATGTCTGAGGGAAAGTTCCTGAAGCATTTTGAGTCCTTGGAGAAAGAAAATAATGTGATAGATAGACAGATAGCTAGACAGACAGATTTTCCCATTTAAAAATTTAGATTGTATTTTTAATGTGTTGGTAATTTAATGAATAATATTTTACATGACATTAATACACAGGGAGATTGTTTTTTCATTTAAATTGCAAATTTTACAAATGAAAATCTCAGCAATATTCTGCTAACATTTATCAAATGAAGGCATCATTCATCTAAGCTTGAGCCTCATCACTCTACAAAGTAATTGCCAAATGAAAATCAAAATACCTCTGAAATTTAGATTTTGCTTGTTACCTTAGTTTTACATATCTATATCATATAACTCTTTATATATAAGCCTGAATAAATTTGAACACAGAGTTCTTTTCCTAATATGATCAGTGGTACCCAAACAAGGCAGAATGTTCAGTAGAAAGAAAATCAGATTTAAAGTCATACGGTTTGGATGCCTCCTATCCGAAATCTGGAACAGATTTAACATACCTGTCTGTGTTTAATTGAGTTGGCCAAAAAGTCTGTTAGGGTTTCCCCATAAGATGTCATGGAAAAACTGAATGAACTTTGTGGCCAACCCAATGTTTTTCTCTTTATGAAACAAAGATAATAGTAATACCATCCCATGGGCATTGTTAGGCATTGTACTGTGAGTGTTTACCCTATAGTTTTACTTTTATGAGTGTTTTATATATTATGTAGAGACACACATTAAAAAACAGGGGTCTTTATGTCCAGGTATAAAGCTTGGTCACTAAATTTTACATGTAAAAAAAAAAGACAAACATAATCTCTACATGTAAGAAAATACAGTCACAAAATTCCCTATGTTCATGTTTAAAACGTGGTCATTAAATACTTCCCTGGGTACATACATAAATTATGTATAAAACCAAAAGTAAGATCAAAGAAATGACTGCTTCAGCCCTTAGTTCCTCAAATAAAATATCCAACTTCAGCTCTCTGGCACATCAAGCTTATCACTGACTGATTTCACTCTGATAAAATCCCTAAAGGCTTAGACACACAAGTGTGTTTGTGTGTGTCCAGTGTGCTTATATAGTGATCCATGTCAGAGTTCAAAGGCCACCTCTTCAAAGGGGGCTTTTCTATTTTCTTTCTGAAGAACTATTATCTCACTAATCGCTCTCTGTACTAAATCTGTTACTGCCTTTTTGCACCTATTACAGTCTGAAATAGCTTGTTTATTTTTTTCCCTGTGAGTTGCATGTCCATGGAGGAGGAAATGGCAAGCCACTCCAGTATTCTTGCCTGGAGAGTCCCATGGACAGGGGAGACTGGTGGGCTGCTGTTCATGGGGTCGCACAGAGTCAGACACGACTGAAGCAACTTTGCATGCATGCATATCCATGTCATCTCTGCTCCTCCTGTCCCCACACCACACAAAATATGAATGTAAATTCCCAAGGAGTAGGGTTTGTGTTTCTTCACTGTTATATTTACAACCTTTAGAAGAGTACATGGAATCGTGTTTAAAAACTGACATCAAATAAATGAACATCAAACAGTTCTCCATGTAAAAAACTATAGAAGAATCTATAGTTGTCCATTTTTACCTCCTTCTGACAAAGCTGCCACCACTCTGTTGCATCTTAAGAATTTTTCAGGACACAAAGAACAGACAAGTTTTGTTACCTTGCTTCTAAACTGACTTCAGTGTATGCACACACCAAGGATTTATCTTGAATTACTTATACTCGCTCCTATCATTCCCTCAGCTTTGTGGTTATGAAAGCATCTCTCTTGGTTCCCTTATATGTTGGATTTTTATCACAGTTTAAAATAAAGTTTGGTGATCCTGTCAAAACAGTATACCTAGTTTCACTATTTTTTTTTTTAACACGAAAACCCTTAAAATATAATTAGTGGTTCGGTGACCAAACTCCCCAGATAATTAGGGCAGATCACAATCTTTGCGGCATGTGAACCAAGTTAGAGTGAATGGATCAGGTGTGCCCCACACAACGTGTTCAGCCACTCTTTCCAGCCAGGAGGGTCTCTTTAGTAAACCATTTCTTCAAGTGTGCTAGTCTATCATCACAGCAATAAACACTTGAAGCCCTCTCACTATCAGCCATTGCCTCCTTCTCAGCGAGCCACATATGCAGGCACTTTAGTTGTGTCTACACACACACACTAGTAGGGGGAAAAACAAAGTGAAAGCACTGTTTATTTTATAAACAACCACTATGAAACTACGCGGTCTTCTAATTTAATTATTTGCAAAATAACATAGTTAAAGACAGTCTTTTTTTTACACATTCAAACTAGTCCTTGTTTGTTGATACATTCTTGTACATTTATGAGAATTAAGGACTTCTCCAAGGTCATGCAGTTTCCAGTGTCATCAGCTCATAAACTCAGCTCACACAGGAAGGAAGATAGAAGTTGCTCCTCCATGTGAGTTCCTATTCTGACAACAATTTGTAGTAGACTCTGGAAATCACGTCAGTGCTTGAGTACCACCAGAACACTTTAGTACTTAACACCATCAACCAGGCTCCTAGGGATTTAAAGAAAGATTTAAAGCAACTTCAAAAATATTAACTTAAACCAAGCTCTACAGAAGGTCAAGCTGGCACTTTTAGATTAACTCACTCCTTCCTTCCTTCATCCACTCATGTATTTCCCCCTCTATACACACAAATCTTTCATTTCAGCAAAAGGATAAAGGCTCTAGTTTTTTTTTTTTTTTCTTTTAATTGAAAGATAATTGCTTTACAGTGTTGTGTTGGTTTCTACCAAACATCAACATGAAAACCCTCTGGTTTTAATGCAGCACCCCATCTTTGTAAAACAAAGTTAGTTATATTCCTTAAGAATTATTTGTGGAATCTGCCCATTTCATATACACTTTTCCCCCCAGGCTTCATTGAAAGTTAGAGAAAATGGCTTAAGTCAAAAAGAAAAGTCATAACTTTAGTGATTGTATCTCAGTTCAGTTCAGTTCAATCGCTCAGTCGTGTCCGACTCTTTGCGACCCCATGAATCACAGCACGCCAGGCCTCCCTGTCCATCACCAACTCCCGGAGTACACTCAAACTCATGTCCATCGAGCTGGTGATGCCATCCAGCCATCTCATCCTCTGTCGTCCCCTTCTCCTCCTGCCCCCAACATTTCCCAGCATCAGAGTCTTTTCAAGTGAGTCAACTCGTCACATGAGGTGGCCAAAGTATTGCAGTTTCAGTTTTAGCATCAGTCCTTCCAATGAACACCCAGGATTGATCTCCTTTAGAATGGACTGGTTGGATCTCCTTGCAGTCCAAGGGACTCTCAAGAGTCTTCTCCAGCACCACAGTTCAAAAGCATCAATTCTTCGGCGATCAGCTTTCTTCACAGTCCAACTCTCACATCCATACATGACCACGGGAAAAACCATAGCCTTGACTAGACAGACCTTGGTTTGCAAAGTAATATCTCTGCTTTTTAATATGCTATCTAGGTTGGTCATAACTTTCCTTCCAAGGAGTAAGAGTCTTTTTTAATTTCATGGCTGCAATCAGCATCTGCAGTGATTTTGGAGCCCAGAAAAATAAAGTCTGACACTGTTTCCACTGTTTTCCCATCTATTTCCCATGAAGTGATGGGACCAGATGCCATGATCTTAGTTTTCTGAATGTTGAGCTTTAAGCCAACCTTTTCACTCTCCTCTTTCACTTTCATCAAGAGGCTTTTTAGTTCCTCTTCACTTTCTGTCATAAGGGTGGTGTCATCTGCATATCTGAGGTTATTGATATTTCTCCCGGCAATCTTGATTCCAGCTTGTGCTTCTTCCAGCCCAGCATTCCTCATGAGGTACTCTGCATATAAATTAAATAAGCAGGATGACAATATACATCCTTGACGTACTCCTTTTCCTATTTGGAACCAGTCTGTTGTTCCATGTCCAGTTCTGACTGTTGTTTCCTGACCTGCATACAGGTTTCTCAAGAGGCAGGTCAGGTGGTCTGGTTTTCCCATCTCTTTCAGAATTTTCCTCAGTTTATTGTGATCCATGCAGTCAAAGGCTTTGGTATAGTCAATGAAGCAGAAATAGATGTTTTTCTGGAACTCTCTTGCTTTTTCGATGATCCAGTGGATGTTGGCAATTTGATCTCTGGTGCCTCTGCCTTTTCTAAAACCAGCTTGAACATCTGGAAGTTCACGGTTCACGTATTGCTGAAGCCTGGCTTAGAGAATTTTGAGCATGACTTTACTAGCGTGTGAGATGAGTGAAAATGTGCAGTAGTTTGAGCATTCTTTGGCATTGCCTTTTTTGGGATTGGAATGAAAACTGACCTTTTCCAGTCCTGTGGCCACTGCTGAGTTTTCCAAATTTGCTGGCGTATTGAGTGCAGCACTTTCACAGCATCATCTTTCATGATTTGAAATAGCTCCACTGGAATTCCATCACCTCCACTAGCTTTGTTCGTAGTGATGTTTTCTAAAGCCCACTTGACCTCATATTCCAAGATTGTATCTCAGGAAAATACTATTGATTAAAGAGCAGCTTTCAAATGGTGTGTATTTTTATTATTGGTAATACATTTAGAAAACATATTTCAAAACACTTAACAATAGGGTTATGGTTGGCATACAAGTACCATCACCATGTGAGTTTAATTTTCAGAATCAAAGCTCCAGTGAGTAGCAGTTTTATGAGTCCTAACACAGAGTACAGGATGTCCCTGAGGTGGCAGAAGGAGGGACAGCCAGCTATGCTAACAGGGCACTATAGATACATACAGAGGAGATAATCAGTTGCCATTGGCAAAGGCTTTGACTTAAGTGACTTAACAAGCATTAGGAAAATTGCCTCTGGCAGCCAACAGTCAGCACAGGCGAAGCTTGTAAACTAAACAGAAATGAAGACAACAAGGTGGGGACAGGTAATTGCCCCAAAGAAGAACTCACATTGTTAAGATTGATTCCCTAATACATATGGCTTTAGAAGGAAAAAACTTCTCTCCACTTTCTGGTTAGGCTGGTTCACAATTGTTTTTTGCATGTTTCTCTATCTAACTTTATTTAATATATGATTTTTCACCTTGCTTCACACAAAAACTCCATTCCTAAAGCATGCTCCGTAGAAGTGCGGTTGCCCAGAGGAGCAGTCAGTATTGCTGAAATCATCTGTAATGCAGCAGAAGAGGGCTGTGGAATTGGAAAGCCTGGCTGTAGCAGCTCCACATGCTTCCCTCTACAAGAGGGAAGCATGTTGGCATTGCGCACTGGTGAGCCAGAGCTCAAGTGCTGTTATGAGTCACATTTCACACCCCTTGGCTACTGCAGAGGGTTTCAGAGGCAAACACCTCATCAGCCTTATAGACTTGGACAAACAAGCCTCTTGAGAATCATGAGTGATCTTTTTTCTGTCTTCTGAATAGGTGCCCGCTCTGTCATTGTTTCAATGTAGACTCTGAAAAACAGTTCTGAAAACAAAAACACAGAAACTCAAGCAGGTTAGACTTGCTGGTCAGTGAAATTGCGAGAGTTCAAGAGGGAAGACAATTGATCTGGAGTTGACAGAAAGTTGGGGTCATCCTCCAGTTTCCTCTTCTGCCTTACCAATTTGGCTGTGATAGAAAAGAACGCCTGGTCCCCAGACACCCTTGACTATGAATCCATGGAAATCCATGTTGGCTGTCATCTCCTTTGTGACTATCAACTCCATGATGTGAACTAGGGCTCCGTATTTTACTGAGGTCAATTTTTATGCATATTTACCTGAGAACCTAACTCCTAATTCCAGAAATTGTAGCTTCCATAGATATGCATCGGGAATTTGAAATACAAGCTATCAGTGGCAAAGAAAGCAGGGTGGGCATGATCCCATGTTAATGCAACAAGAATCTGCTTCTTTGAAAAGGTCAATCAAGTCACACATACAGAAGGCATGATGTACAGTGATGGAGAAAAGTACATCTTAATTCAAGTAGTTCCTTTGTTTTACTTTTAGTTGCGCTGGGTCTTCATTGCTCCATGAGAGCTTTTCTCTCATTACAACAAGCAGGGGCTACGCTTTGTTGTGGTATGTGGGCTTCTCACTGCAGTAGCTTCTCTCTTGTTGTGGAGCACAGGCTCTGGGCACACAGGTTTTAGTAACTGTGGCATGTGGGCTCAGTAGTTGTGGCTCCCAGGCTCTAGAGCACAGGCTCATAAGTTGTAGCACATGGGCTTAGCTGCTCTGCAGCATGTGGAATTTTCCTGGACCAGGGATCGAACCCATGTCCCCTGCATCAGCAGGTGGATTCTTGTCCACTGTGCCACCAAGGAAGTCCCAAGTGAGTTCTTTTAGTATCTTCTTGATTATAAAAATATGCTTAATACTATTTGCTACCATTTTTAGAGGAATAAAAATTGATTCACACAATATGAACTGTGCCTGTGTGTGTATGTTAGTGATTCAGTCCTGTCCAACTCCTTGCAACCCCATGTACTGTAGCCTACCAGGCTCCTCTGTCCATGGAGTTCTCCAGGAAAGAAAATTGGAGTGGTTTGCCATTCCCTTCCAGAGAAGGCAATGGCAAGCCACTCCAGTACTCTTGCCTAGAAAATCCCATGGACAGAGGAGCCTGGTGGGCTGCAGTCCATGGGGTCGCTACTAGTCGGACATGACTGAGCGACTTCACTTTCACTTTTCACTTTCACACATTGGAGAAGGAAATGGCAACCCACTCCAGTGTTCTTGCCTGGAGAATCCCAGGGATGGCGGAGCCTGGTGGGCTGCTGTCTATGGGGTCGCACAGAGTTGGACACGCCTGAAGTGACTTAGCAGCAGCAGCAGCCATTCCCTTCTCCAGGGGATCTTCCTGACCCAAGGATCGAATCCAGGTCTCCTGCATTACAGACAACTTCTTTACTGTCTGAGCCACCAGGTTTCATTACTAGAGCTATGAAAAAAATGTTTTACTCTTTGTCAGTGGTCAAAAACAACTATTACCTTCATCTCCATCTTGTGAATGTGACCTGATCAAATGATGGACAGGGAGGCCTGGTGTGCTGTGATTCATGGGGTCGCAGAGAGTCAGACATGACTGAGCGACTGACCTGAACTGAACTGTTTTACCTAATTTTAAACTTTTAAGAAGCTATGCTGTCATATCAGTTGGATCCTCAGCTTCAATACTCTTCTTTATATATTCGGATATACTCTTTAAAACCCCCTTGGTTACTGAAGACTAAAGAGCACACTTGTTTGCCTTTGTCTTTCTTCCGAAACTCATAGTGGTTTATCCAGTCTCTTCCAACACCTTTTTCAGAATTTGAACAATGATGACACAGGAATATTGTGTGTACTGTCACATAGATGCTGTATTAGCTTGCTGGGGCTGCCGTGACAAAGTACCACCAAGTGGGTGACTTAAACAAGACCAATTTATTGTCTCACAGTTCTGGAGGCTAGAAGTCCCAAGACCGAGGTGTTGGGAGGGCTGGTTCTTCTGAAGGCTGTGAAAGAGGATCTGTTCATGGCTCCCACCTATCCTCTGGTGTTGTTTATTTGCTAAGTCCTGTCTGACACTTTGTGACTCCATGGACTACAGCATGCTAGGCATCTCTGTCCTTCACTATCTCCCAGAGTTTGCTCAAACTCATCTCTATCTTCTGGTAGTGTGCTGGCAGGCAAGTTTTGGTATTCTTTGGTTTGTAGATGTTTCACCCCAACCTCTGCCTTTGTGGTCACATGGAGTTCTCCCCGTGCCCATCTCTATAACTGTGTCCAAATTTCCCCTTTGGATTAAGAACCAGCTTAATGACCTCATCTTAACTTGATCATCTGAAAAGACCCTATTCGCAAATAAGGTCATTTTCATAGGTACTAGGCATTAGGGCTTGAATTGGAAAGGCACAATTCAACCCATAATGGATGCTAAATAAACATCTGTTGAGCTGAAATTAATTGTGCTCTATAAATTGCAAACCTCTACCCAAACCTATAAGACAGAAAAAGCAGAACATGTTTGTCCTGTCCAAAAGAGGGCACAGTAAATGTATGCAGCAAACATTTCATTCACCAGATACTCTGAGTGGGTTCAGGAAAAATGTTTTTGTAACTGGACAATTAATAATCAAAATGTTTGGCCACAGATGTTTTAAAACTATAGCCAGTACTGTACATTCTGATGAGTAAACTGACTTCATCAAGTCAAGCTGGCTTTTTTTCTGATTTGCGTTTTGACCTAGACAAGTCATCCAGGTTGACCCTCCTGTGGTGGCATTTCCCACAACCTCCTGTTAAAGCAGCTGTTCCCTCTCAGAATCACCCCCACACTGTAAACCCTCAGCAACTGAATTTGCAAGTTAGCTAAGTAGAGAACTGAATGGACTGGATGCTTGGTGGCTGAATCACAATTCAAGACAGGTTTGCCTTTAATAAGTTAATTTTAAGTGTGAAGAATTGATTTATATCCCCAGTCAATGGAGTATACTTTGACCTCAGCATTCTCATAGCCTTTTCTAGTCACTATAGATTTCTCATTTAGTGCATTTTCCTGTAACAATCACGCATTCTCTTTAATTTCCTTTTTTTTTTCTCCATGAAATGCAAAAACAGAAAGTTCCTGGGCTCAAGAAATTCTCTAATAACTAACATTAGATGAGAACCAAGACTTTGTTAATAACAGAGGTCACCTGCTTTAGTTTCCAAATTAACTTGTTTACAGCGTGGGTGTAGTGTTTCTATTCAGTTTACCCCAGTGCCAAGCTCTGCTTGGATGGAGTGGCATAGGGCGGCAAGTTATAAAAACAAAGTCATGAAACACTCCCATGTTTGCATCCTGGGTTCAAATATCCATGGGAATTCTCAATACCTGTTCTTATTGTACAAAGATGTTTTAGACTATTGGGATCTCTTCAGAAGGAGCAGAAGAGAGAATAAGGATGGTAACTAATATTTGTTAAAAATGAATCATGCTTTAGGAACTGTTAGATGTACACATATATTAGCTCTAATTCAAACCAATTCTGTAAGAAAGGTATTATTATCCCCACATGCCAGAAGAGGAAACAGACTCAGAAAAGTTAAGTAGCTTTCCCAAGAACACAGCTGGCAAGGAGTAGAACTAGGATTCTATTCTAGACACCAAAGTCTACTCTCTCTCTCTTTTGTCATAAACATTAATATTTTTCACTTAATCAGCTACATAAAAGCTAAACCCAACACCCACTCTCATTATATTCATGAGAAAAGCTTATTACAGTCACTGGTAATTTCTCTTATTGTTTGCAAAAATTATATGAAACTGTTGTTTCTATTTCTGTTTAGGTTAATAATCTATAGATATCTGAGTCACTTGTAAGAAATCCTGGATCTTTAGGTTAATAATCTGTAGATATCTGAGTCACTTGTAAGAAATCCTGGATCTAACAGGATAGGGAAAGAATATAATTTTACATGCCATCTTTTGAAAATAAAAAATTATACATAAATCCATACTTAATTGAATTCAGCAGAAAACACTAATAAGAATTTACAGCTTGCAACAGAGGTCAGCAAATTATCACCTATGGGCCAAATCCAGCCTGCTGCCTCTTTTTACACAACCCAAGAGCTAAAAATGTTTTTTACATTTTTGAAAGCTTAAAAGTCATAAATCAAAATAAGAAGACTATTTTGTGAGAACTATATGAAATTCAAATTCCAGTGTCCATAAATAAGGGGTGTTTGTTGTTGTATTGTTGTTGTTTGGAACTCTGCCATCATCATTCATTTATGTACTGCCTGTGACTTTGAGCAGAGCTGAGTATCTGTGACAATAGTTTTGGCCTGCAAAGCAAAAATTTACTACCTGGCCCCTTACAGAAAAAGCTTGGCAAACCCAATTATACCAGTCACTGTGGAAGGATCTATTACTGTGACCAGATGATACACAGACTCTGCTCTTCAGGAAAGTGCAATATAGGAAAGGAATAGGATGTGTGCAAGAATTCTGAGGACAGATTAAGCAAGATCAGTGTCAGAAGAGTTGTTCAAGTTTGGCGAATATTCAAAGTAGAGGAAAATATAAAAAGGCATGGAGATGGAGGCTTGCGGTCTATCTTGTATCCCCATCCTACTGTGTATAATAACTGAAAATCAGGGTTAGTGCACACTGGGCCCTTTGTCTGTCTTTACTGTGCCTCAAACATGCACACACATACACACACACATACATACACACGAGAGATCACAAAAGGCATTTTTTTCAGGGGTGACCTTATTTTCAAAATTCTGTTTTTATCCCAAAATATATCAACTATACCAAAGTCATGTATATGCAACTGTCATATATTGTCCATGAATTTTAGAGCTCAAAAGAATTTAGACACTATATAACCCAATGTTTTCATTCTATGGATGAAAATACTGAATCCTGAAAGGTAAAGATAATTCCCAAGTTCAAACAACAAGTCAATGACAGAGCTAGCAGTAGAGGCAGGGAAAGGACCTATAATAGAATACAGTCTTCCATTTACATTCTCTAATTTAACTTTCACAGTAGCCCTTCAAGGTGGATATTATCTCCATTTTCAAAAAAAAAAACAACACCCTGAAGCTTAAAGAAAGTAAAGAAAACTTACCCAGAGTCTCACAGATACTTTTTATAGAAGCTAGAAACTAAAACTTAGACTCCAAATCCTCTGATTCTTCTACTTTAGAATCTTCTAGAGATCCTTAGTAGAAATATTTTTATCCTAGTGCACATGAATCACCTACTTCCAAAAATAAGGTTATCCAGCTTCAAAGTCACATACTGCCCAGAAAAATTGGTTTTCTTTTCCATGCATCTTACCTTGAGCATAGTTCTGGCAAACTTCATAAAATAACATTGGTCAGTTATCAGTTCAGTTCAGTTCAGTCGCTCAGAAGTGTCCGACTCTTTGCGACCCCATGAATCACAGCACACAAGGCCTTTCTGTCCATCACCAACTCCCGGAGTTTACTCAAACTCATGTCCATCGAGAGATTTGCCTTATGTCATTCTTGCCTATGATTGAATTGGTCACAGTAAACATCTAGAAGTGTTGACTCCCTTTCAGAAGGACATGAGGTAAAAATCTGGCAGTAACACATTACTTCCTTTCCTACATTAGGCACACACTAGGCCAAACCAATGAAGCATTTATTTTCATCACAAAATTTAGGCATACATGTTAATCTGGTCCTTAGTACTTAAACTCTTGACCATTTGTTAGTTTTACAATGTGGTTATATAGTAATATATCCATTTAAACACACACACACACATGATTTCTATAACTTTTACCCTTCAAAGGTCCGGTACTCATACCTGTAAAGGATATATCAGAGATTGGCTAGATGTTCACCCTGAACCCATTTCTTCTCCTGCCTATCCTTATGACTAGACTACATTTCCCAGCATCCACTACAACTAGGTGTGGCCATGTAACTGAGCTCTAGCCAATGAAATGTGGGCAGAAGGGAACCATTCCCCACCAGGTCAGCCAATAAACCCTCTACACAATCATCCATATTGCCTTTCTTCTGAACTATTGACCACACACAATCTGCTGAAGATCTTCAAACCATCTAAGAGGTGACTGAGCCTCTGAAGGGAAAGAAAACTGGATCCCTAAATGACAGCATGAAGCAGAACATGTCCCTCTGGCCCTTTCTATCTCCACTGGCTGCTAGGAAAGGCAGAAATAAATGTGTTATTCACTGAGATTTCCATAGAATTTAGTCAGCCGTAAAAATCCAAAAACGATTCCATTGAAGCACCTTAAATATTTCCAGCTATTTGATTTTACTTCCTTTGAGTCCTATCTTACTTTATTTTTAAAGTTCATGTGCTCGGTTGAGGTGGCTCTTTATTGTCCAGGATGAATTTGAATATTGGCGACAAGCACATGAAATTTGACGCCAAATTTTGTAACTGAAGGTTTAATCAAACTACAAAAATCTGTTTAAAAATTAAGCAGTAAAGTTACTAATCAAAATTAATATGTGACTCTAAAGCAGTGACTCTAATGCAAATCTGCCCACATCTTATTGGTGCACAGCCACACTCACTGTTCACATATGGTCTGGATGTTCTCACACACTACAGGAGCAGAAGTGAGTAGTAGCCACTTGGTTGGCAAATTTAGAATAATTACTATCCAGCTCTTTAGAGAAAATTTTGTTAACCTCTTCTCTAAGAGAAAAAAATTCATTTTCTTTTTAAATTGATTTTGAATGCAGTTCCAAAATGTATGTGTGGGTATGTTAGTCACTCAATTGTATCCAACTCTGTGAACACAGGGACTGTAGCCCAGAAGGCTCCTCTGTCCATGGGGTTCTCCAGGCAAGAATACTGGAGTGGGTTGCTGTGCCCTCCTCCAGAATAGACATGACAAAACATTTTAGGTGTGCAAACATTGTAGGATTAATTATAGAAACTCCTAAGAAAATGATGCTGAAAAATATTACTCGTGAAAATATATGGCCCATGAGATTGGTAAAAATTCAGTAGTTTATATACTAAGTCTTTTAATAAAGTTAAAAGGCAAATTATATATTAGAAGAAAATATTTGTTCCTCAACTATTAGTGTCCAGAATAGATACAGAATTATAAGTCAATCTAAAAAATATAAGTATATTAATAAGAATATAGAAAAAGGATAGACAGAGGCAGTTCACCAAAGTCAAAATCTAAATGTCCAGTAAACACATGAAAATGGGAAATGCAAGTTAAAGCAATAATGAGTTCATTCAACATCCAAATGACTGGCAAAACTTTAAAATCTTTAAATCTCAAATCACGGTGAGAATGTGGGAAAGCAGGAACTTTCTTGCTAGTGGGCGTGTAATTTTTATTACTACTTTGGAAAATAATTTGGTAGTTCCAAGGCAGGCTGATTCCCTGCATACACATCTTGCTGCTGCTGCTGCTGCTAAGTCACTTCAGTCGTGTCCGACTCTGTGTGACCCCATAGATGGAAGCCCACCAGGCTCCCCCGTCCCTGGGATTCTCCAGGCAAGAACACTGGAGTGGGTTGCCATTTCCTTCTCCAATGTGTGAAAGTGAAAGTGAAGTCGCTCAGTCGTGTCCGACCCTTAGCGACCCCACGGACTGCAGCCTACCAGGCTCCTCCGTCCATGGGATTTTCTAGGCAAGAGTACTGGAGTGGCTTGCCATTGCCTTCTCCAATACACATCTTACAACCCAGCAATTCCGTTTCTAGAAACATACCCTACGGGAATTCTCAGCATATGAGCATAAGGAGATTGTCCAAAGATGTCCACTGCAGCCCTGTTTTTAACAGAGAAAAATGGAAACAGCCTCTGTTAGTAGGGAACTAGATAATAGAACTAGGGATTATTCATACATGTAAAATTATATGAGTTAAAATAAATTGACCACTTCTACTTGGATATATCTCAAAAACATGATGATGAATTAACAAGCAATTGCAAAAAGAATACCCAGTAGCATACCATTTATTTAATTTTTTTAATATCTGGAATTATAAATGTTCAAGGACATTTTTATATAGTAAAATGATAAATTTAAGTAAATGTTAGAAAAACATAGATGTCAGGTTTGGATGATAGTTACCTATGAAAAGGGAAGGAAAAGGCATATATGGGATGTTGCACCTTAGCTAAAATCTTATAGTTATTTCTTTAAAACAGAGAGAGAGTGAAAGTCAATGTGGCAAAATTATAACATCTTTTATTGACTGGTAAATCTCTACTTATTATGGGTTTTTAAAATTTTTTCTATATGCTTGTTACATTTTATATAACCTTTTTTTTAAGGCTAAAATAACCAGTCACTCCCCTTTACAGCTGCAGTGGGTTCTCTACTCTCTGCACACAATAGGACACTAGGCAGATTATAGCACGTGATGTTCAGGAGATCCTGACTAGACTGTCCATTAAGGACTGGGTCCACCTAAAGAAGCCAGTTGCCATGACATGTCCTTGCCTTGGAAGTTTTAGATTAAGTGATCTGCAAACCTCAAATTGGTATTTACTTACTTCCTGCTTAAGGAGTTACTAACTCTGCAGAGTTACAACTTCCACAGCTTTTGACATTTTAATCCGTGATTAGTCATCTCCTACTTCTCTCTCATTGTATGAATTGCCTTCCGAACGTGGTAACTAGGAGACCATCGCTCGGAGTCCTGGAGTGTGCTCCTGCGTCAGTCTACACCTTTTGTCAGGTCTGTGCTGAAAAGTACCTTTCTCATGATGCAAGCAGACTAAACACCTCTTTTCCACTTTACCTTGATACTGCACTCTCCCCTTATTAACACCTGTCGCAATCATAATTCTTTAAGCACTTATTGATATATGATTGATGTCTTTTATTCATGGTCCTCCAGAGAAACAGAACTGATAGGAAAGAAAGAAAAAGGAGGAGACTCTATAGGGATTGGCTCATGCAGTTATGGAGGCCAAAAAGCCCCACAAGCTGCTATCTGCAAGTTGGAGCCCCAGGAAGGGCAATAGTATAATTCAGTTCATCTTCAAGCCCAGGAACCTGGGGGCCACTGGTGTAAGTCCTTCAGTTTGAAGGCATCATGAGGTCTCTCTCTCCCTCTAGACAGTAGGCTCACAGAGTAGACCTTCAGCTTGTCTACAACAGTGTCCCTAGAACCAAGTTCTGTGCCTAGAACAGGTGCTCACTAATTTTTTGGTAGAATGAGAGTCAACTCTCTGCTAAAGTGCAGAAAAGAGTCCTGTCTAGAATCAAAGCCACTGCATGAACCAGATAGATGCTCCATGTCTGCTCAGCATAAATATCTTAACATGTAATGGATTAGTAGCACTCTGAAGATCTGATTTCCAACTCTGGCTTGGCCACTTACCAGCCCCAAATCCTCAGAATGTTAGGAGTGCAAAGAGAAGTCTTCAGCCTCAAAACAGGCTATCTAGCCAGTGTTAAGAGGCCCAGATCTCTCACTCAGTCCTTATGTGGTCTTGGGCAATTTATTTAACCTCGGAGTCTATCTCATTATCAAAAATGCTGCTGCTGCTGCTAAGTCGCTTCAGTCATGTCCAACTCTGTGCAACCCCGTAGAGAAATGCCCAGGCAAGAACACTGGAGTGGGTTGCTATTTCCTTCTCCAATGCATGAAAGTGAAAAGTGAAAGTGAAGTCATTCAGTCATGTCTGACTCTTCGCGATTCCATGGACTGCAGCCCACCAGGCTCCTCCGTCCATGGGATTTTCCAGGCAAGAGTACTGGAGTGGGTTGCCATTGCCTTTTCTGTTATCAAAAATAGAAAGCAATAATTGTACCCAGATGGCTGGATGGCATCACCGACTCTGTGGACATGAGTTTGAGTGAACTCCGGGAGTTGGTGATGGACAGGGAGGCCTGGCGTGCTGTGATTCATGGGGTCGCGGAGAGTCGGACACGACTGAGCGACTGAACTGAACTGAACTGAACTGAACTGAAAAATTGCAGCCATGAAATTAAAAGACGCTTACTCCTTGGAAGGAAAGTTATGACCAACATAGATAGCATATTAAAAAGCAGAGACATTACTTTACCAACAAAGGTCCGTCTAGTCAAGGCTATGGTTTTTCCAGTGGTCATGTATGGATGTGAGAGTTGGACTGTGAAGAAAGATGATCATCAAAGAATTGATGCTTTTGAACTGTGGTGCTGGAGAAGACTCTTGAGAGTCCCTTGGACTGCAAGGAGATCCAACCAGTCCATTCTAAAGGAGATCAATCCTGGGTGTTCTTTGGAAGGACTGATGCTAAAGCTGAAACTCCAATACTTTGGCCACCTCATGCGACGAGTTGACTCACTGGAAAAGACTCTGATGCTGGGAGGGATAGGGGGCAGGAGGAGAAGGGGACGACAGAGAATGAGATGGCCGGATGGCATCACCAACTTGATGGACATGAGTTTGAGTGAGCTCTGGGAATTGGTGATGGACAGGGAGGCCTGGCGTGCTGTGATTCATGGGGTCGCAAAGAGTTGGACACGACTGAGCGACTGAACTGAACTGATGATTATATGAGTTGTACCCTTGGATTGTTAAAATGATCACAAAATATAAGAAAGAAGGAGGAGATGGACAAGCGATAGGAAAGCTTTTAAACCAGAAATTATAAAATCATGTGGTATTATTCTGTACAAAACATCTTACCATGCTCTGCTGAAAATGCAAAGAGATACAAAGAGCCATGACACATACTCCTTGCCCTTGAGCAGCTTACAATCTCAAAGAGAGAATAATGTGTGTGCATTAAAAAAAATTTTTTTTTCTTTGCCCACATAACTTAGCACGGGAGAGCTTACTTCCCCAACCAGTGATCGAACCCACACCCCCTACAGCAGAAGCATGGACCTCCAGGGAAATCCCTGTGTGTGAATGTTAAAAATGAACAAATCCAGCAGTTGTGCTCCTCAGTGTTTATGCAAATGACTTGAAAACTATGTTCACACGGAAACCTACATGCACATGTTTAAAGCATCTTTATTCAGAATGACAAAGGGTGAATGTATAAATAAACCTATGGTCCATTCATACAATGGAATACTATTCAGCACTGAAAGTAAACGAGCTATCAAGCCATGAAAAGACATGGAGGAACTTTAAATGTATATTACTAGATGAAAGAAAATAATCTGAAAATGCTACATACTGTACGATTCCAGTTATATGACATTTTGACAAAGGCAAAACTATGGAGACAATAAAAAGATCCGTGATTGCCAGCAGGGAGGAGGGAAGGAAAGACGAATAGGCAGAGCACAAAGAAATTTCAGGGCAGCTGAAACTATTCTGTATGCTACTACAGTGGAGATATAGATCACTGTATATTTGTCCAAACCCACAGAATGTACAGCATCCAGTGAACCCTAATGGACTTTGGGTGATACTGATTTGTCAGTCAGTATAGGTTCATCAGTGGTAAAAAGTGTATCATTCTGATGGGAGGTGTTGACAGTGTGGGAGGCTATTCATGCAGTGAGGCAGAGGGTATCTGGGAATTTTATACCTTCTGTTCAATTTTTCTGTGACCCTAAAAAATAAAGTATATTTTAAAAAAATTTTCATAATGCAAAGCAGTCCTAAGTGTCTAGGGTGTGGGGTAGACCAAAGTGCAAGGAGAACAGCAGAGACCAAGGCCATCAATGCAAAAGTAGCAAAAGTAGCATGCTGCTGCTGCTGCTGCTAAGTCACTTCAGTCGTGTCCGACTCTGTGTGACCCCATAGACGGAAGCCCACCAGGCTCCCCCGTCCCTGGGATTCTCCAGGCAAGAACACTGGAGTGGGTTGCCATTTCCTTCTCCAATGTGTGAAAGTGAAAGTGAAGTCGCTCAGTCGTGTCTGACCCTTAGCGACCCCACGGACTGCAGCCTGCCAGGCTCCTCCATCCACGGGATTTTCTAGGCAAGAGTACTGGAGTGGCTTGCCATTGCCTTCTCCGAAAGTAGCATAAACACAGCCTAAAAAACAGGACTGGAATGGCTCCAGGAACCAGAACAATTCAATTTGAGGTCTACAGGGAATCCCACCCATCCAAATACTGCTGAGGATGAAGGAGGAGGAGGAGGCCTCCTTTTATCTGAAAACAAATTCAAAAGGCTATTATCCAAACTGTTGGCACTAAAAAGAGCAGTAAACACTCATCTCAATAAAACTCCTTAAATACAAAAATATTTAGTATGCCCAGTCTGGCTCCTCTCAGTTATTATTTTTTTGTTGTTGTTAAATTCTCAATGCAGAGTACAATTTACTTCTCCATTAAAAAAAAAAAATCTTTTTTCCATTCTGTTTTGGTTTGTGGGTTTTTGTTGTCATTTCTTCCTAAAGCGCTGTTTCCTCACATTTGCATCTCCCAGCCTTTTTAATGTGATATTCCATTTAAACTGCCTTTTAATTGTACGTGCTGCCTTGGCAGAACATGACTGATGTACTCGCGTTAATTAGGGCTCCAGTCAGCAGCCCGTGCCAGCTGGAAACTGAGAAACAAGCGTAAATTATTCTGTCATCAATCAGCTCGAAAATGTTTGAATCACTAATTAGTTTGCAATTTGGGTGACAGTTTATCTGACGCAGGCGGTGTCAGAAACTTCAGATCTTAGATGAATAATTTGCCAGGAACAAGCGCAGATTCCCTGCTTTTAAATACATGAAGGTTTATCTGCACGTTGAAAGGTGGCTCAGCGGTCGTCATTAACTTCCAACTGGGACTATGTAAATCAGAAATCAGTGTGAGCCTCTTCAGGCCTTGGTGGCTTAACAGATGATATTTAGAGAAAGAAAGCCTCTTTTCTCTTCTTTTTTTTATTAATAATTCATAAACTGATAGACAAGGATGTTTGGGCTTGAACAGCTTTAAAAAATCACAATGGTTTATTTTAAAAAGCAATCACCCCCCTTTTACATGAAAATTAGTTGTGCTGTATCTTGCTGTTTAACTGATTTATTCTCCTTTATTATCACGTGACTGGAATGTTAAATGAGAAGTGATTATTAGCCCTTGTCCTTTCAAGAAGGATCATTATTAGGATTTTATTAAATGGCAGACTTATGTTTCTCTTTAAAGAGAAAGGTATGTCGACCAGGACTGGGGGAGATGGGAAGGAAATAAACAATAAAAAAGAGAAAAGAGAAATTTTTGTCTAAAAGCATCATAAAAATCTAATATTTGTCCAGTAACTCTTGCTAGGTGGCATTAGTGGTCTCCAATGCAGGAGACAAAAGAGACGTGTGTTCAGTTCTTGGGTTGGGAAGACCACCTGGAGTAGGAAATGGCAACCCACTTCAGTATTCTTGCCTGGAAAATTTCATGGACAGAGGAGCCTGGCGGGTCCTTGGGATCCTTGGAGTTGCAAACAGTCGGACATGAAGGAGAATGCACATACATACATACAACGGATGCTTGTATGACCCCTGGTTATTTGAATTGAATCAGGCTTACATTAACTGTTGTAACAATTCCCTGCATTAACTGTTGTTGGGAGAGTATGTCATCTGCGGGATACTTTAGGATTATGGTGTGATTTGGATCTGTAGCTCCATTATCCCTGCGTTAATAGGCCATGCGCTGCTCTATGCATAGACAATTGAGGCTAAAGGGAGTTGTCACCTTTCAAAAGTTATTAGCAAGAGGTCAATTCAGACCATCCTATTAATTGTAATAGACCTAGAGAGTGGCAAAAGCAATACTGCCCACTTCTAGAGTGGAAAAGGGGAAGAGAGAAAAATGAATGAGTTGAGAGTATTCTGTGCCTTCCTTATAGCTGGCTTAGAGCTCGAGAACAGCTGTCTAGATGCAGGAGCAGTGCGACTTAAGGAATCCTCAAAAGGGGAGGATGGGGGAGCATATGGACCAGTGCGCAGCACAGACTCCACAGCCTGCTCTGTGCCGAGGCCTCAACATCCAAGAAAGGAAAGACAGGGCGAGAGAAGCAGAGCTAAAAACATAGTATGTCACTTTTTCTCTCAGTGCAATGTCCTAATTTCTCTTGTTAAGAGATTTCTTGATAACCTCCCATAGCCCAAAGCCACTTGGTCAATCAGGCCTCCTCCCAGAATTTTGGTTCATCATTTCACCTCTAAAACCATTTCCTGAGTTCTGGTGGGACGGTCTCTCTTTGGATCAGCAAATCTAGTTCTTAACCAGAAACCCACGTGGGTCTCTTCTTCTCCTCCCTTCCCACAGCACCTCTGCTTCAGGCTATTGCACTCATTCCCAAAGCACAGGTGGGAGTTAGGTTTGGCAAGGGCAGTGATAGTAGCAAAAGATAAGATGTGTGTTGAGAGGACCGTGGGAAAAAAAAATCTGATTAATGAGTACTATAAAAAAAACCTAGTGTTTCAGTTTGGGGATGGAATGTTTAGCCTGTAGGTAATGGGAGGTCATTCAAAATTTCCAATTATATATCTCCAAAATATAATGAAGTTGGTTAAGTGAAGGGTATAATGTGCACAATTGCAGTAATAGTTTTCATCGTATGCCTTCAAATTGGCTTATTTTGAACAGAAATGTCCTAAAATAATCTCTGTTCTTTTAAAGTCATTCATTCAATTAAAAGAGAATTTTAAAAAATTTTTTGTAAAAAAAACAAGATACAAAAAAATGACAAGACAAGCTAAAGCCTGGGAGAAAACATTCGCTAATCATATATCCAACAAAGGACTAGTATCCAGAATATATAAAGAATTCTCAAAACTCAGTGGTTAAAAAAAAAATCCAATTAGAAAATGAGTGAAAGGCACAAACTGAAATTTCACTGAAGAGGATATACAGATGACAAATAAATATATGAAAATATGTTCAGCCTCATTAGCCACTGCTGCTGTCACTTCAGTCGTGTCCGACTCTGTGTGACCCCATAGACGGAAGCCCACCAGGCTCCCCTGTCCCTGGGATTCTCCAGGCAAGAACACTGGAGTGGGTTGCCATTTCCTTCTCCAATGTGAGAAAGTGGAAAGTGAAAAGTGAAAGTGAAGTCGCTCAGTCGTGTCTGACCCTTAGCGACCCCATGGACTGCAGCCTACCAGGCTCCTCCATCCATGGGATTTTCTAGGCAAGAGTACTGGAGTGACTTGCCATTGCCTTCTCCGCATTAGCCACTGGGGAAATGCAAATTTAAAGCACAGTGAGATATCATACATACCTGGCCGAATACTTAACACACAAAATAGTGGTATCACCAAATGCTGGCAAAAATGCAGAGACTGGATCACCCATACACTGCTGGTAGAAATACAAAGTGGTTCAGCCACTTTGAAAGTGAATGTGGCAATTTTTTGCAAAACTAAATATACCATACAAGTCAGCAGTTGTACTCTTTAGCATACAATCAAGAGAAATGAGTACTTACATTTATACAAATACCTGTACATGAATGTGCATAGCAGCTTTCTTTGTAATAGCCAAAACTGAAAAAACTAATATGTTCTTTAATGGGTGAGTGGTTAAACAGACTGATGTATATCCATACTCTATAAGACTACTCAGCAATAAGAAAGGAACAAACCCTTCATACACGCAGTAAGTTGGATTAATCACAAGAAAATTCTGCTGAATCAAAAATAATCAATCCCCAAAAGTTACATACTGTACAATTACAGTTTATGTAACATTCTTGAAACAACATAAGTGTAGAGATGGAAAACATATTGCTAGGTTTTAGGCTGGGGGGAGAGAAGACAGGGAATGGGGTTGTAAAGGCAACACGAGAGATCTTTGTGATGATAGAACTGCTTCGGTATCTTGACAGGTGGTGGTGGTTACATGACCTATTAATGCGGTAAAATTGAATAGAATGAAATATACACACACACACACAAATGAGTACAAGTAAAACTGGGGACATATGAATGAGATGGGTCAGTTGTATCAATGTCAGTATCCTTGCTGTGATACGCATCATGGTTCTACATGGAAAAACTGAGTAAACAGCCTGTGGGGTCTCTCTGTGTCATTTCTCACAACTTCATGTGAATATTCAATTACCTTGAAATAAAAGGATTTATTAAAAAATATAGTCTGGAAAAAATACTGACAGGACCTCTGCTTAGAAATCTACAGAAATACAAGAGTCATGTAGAATTTCTGCCATCATTTCAGAGGTGAACATGGGAGTGGGTATAATTCAGGACTCCAGATTGGTGACACCTCTCTCACGTGGAACGCATGGCTTCTAAGGCCATTCTCAGGTTGGGAAAGTGGGGTTACCACCCCAGACAACTGGAAGAAGAGTCTGGAGGAGCACACAAGGCAGATTTTATGAGCCAAGCTAGGAAATTATACATACCACTTGCTAAACAAACAAACAAACAGGAAAGTTCATCAGAGCCCAAGAGGAGACTCCAGCATTATTTTAATCCTTCCCTTCCTCAGTACTTCTGAGAAGAATGAAAATAGCCTTTTAAAATGAAAATATTGAAAATTATATTTCTAGAATCTTTGGGAAGTGAAAGATGATGGTGCAGCTTACTACTGCCAATGAAAATGACATATCTTTAAATCTTGATCACTTTTTTCAAATCATTTCACTTCAAGCTATTCAGTAAAAATTCAAAATTGGCAAAACAATCCATTGATAACCATATTAGCCTAGTAGTGCCTAAATTGCCTTTTATTACCCTCAGCATCCCTGGAGAGAGAAATGGCAATCCACTGGACTATTCTTGCCTAGAAAATCCTATGGACAGAGGAGCCTGGTGGACTAAGGTCCACGGGGTTGCAAAGAGTTGGACATGATTTAGCAACTAAACAACAACAATCCTCAGCACATTAGTACAAATTGGGCTTTCCTGGTGGCTGAGAGGTTAAAGTATCTACCTGCAAAGTGGGAGACCTGGGTTCGATCCCTGGGTCGGGAAGATCTGCTGGCAAAGGCAACGGCAACCCACTCCAGTATTCTTGCCTGGAGAATCCCATGGACAGAGAAGCCTGGTGGGCTACAGTCCATGGGGTCACAAAAAGTCAGACATGACTGAGCAACTTCACTTACTTACTTAAGCATTTGAAAGGGTGGGAGAGTAGACTGGTTAAGTTTTCTGTAAGAAGGTAGAAGGGGAGTTGTGCTCAGAGGTTTTTAATAGATCTTTCCTAGGTAGAGCATGACATGAAACTACCTTGGGGGAGCTAAGATGCATCATAAGAACTTTGACTGCCAGGAAGAATCTAAAAGAGTTTAGCCATTACATACTTTATAGCCAGCCATCTGATTTATCCAATCATTCATTCAAACAATGTGCACAGACGTGCAAGTACTACACTGGTGTGCTCGTGCTCAATCATGTCTGACTCTTTGTGACCCCATGGACTGTAGCCCTCCAGGCTCCTCTGTCCATGGAGTTCTCCAGGCAAGCATACTGGAACGGGTTGCCATTTTCTATACCAGGGGCTCTTCACAACCCAGGGATCAAACCTGCGTCTCTTGCGTCTCCTGCACCGGCAGACAGATTCTTTACCACTGTGCCACCTGGGGAAAGTACCACACTAGGTATTAGAGACTCAGTGGAGAGCAAGATAGTCCAACCTGTGCTCCATGGAGTGTATCACCCCTTCAAGGATTGAGCTATATTAAAGTTTTCTTAGTGCTATGACAGGAGAAGTAGGGTTTACTTTAAGAACACATAGCAGGAGTCTAGGCTTAATCACTGAAGGCTTCCTTGTGGAAAATTAAGCTAACTTGTGATGAGTAATTAGCTAGGAGAAGAGGAGGGAAAAGAAGCAGAGATGTATATATTGGGTCAGTAATTCTTCTTTATGAGGGCAGTTGTAACAGAGTAGTGGGCAAGTTTGGGTGAACACCTCAGGCTCCAATCAGCCTAAAGTATTGGGAAGTTTGATAATGAAATTCAGTTTAGACCTCCTACAAAGGTAAATACCACTTTCTAATGATGGTCAGGAATGGCGCGGTTGCAGCAGGAAAAAGTGAATAGGACAACCTCCTTCCTCTGTCCACTCCTCAGTGATGTTGTTGTTGTTGTTTAGTCGCTATGTCATGCCTGACACTTTCATTTGATGGGGGGCACATTAGACCCCATTATTTGGCTCTAGAAGTCTGTAAATTAAAGGAAAAGCTATCCTACCCACCAGCCATCTTGAATTTTACACTCAGAATTTCTATAGCTTTGAATTGCAATTGTCAGTTGTGTCTGACTTTATGATCCCATGAATTCTGCAGCACACCAGGCTTCCCTGTCCTTCACTATCTCCCAGAGTTTGCTCAAACTCATATCCATTGAGTTGATGATGCCATCCAACCATCTCATCCTCTGCCACCCCCTTCTCCTCTTGCCCTCAAATTTTCCCAGGATCAGGGTCTTTTCTAGTGAGACAGCTCTTCACATTAGGTGGCCAAAGTATTGGAGCTTCAGCTTTTGGAAATGTGTCTAAAGTTAGGAAAACAGAAAACAATTATTTTGGCCTAGTGTGATATATGCATCTGTTAAAAGACAAAGATAATCATTGGCCTGCTCCTTTATTCTATCACAAACATCAGAGCATAGTATTTCCACCCTATAACCTACCCAGATAGAACTGTCTACATTCTGTCTGCAGCTTCTGATCCCTCCAGACTCCATGTCGTTTTCTGGAGGGAAAATATAAAGCTGGTACTGCACTGCTTTAATATTGATGCAGTTTACCCCCAGTTCAGCTCTAACCTCAGAATCTTAGTAGCTCAGAGATTGGGTTCCATTCTGATCTGTATGACTGAGTCTTGCCCTAATTCACACTAGCCAAATATTTGCCTCAACCCCCAGTTCCCCTGTAAATCAGTTATCATCTCATATTTTCTTTCTCCTGCATTTCTTTCTTGCCCCACTTCCCATTTATAGCATCTCAATAACTGGATTCATTCATTCTTTAAATGAGATGAGTATCCCATTCACCAACTAATTTGGTGATTAGATGCTTAAATTCCAGTCTCTTTGTAAAACAAGCCATTGTTAAGCCAACCCATCCTAAATTCTTCTATGACCCACTTAAACAAGCATTCTTGCTTTCTCTCTCTCTCTTTTTCTCTGACAGACAAGTATTGATGCTTTATTAATAATATTATCAATTATTTCCTACATTCAATTTTCACTTAGTTGGCTTCTTTTCTACTTTGAGAATTTCTATTCAAATGTATTCATCCTTTGAATCATTAGTTTGGAGCCACAGTTAATTTGTAGATATCTAGTCCTTTAATTCTTCCTCAGTTTCCTCTATTGCCTTCTACTACGGGAGATAGTCCATAACTACCTTAACTGGTATGGGCCTTTGTGGAGTGGTGTTGTAGTCAGCTTATGCTAGGTTGGGGCTTCCTTCATAGCTCAGTTGCTGAAGAATTCACCTGCAAAGCAGGAGACCCAGGTTTGTTTTCTGGGTAGGGAAGATTCCCTGGAGGAGGGATAGGCTACACACTCCAGCATTCTTGGGCTTCCCTTGTGGCTCAGCTGGTAAAGAGTCTGCCTGCAATGCGGGAGACCTGGGTTCAATCCCTGGATTGGGAAAATCCCCTGGAGAAGGGAAAGGCTGCCCACCCACTCCAGTATTCTGGCCTGGAGAATTCCAAGAACTGTGTAGTCCATGGGGTTGCAAAGAGTCAGACACGATTGAGCGACCCTCACTTTCACTTTTGCTTTGCTAGGTTGGGCTGTAGTAATAAACCCATCATTTCAACAGCTTACTTCAACAAAGGCTAATTTTTCACTCATTCATGTCACATATTGGCCTTAACCCTACTCCATGCCATCCTTGTCTGGGAACCCCCTACCTGAGACATGCCGGGTTCAAGGCCAAGAAGAAAGAGGGGTGGAAAAACCAACAATGCTCTTGGAGTCTCTACTCACAGGTGTCACATGTCACTTTCACACATGGACCTTTGGTCAAAGCAAGTCACAATGCCAAATGACATACCAATGGAGCAGAAATTATAATCCTCCCACAGAGACAAACTAGGTAGAAAAGGTCCCAAGTCTTTTAACAGAAATACAATCTTCTGTAAACTCCAAAACTATCTCCATGAGCATTCTGGGTTAACTGGAAATGACTAGTTAAGACTAGAGGTATCTTCCCTGTGATAGGAGATGTTGAAACTTCACACACCTCTTATGGTCTACATGGATGGTGTAACTGGTTTTTCCATTCATTACTGTAAACACCTGTCCTTTAAGTCTGCTTAGCATCCAGGCTTTATGATCCCCCACTGATGAAGCTGCTCTCAAACTTGAACTACTCCACAAGAGTAGAGGGGGAAGGGAGTTGGGAAGGGTCTCACCCTGAGAGCACAACCACCAAGCTTCCACCAGACCCTGGCACAAACATCCCTCTGCTTAGGACACCAAGAAATAGGAGGCTGTGTGCCTGCTCATGCTAAGAGATCTATAAGCTGCTTCCTTAACCCCTGTTAGGTTGACATTTTGGAATTAATTCTCAATTCAATCTTCCATGTCGGAGCTTCAGTTTACAAGCACCAGTCAAAAGAATCTTTCCTTTCCTCCTCGATAATATAATTAAAAACTGGATCCACTGCTACCACGTGTATGTCGTGAACAAATCCCAGCCTTGTATTCCATATAATCTGGCTTCCCATACACATGGTTAACCACATCCAAATTAATTTAGCAAGCTCTTCCATGTATGTGATTGTTCCCAAAAAATGAAGGAAAAAAAAAAGAACATAGGTATTAAAACAGCAAATGCCAACAATTATTCAGTTCAGTTCAGTCCAGTCACTCAGTCGTGTCCAACTCTTTGCGACCCCATGGATTGCAGCACACCAGGCCTCCCTGTCCATCACCAATTCCCAGAGTTTACTCAAACTCATGTCCATTGAGTTGGTGATGCCATCGAACCATCTCTTCCTCTGTCAAGCCTTCTCCTCCTGCCTTCAATCTTTCCCAACATCAGGGTCTCTTCAAATGAATCAGTTCTTCACATCAAGTTGCCAAAGTATTGGACTGTCAGCTTCAGCAACAGTCCTTCCAATGAATATTCAGGGCTGATTTCTTTAGGGTGGACAGGTTGGATCTCCTTGCTGTCCAAGGGACTCTCAAGATTCTTCTCCAACACCACAGTTCAAAAGCATCAGTTCTTCAGTGCTCAGCTTTCTTTATAGCTCAACTCTCACATCCATACATGACCACTGGAAAAACCATAGCCTTGACTAGATGGATCTTTGTTGGCAAAGTAATGTCTCTGCTTTTTAGTATGCTCTCCAGGTTGGTCATAACTTTCCTTCTAAAGAATAAGCCTCTTTTAGTTTCATGGCTGCAGTCACCATCTGTAGTGATTTTGGAGCCCAAAAAAATAAAGTCTGCCACTGTTTCCCCATCTATTTGCCATGAAGTGATGGGACCAGATACTATGATATCAGTTTTCTGAATGTTGAGCTTTAAGCCAACCTTTTCACTCTCCTCTTTCACTTTCATCAAGAGGCTTTTTAGTTGTTCTTCACTTTCTGACATAAGGGTGGTGTCATCTGCATATCTGAGATTATTGATATTTCTCCCAGCAATCTTGATTCCAGCTTGTGCTTCATCCAGCCCAGTGTTTCTCATGATGTACTCTGCATATAAGTTAAATAAGCAGGGTGACAATATACAGCCTTGACGTACTCCTTTTCCTATTTGGAACCAGTCCATTGTTTCATGTCCAGTTCTAACTGTTGCTTCCTGACCTGAATACAGATTTCTCAAGAGGTAGGTCAGATGATCTGGTATTCCCATCTCTTGAAGAATTTTCATAGTTTGTGGTGATTAACACAGTCAAAGACTTTGGTATAGTCAATAAAGCAGAAATAGATGTTTTTCTGGAACTCTCTTGCTTTTTCGATGATTCAACAGATGTTGGCAATTTGATCTCTGGTTCCTTTGCCTTTCCTAAAACCAGCTTGAACATCTGGTAGTTCACGATTCACGTATTGCTGAAGCCTGACTTGGAGAATTTTGAGCATAACTTTACTAGCATGTGAGATGAGTACAATTGTGCAGTAGTTTGAGCTTTCTTTGGCATTGCCCTTCTTTGGAATTGGAGTGAAAACTGACTTTTTCCAGTCCTGTGGCCACTGCTGAGGTTTCAGAATTTGCTGGCATATTGAGTGAAGCACCTTCACAGCATCATCTTTTAGGATTTGAAATAGCTCAATTGGAATTCCACCACCTCCACTAGCTTTGTTTGTAGTGATGCTTCTTCCTAAGGCCCACTTGACTTCACTTTCCAGGATGTCTGGCTCTAGGTTAGTGATCACACCATTGTGATTATCTGGGTTGTGAAGATCTTTTTTGTACAGTTCTTCTGTGTATTCTTTCCACCTCTTCTTAATATTTTTTGCTTCTATTAGTTCCCTACATTTCCTGTCCTTTATTGGGCCCATCTTTGCATGAAATTTTCCCTTGGTATCTCTAATTTTCTTGAAGAGATCTCTAGTTTTTCCCATTCTGTTGTTTTCTTCTATTTCTTTGCATTGATCACTGAGGAAGGCTTTCTTATCTCTCCTTGCTATTCTTTGGAACTCTGCATTCAAATGGGTGTATCTTTCCTTTTATTCTTTGCTTTTTGCTTCTCTTCTTTTCACAGCTATTTGTAAGGCCTCCTTAGACAGCCATTTTGCTTTTTTGCCTTTCTTTTTCTTGGGGATGGTATTGATCCCTGTCTCCTGTACAATGTCACAAACCTCCATCCATCATTCATCAGGCACTCTATCAGATCTTGTCCCTTAAGTCTATTTTTCACTTCCACTGTATAATTGTAAGGGATTTGATTTAGGTCATACCTGAATGGTCTAGTGTTTTTCCCTACTTTCTTCAATTTAAGTCTGAATTTGGCAATAAGGAGTTCATGATCTGAGCCACAGTCAGCTCCTGGTCTTGTTTTTGCTAACTGTATACAGCTTCTCCATCTTTGGCTGCAAAGAATATAATCAATCTGATTTTGGTATTGACCATTTGGTGATGTCCATGTGTAGAGTCTTCTCTTGTGTTGTTGAAAAAGGGTGTTTGCTATGACCAGTGTATTCCCTTTGCAAAACTCTATTAGCCTTTGCCCTGCTTCATTCTGTACACCAAGGCCATATTTGCCTGTTACTACAGGTTTTTCTTGACTTCCTACTTTTGCATTCCAGTCCCCTATAATGAAAAAGACATCTTTTTGGGGTGTTAGTTCTAGAAGTTCAACAATTCAATAATAGTCCAACAATTTTTAACCCTAGTCTATTACCTTTAATTTTAAAACATGACCAGAATCTAAATAAACTCAAAAACAAAGGTATCCCCAAGGAATTATCTTAAACATTTTTCTTTTCTTTTAACTCATTCAAAAGATTATATTTAACTATTTCTCTCTCCTACCATAATATAGTTGTGAAAATGCCCTGGTCTTGAAGGGTTCCCAGTTCTACCAAGAGCTTGTCTATGTAACAGTGTCTATATGTGCATCTATAAGACACAATCTGTGATCATTTAGCTTATAAAGTAATTCCTAACAGACTTAAAAATATTGTAGCCCTTTGATCATCGTTTCCCCACAACATATCCATGGCAGACATTAACGGTCAATCTCAGCACTCTGTCTTTCCATTCCTAAAGTCAGCCTTAGAATCCTGCTCCACACAATGCTCCTGGCAGTAGCTTACCACTGATGGAAATCAGGCTGGAGGTGGAACTAGAAGTGGAAGCTGCCACCTTGGTCCCAGTAATCACTGGAAGATTTTTGACACCATGATAACTACCTGTGATCAAACTTTTCCTTACCTAATCTCTGGGGTGTTTCTCCAGGTTAGTTTCCTTTGCTTAGAACTTGACCCTTTCTATCCATATAAAGCGTGATTTACCCATCATTTGATTTTAATTTAGTGAGTTTAATTCCATTGAATACCTTGGTTAACTGCCTTTTGTGCCTAGAGTTTGTAACCCTATTTTCCTTTGAATATTTCAATCCACATAGACACTTACAGCAACACTATTAATATGTTTAGCAGACTCCTGGTTCATTTAAACATTTCCTTTCTACACCTTTGCAAGCATCAATGTTTTGAGCAGAGATATAAAATAATTTTATCAAATAAATATCTGGGGTTCTAAATAAACCATTGTAATTTCATACTGGAAAAGACTCTGATGCTGGGAAGGATTGGGGGCAGAAGGAGAAGGGGACGACAGAGAATGAGATGGCTGGATGGCATCACTGACTCGATGGACATGAGTTTGAGTGAACTCCGGGAGTTGGTGATGGACAGGGAGGCCTGGCATGCTGTGATTCATGGGGTCGCAAAGAGTCAGACACGACTGAGTGATTGAACTGAACTGAACTGAATGTTTTAATTTCCTAGGGCTCACCTAACAATGTACCATAGTCTGAATAGCTTATAATAACAGAAATATATTATATTACAGTTCTGGAGTCTAAAAGCTCAAAATCAAGGCATTGACAGGGCCATGCTCCCTCTGAAACCTATAGGGGAGCATCTTCTCTAAACCCTCTCTTGCTCCTGGTCATTTGCCAACAATCCTTGGGGGTTCCTTAGCTTGTAACTGCAGTGCTTTGATCTCTGCCTCTATCACAGGGTGTTCTCTCCTCTTGTGTCTATATATCTGTGTGTCTTCCCCTCTTCTAATAAAGACACCAGTCATACTGGACTAGGGCTCATTTGAAAGACTTCCTCTTGACTTGATTGCATCTGCAAAGATAATAGGGTCACAACAGGTACCAGGAATTAGATCAGTTACCTTTTGGGGCAACACAGTTCAACCCATAACATAGTTTTGGATACAGTTCTAATTCTCTGAGATAACATATTGAATCAGAGGGAGATGATGCTTCATTGTTAGATGAGAGGTTTGTCTCAGCTCATTCATCTGCTTGCTAAGGTGTGTCATTCCCAAACATTTATGTTTCCAAATGAGGCACCATATACCAAGTGAGAGAAGATTTCCTGGCTGCTCTTCCCATATGCAGTCTCACCCTGAAGGAGTAGTTATTAATCCAGCAAGTGCTCTAAATAGGTTCTGATTCCTTTTCTTTGAGTAATATCTTCTTTATTAATTTATTTATTTTTAATTAGGATAATTGCTTTACAATGTTGTGTTGATTTTTGCCATACATCAACATGAACTAGTCATAGGTATACATATATCCCCCCCCTTCTTGAAACTCTCCTTCACATCCCACCCCTCTAGGTTGTCAGAGAGCACCAGTTTGAGCTCCCTGAGTCATACAGTGAATTCCCACTGGCTGGCTGTTTTAAATATGGTAATTTATATGTTTCCATGCTACTCTCTCAATTCATCCCACCCTTTCTTCTCACATTGTGTCCACAAGTCTGTTTTCTATGTCTGCATCTCCATCGCTGCCCTGAAAATAGGTTCATCAGTACCATCTTTCTAGATTTCACATATATGCATTAATATATATTTGTTTTTCTCTTTCTGACTTATTTCACTCTGTATAATAGGTTCTAGGTTTGTCTACCTCATTATCAGTTCAGTTCAGTCACTCAGTCGTGTCTGACTCTTAGTGACCCCATGAACCACAACACGAAAGGCCGCCCTGTCCATCACCAACTCCCGGAGTTCACTCAAACTCATGTCCATCGAGTCGGTGATGCCATCCAGCCATTCTCTGTCGTTCTCTGTCGTCCCCGTCTCCTCCTACCCCCAATCGCTCCCAGCATCAGAGTCTTTTCCAGTGAGTCAACTCATCGCATGAGGTGGCCAAAGTATTGGAGTTTCAGCTTTAGCATAAGTCCTTCCAATGAACACCCAGGACTGATCTCCTCTAGAATGGACTGGTTGGATCTCCTTGAAGTCCAAGGGACTCTCAAGAGTCTTCTCTAGCACCACAGTTCGAAAGCATCAATTCTTTGGTGATCAGCTTTCTTCACAGTCCAACTCTCACATCCATACATGACTACGGGAAAAACCATAGCCTTGACTAGATGGACCTTTGTTGGCAAAGTAATGTCTCTGCTTTTTAATATGCTATCTAGGCTGGTCATAACTTTCCTTCCAAGGAGTAAGCGTCTTTTAATTTCATGGCTGCAATCAGCATCTGCAGTGATTTTGGAGTCAAAAAAAATAAGGTCTGACACTATTTCCACTGTTTCCCCATCTATTTCACATGAAGTGATGGGACCAGATGCCATGATCTTCGTTTTCTGAATGTTGAGCTTCAAGCCAACCTTTCCACTCTCCTCTTTTACTTTCATCAACAGGCCTTTGAGTTTCTCTTCACTTTCTGCCATAAGGGTGGTGTCATCTGCATATCTGAGGTTATTGATATTTCTCCCAGCAATCTTGATTCCAGCTTGTGCTTCATCCAGCCCAGTGTTTCTCATGATGTACTCTGCATATAAGTTAAATAAGCAGGGTGACAATATACAACATTGACGTACTCCTTTTCCTATTTGGAACCAGTCTGTTGTTCCATGTCCAGTTCTAACTGTTGCTTCCTGACCTGCATACAGGTTTCTCAAGAGGCAGGTCAGGTGGTCTGGTATTCCCATCTCTTTCAGAATTTTCCACAGTTTATTGTGATCCACACAGTCAAAGGCTTTGGCATAGTCTGAAGCCTAGCTTGGAGAATTTTGAGCATGACTTTACTAGCGTGTGAGATGAGTGCAATTGTGCTGTAGTTTGAGCATTCTTTGACATTCCCTTTCTTTGGGATTGGAATGAAGACTGACCTTTTCCAGTCCTGTGGCCATTGCTGAGTTTTCCAAATTTGCTGGCATATTGAGTGAAGCACTTTCACAGCATCATCTTTCAGGATTTGAAATAGCTCAATTGGAATTCCATCACCTCCACTAGCTTTGTTCGTTGTGATGCTCTCTAAGGCCCACTTGACTTCACATTCCAAGATATCTGGTTCCAGGTGAGTGATCACGCCATCGTGATTATCTTCATCGTGAAGATCTTTTTTATACTGTTCTTCTGTGTATTTTTGCCACCTCTTCTTAATATCTTCTGCTTCTGTTAGGTCCATACGATTTTTGTCCTTTATCGAGCCCATCTTTGCATGAAATGTTCCCTTGATATCTCTAATTTTCTTGAAGAGATCTCTTGTTTTTCCTATTCTGTTGTTTTCCTCTATTTCTTTGCATTGATCGCTGAGGAAGGCTTTCTTATCTCTCCTTGCTATTCTTTGGAACTCTGCATTCAGATGCTTATATCTTTCCTTTCCTCCTTTACTTTTCGCTTCTCTTCTTTTCACAGCTATTTGTAAGGCCTCCTCAGACAGCCATTTTGCTTTTTTGCATTTCTTTTCCATGGGGACGGTCTTGGTCCCTGTCTCCTGTACAAGGTCACGAACCTCCATCCAGAGTTCATCAGGCACTCTATCTATCAGATCTAGACCCTTAAATCTATTTCTTACTTCCACTGTATAATCATAAGGGATTTGATTTAGGTCATATCTGAATGGTCTAGTGGTTTTCCCTACTTTCTTCAATTTAAGTCTGAATTTGGCAATAAGGAGTTCATGATCTGAGCCACAGTCAGCTCCTGGTCTTGTTTTTGCTAACTGTATAGAGCTTCTCCATCTTTGGCTGCAAAGGATATAATCAATCTGATTTCGGTGTTGACCATCTGGTGATGTCCATGTGTAGAGTCTTCTCTTTTGTTGGAAGAGGGTGCCACCTCATTATAACTAACTCAAATGTGTTTTTTATGGTTGAATAATATTCCATTGTATATATGTTCCACAGTTTCTTAATCGATTTATCTTTCGATGAACATCTAACTTGCTAACATATCCTGCTGCTGCTGCTGCTGCTAAGTCGCTTCAGTCATGTCCAACTCTGTGCGACCCCATAGACGCCAGGCTCCCCCGTCCCTGGGATTCTCCAGGCAAGAACACTGGAGTGGGTTGCCATTTCCTTCTCCAATAGCTATTGTAAATAGTGCTGCAGTGAACACCGGGGTACATGTGTCTTTTTCAGTTATGGTTTTCTCAGGGTATATGCCAAAGAGTGGGATTGTTGGGTCATATAGTAGTTTTACTCCTACTTTTTTAAAGAATCTCCATACTTGACAGTATCTTAATTCTTCATAGTATCCTTTGCAAGGCATAATGAATCTACATGAAAACAAAAGTATCTTATTTACACATTTATTATATATCATGTATGAATGCTGCTGGTTTGATGTTATAAAAATAGCACACTGCCATTCTAGAAAATATTTTTTTAAAATCTAAAAGTTGTTAAAGAAAATAAAATTTATGTAATAGTCTACTATCCTCATCTACTTTATTAGTATTTTTACATAATTCCTTCCAGTCTTAATGTATAAATTTGAAAAATAATTATGATGGTACTACAAATACTAATTTGCATGCATATTCTAGTGAACGGCTTTAAATCTGTAGCTTAATTGTGATGAAAAAAACAAGGTCTACTTAGTTTCTAGTAAGAAGAAGAAAAGAAAAAGACAATACCTCATTCATCAACTCCAAGTCTCAAAAGTTACATGATGTCTATGAACAACTTTAGTTCATAATAGATAAGTAAGCATTAGGTCATCAGCTTATAGTAGATAACAGAGACATTAGGTCTACCTAACAAAGAGGTTTAGATACAAATGACCTAAACAATACCATCCTTTGTTCACCTCAGATATATGGGACACTGTGTAAATATTGAAAGGGATATATGTGCTTGTAGTTATCATATAAACCTAAATAATTGACAGTGTAGAATTCCAACATTAAATAAGCTGCTGTATGTGTCCTGCTTTTCTTGAAGAAAATGATATGTATTTCTTAGAGCTAATGAAATATGTGATAGAAATATAAGCAATGTCGTTAGTTTCTGACTTGTTTTCTGCTTTGCTTGTAATTCACAGCACTTTCAGTTTATCTATCAATACATGGGCCATTCCCCCAAATTTCTGACCTCTCAGTTTGTCATCTTCCTGAAATCTACTTACTGTGATCTCTGTACCATTAAAGTTGCTCACTGATGAAGCCACACTTGGAGTCCAGTATTCACCCAAAATTCTCTCTATTTCTCCAACCAGCACCTCCTTAATTTCTGTCTTGTTCACTCTCTCAGACTCAAAAAATGTCCAGTTCCTTGAAATTTGCCAATTATTTTGGTTATGAGTCTCATCTTGACCTCACATTTCTATTCAAATCCTCAATCTTTGATCATTCACCATTTTCTCCATTTCTGCTACTGAGCAAAAGAATTACAGAAAAGTCAAGAAACTTTGCTAATCTAACTTCAACCAAACCTTCATTGCTTACTTAGTGTCTCATTTCAGAGGATTACAGCTCCCTCAAGGATTTTTCCATTTTCACATTCTTCAGACCCTCACCTCCCCCTGAGATTCACTCTCGCCACCCAGAAAATGCCACACCTGCCACTTTTAAGGAAGGTCAAAGCCTTTGTGGTCAGGCCAACCTGGAACCTTCACATAGTAGCTGTGTGACCATGAGGGAGGCAGTTTACTTCCTGTGGCCTCGGGCCTATTATGAGGATGAAACAAAAGAAGTTTGTGAGAACACATCAGCCAGCACCTGGCAGATGGTTCAAACCCAGTAAATGTGGATAGAACCCCAAAGTTGAATATCAGACAGCTGCTTACGTTGCCTTTGCTTTAGTCTGGCCCAAGTAGGGTTTCTCACATTGAAACTCAACTCTCCATGAGACAGAAGGATAGAAGGAGGTGATGAGACCCAGACATTCAAGCTGACTTGAGGAGACTCATCTTATTCCTTTCTTTTCCTGGCCTCTTTCTAAGAGGAGTAGATCTGTGATTTATAAAAACCACTGAAGAAATAGAAGACAAGCATGTGAGGTGAAATCAGGAGAGAGAGGATCTGGGTCCATCATCCCACTTCTCTTTGATGGTCCCCATTGCCAATGGGCCCCATCATGCTCTCCTCCCCACACCAGCCTGGTATGCTACCCAGGCCTCCCTTGGGATTTCCCTGGTGGTTCAGATAGTAAGGAATCTGCCTGCAATGCAGGAGACCTGGGTTTAATCCTTGGGTCAGGAAGATCCCCTGGAGAAAGGATAGGTATTCTATTCTAGTATTCTTGCCTGGAGACCCCATGAACAGAGGATCCTGGAGAGCTACAGTCCATGGGATCCCAAAGAGTTGGACACAACTGAGTGACTAATACTTTATTTCTCTCCCCTCCCTGGCCAATCCATGGACCTATTGTTGTTGCTGTTGCTTAGTTGCTAAGTCGTGTCCAACTCTTTTGTGACCCCATGGACTGTAGCCAATCATGGATCTCTACTTCCTTTCAAAATATAGCTGTCCTGTGTTCCAATCCCTAGGGGCTAAGTGACAGCCACCTTCTCTAAGAAGGAAATTTTAGGTTACACACATGTTTATGAACATTGACTCTCTGTCCTCTTCCAGCTAACATACATTCTTGTTATCCCAATACTGTGGCTCTAATGCTGAGAATTTGGGACATTTTGACAGAGCTTGAGGAGGTATTTTCAGACCTTCAATACTTTGTGGCCCCACAAAATATAAATATGGAAATGACCATCTTTATATTAATAGTTTACACGAAAGTTCAATCTGCAGTAAACAGCCCATAAATAGCAAAAACCGCAGCTATTAATCAAAGTGAAATGAGCTGCTTGAGTAGTCTGGGGGTTAATGAATGTTCTGACTCAGGGAGGCTGGTTTAGTGAGCAGCAGGTGCCATGGACCAAACTGGAACTCACTGCCCTTTCTAAATCAGTCGGGTGACTTTATGGAGAGAAAACATGAGGTCTGCAATGTACTAGGTGCCATGTAATTTTTTTAAAAAATCTCAGAAAATAGAAGTCCTTATCCCAAATAGAGGAGGAGTACGATGGTGGTAATGTCCTGATACTACTTAATTAAAATAGTATTTATGGGGCCCATAATGTGCACCCTGGTGTTATCCTAAGTGCTTTACATAATAACTCACTCACTGCTCACAATAACCCTCTGAAGTAGGTCCTATTACTAGCTCCCCTTTACAGAAACAAACCTAGTGGAGCACACCTGACAAGAGCATGTGCTGCCTCATTAGGCTCCCATAGCCGTCTGTGAGATACATGGTATTATCTATTCATTTTGCAAAGGGGCAAATCAAGTGCGATAAAAATGCTGTAAGAGGTGGCAGGTAAAGGTTACATAGATTTGGTGCTGGGTCTCTGGGCTCTGAAGCCTGTCTCTTCTCATCACCTCAGGCTGCCTGATCTCCTAAAGTCACCACTTCTCCTTCCACAAAAGTGGCAACTGACAACTGAATGGATTCCTGTTGACAGAAGCACACAAGGGATAAGCTCAGGCATCTTGGCAGGTCTCCCCTGTGCATTTTGGTCTCAGCGAGGAGGGCTATAAAACAGGGGCAGAATGAAAGGAGTTATGAGTACTAAAAGGCTGTAAAATCTCCTTGGATTTGGTTTCTAACAAATCAAATGTAGAGGAAAAGCCATCCTGTTGATCTCTGAGCTCTGTAGAGCTGGTCTAATTCTGAGTTCTTTCTGTAAGCTTTAGCACTTTGCAACACAAAACTCTACTACTCCTGTTTTTAGGGTGCAGTTGTTTTGCATGGGGCAATTTTGAAGTTTGTCCATGGTTCTGATAATAGTTCTTGATTAGGACCTGGATTCTGGACTCCGTTCAGTCACTCAGTCATGTCCTACTCTTTGGGACTCCATAGTCTACAGCACACCAGGCTTCCCTGTCCATCACCGACTCCCGGAGCCTACTCAGACTCATGTCCATCGAGTTGATGATGCCATCCAACCATTCATCCCTTGTCGTCCCCTTCTCCTCCTGCCTTCAGTCTTTCCCAATATCAGGGCCTTTTCCAGTGAGTCAATTCTTCCCATCAGGTGGCCAAAGTATTGGACTTTCAGCTTCAGCATCAGTCCTTCCAATGAATATTCAGGACTGATTTCCTTTAGGATGGACTGGTTTGATCTCCTTGTAGCCCAAGGGACTCTCAAGAGTCTTCTCCAACACCACATTTCAAAAGGATCAGTTCTTCAGTGCTCAGCTTTCCTTATAGTTCAGCTATCACATCCATACATGACTGCTAGAAAAACCATAGCCTTGACTAGATGGACCTTTGTCGGCAAAGTAATGTCTCTGCTTTTCAGTATGCTGTCTAGGTTGGTCATAACTTTTCTTCCAAGGAGCAAGCATCTTTTCATTTCATGGATGCAGTCACCATCTGCAGTGATTTTGGAGCCCAGGAAAATAAGGTCTATCACTGTTTCCATTGTTTCTCCATTTGCCATGAAGTGATGGGACCAGATGCCATGATCTTAGTTTTCTGAATGTTAAGTTTTAAGCCAGCTCTTTCACTATCTTCTTTCACTTTCATCAAGAGGCTCTTCAGTTCTTCGCTTTCTGCCATAAGGGTGGTGTCATCTGCATATCTGAGGTTATTGATATTTCTCCTCGCAATCTTGTTTCCAGCTTGTGCTTCATCCAGCCCAGCATTCAGTATTATGTGCTCTGCTTAAAAGTTAAATAAGCAGGGTGACAATACACAGCCTTGATGTATTCCTTTCCCTATTTGGAACCAGTCTATTGTTCCATGTCCAGTTCTAACTGTTACTTCTTGACCTGCATACAGATTTCTCAGGAGGCAGGTCAGGTGGTCTGGTATTCCCATCTCTTCAAGAATCTTACACAGTTTGTTGTGATCCACACAGTCAAAGGCTTTGGCACAGTCAATAAAGCAGAAGTAGAAGTTTCTCTGGAATGCTCTTGCTTTTTTGATGATCCAACAGATGTTGGCAATTTGATCTCTGGTTCCTCTGCCTTTTCTAAATCCAACTTGAACATCTGGAAGTTTACAGTTCGTGTACTGTTGAAGCCTGTCTTGGAGAATTTTGAGCGTTACTTTGCTAGTGTGTGAGATGAGTGCAATTGTGCGGAAGTTTGAACATTCTTTGGCATTGCCTTTCCTTGGGATTGGAATGAAAACTGACCTTTTCCAGTCCTGCGGCCACTGCTACATTTTCCAAATTTGCTGGCATATTGAGTGCAACACCTTAACAGCGTCATATTTTAGAATTCCATCTGCATTCCCTCTGGAATTCCGTCTGGATTCTGGATTGTCTATAAGGAAGTCTCTCCCCCCATACATTGAAAGAATGCTTGTATCCATTCTCCAGACCACCTCACAGAAGAGTGACTTCTGTCTTCAAAACCAGTCCTTGGTGACTTATGTTAATGCCCTGCAGTGGTGTGATAAAGAATGGAAGAAGAGGAAAGGAATGTTGTTGATGATCATGAAGGATGTGGCCACTTGGGCAATAGAGAATATTCTGATGAGTTGGAGAGAAATAAAAAAATAGTGTGTAATGTGTATCCATTTAGCAATTAAGATAAGCATTTTACTCTGCAAAGGAAAGCTTTATAAATATTTGGATTCACTTACTTTGTTAAGTGTTTGCTATTTATATAGTATTAAAGATATCCCAAAGACATAGTAGGGACTCAGTAAATTACTGTTGAAGGAATGGATTAATACAGATACTAAAAGGGGACAATGTCATCTCTAAAATTTATAAAAAAGAATAGACAATGAAATATTTTAGCATTCATGATTTTACTTTATATGTTGGGGAAAGCTTCTTTTAAAATACTTATTTCCTCTCACCACTGCCTTTGTAGCCTTACTTCCCTTATGAATAATGCTAGTACATTATATGGAAGCTCCATGTTGTTAAATACACTTTATTAAGACCATGATTGCTGACTTCTTGGGGTTTTCTTTCCTCCAAATTGAAAATGTTAGTTAGCATTGGTTGCTCTGTGACAGTAAGAACAGACAAAAAAGGGGACAATTGTCCACTGTTCTGTCTATTCTCTTGACCCTGCAGCCCCTGATGAATGAATTAACTAAAACAAGCCATGGGAATATTGTTTGTTGCACATTCTGTTTCTTTTTTTTTTTTAATGTTTGGTTTGTTTTTAGTAAATGTGCTATTCATTTATTTTTTGCTGCACTGGATCTTTGTTGCTGCGCACAACACTTCTTTAGTTGCAGTGGGTGGGGGGGAGCTACTCTCTAATTGTGGCATGCAGGCTTCTCATTGCAGTGGTTTCTCTTGTTGTGGAGCACAGGCTCTAGAAAACAGACTCAGTGGTTGTGTCTCATTGGCTTAGTTGCCCGGCAGCACATGGAATCTTCTGAGACCAGGGATCAAACTTCTGTCCTCTGAATTGGCAGGTAGATTCTTAGCCACTGGATCACCAGGGAAGTCTCTGTTCAGGATTTTTATATAAAGGGTGCTGTCAGACTGGACTGCCAAATTGAGGTTGGATTGATCCCCCACTAGGGGTGATCAGGAGTAGAGAGGAGCCAGCTTAAATGGAGTGCATTCAGGAGGAAGACAGAGTGGCTGGTGGCAGCTGGGGATTTTAGTAACAAGGAGATTGCATAGAAAGCTTCTTTCACAGGAAGTCAGCCAGAAAGAAACAGTAAAATTAGGGCAGAAACCACAGCCTGGGATAGAGTAAAGGGAAGTATGGAAGCAACAGTCAGAGATCAGTCACAGGCATTCTGGGTAAAGTGGAGGTCTTCAGAGGATCTGATGGGGATGAAGGGTGTAATGAGTGGTGGAATAGAGTAAATGTGAGTCCCAAGGAGTCATATGAATGAACGAATGAAAACAAATCAAGAACAATGTGAACTAGACTGATCAGGAGCCATTCAGTCAATCAGAGTGGTGGCACTGGGCAGTCTCAGTGTTCAGGATAGCAGTGGTCCACAGGCGGAAGTACAAGTAATCTCACCAGTTCAGCCACTCAGTTGTGTCCAACTCTTTGTGACCCCATTGACTGCAGCACGCCAGGCCTCCCTGTCCATCACCAACTCCCGGAGTTTACTCAAACTCATGTCCATCGAGTCAGTGATGCATCCATCTCATCCTCTGTCGTTCCCTTCTCCTCCTGCCTTCAATCTTTCCCAACATCAGGGTCTTTTCAAATGAGTCAGTTCTTCACATCAGGTGGCCAAAATATTGGAGTTTCAGCTTCAGCATCAGTCCTTCCAATGGATATTCAAGACTGATTTCCTTTAGGATGGACTGGTTGGATTTCCTTGAGTCTTCTCTAACACCACAGTTCAAAAGCATTGATTCTTCGGCACTCAGTTTTCTTTGTAGTCCAACTCTCACATTGATACATGACTACTGGAAAAACCATAGCCTTGACTAGACAGGCCTTTGTTGGCAAAGTAATGTCTCTGCTTTTTAATATAATATCTAGGTTGGTCATAACTGTCCTTCCAAGGAGTGTCTGTTAATTTCATAACTGCACTCACCATCTGCAGTGATTTTGGAGCCCCAAAAAATAAAGTCAGCCTCTGTTTCCACTGTTTCCCCATCTATTTCCCATGAAGTGATGGGACCGGATGCCATGATCTTAGTTTTCTGAATGTTGAGCTTTAAGCCAACATTTTCACTCTTCTCTTTCACTTTCATCAAGAGGCTTTTTAGTTCCTCTTCACTTTCTGTCGTAAGGGTGGTGTCATCTGCATATCTGAGGTGATTGATATTTCTCCCAGCAATCTTGATTCCAGCTTGTGCTTCATCCAGCCCAGCGTTCCTCATGATGTACTCTGCATATAAGTTAAATAAGCAGGGTGACAATATACAGCCTTGATGTACTCCTTTCCCTCTTTGGAACCAGTCTATTGTTCTATGTCCAATTCTAACTGTTGCTTCCTGACCTGCATACAGATTTCTCAAGATACCAAGGGAACATTTCATGCAAAGATGGGCTCAATAAAGGACCGAAATGGTATGGACCTAACAGAAGCAGAAGATATTAAGAAGAGGTGGCAAGAATACACAGAAAAACTATACAAAAAAGATCTTCATAATCAGAATGGTATGATCACTCACCTAGAGAAAGACTTTCTGGAATGCAAAGTCAAGTGGGCCTTGGAAAGCATCACTACAAACAAAGATAAGGGAGGTTATGGAATTCCTGCTGAGCTATTTCAAATCCTGAAAGATGATGCTGTGAAAGTGTTGCACTCAGTACGCCAGCAAATTTGGAAAATGCAGCAGTGGCCTCAGGACTGGGAAAGGTCAGTTTTCATTCCAATCCCAACGAAAGGCAGTGCCAAAGAATGCTCAAACTACCACACAATTGCACTCATCTCACACGTTAGTAATGTTCAAAATTCTCCAAGCCAGGCTTCAGCAGTACGTGAACGGTGAACTTCCAGATGTTCAAACTGGTTTTAGAAAAGGCAGAGGAACCAGAGATCAAATTGCCAACATCCGTTGAATTATCAAAAAAGCATGAGAGTTCCAGAAAAACATCTATTTTTGCCTTATTGACTATGCCAAAACCTTTGACTGTGGATCTCACCAGGCATTCAAGAAATGCAAGCACCAGGGACACAGACAGCGTAGATGTCCTATGAGGGTGTGGCAGCACTGGTGAGCTAACTGGTATCTTATTTTTTTTGCTGGGACAAGCTAAAACTATCAAACTTTTCAGTCTCAGAGAGAGGAGATAATCAAGGCCATAGGCTTGACCATGGCCTGGCAGCCCCTTGTTGATTCTGGTAAAGGAGGTGAAAGTCTGTGGCATATTGGGGGCTAGATAATGCAAATAATTGAAGGTTGAGGGTTCTTCATTTAACATGAAGTTACTAAATGCCTACTATTGCCAACCACTGTACCATGCTCTAAAGGCTTCAGTTATTTTCAGAAGAGAAACAGTCCCTCTTATGTGGATTTTGGCTCTTGTTCTTTTTTCCTCCCTCTCTAAATGTCTAATGCTCTGAATTTCACTCAGTCTCTCCCTGCTCACTCATTTACATCATCTGATGGATTGCCTTCACTCACCCTATGTGCTTTGATTGGATGACCACAGAGACAGCTTGATCTTCCTGAGTACTCTCTTGAACTTTCAACTTTAAGTTTTAATAGGCACCAGTGCTGGAGAAGACTCTCGAGAGTCCCTTGGACTGCAAGGAGATCCAACCAGTCCATTCTAGAGGAGATCAATCCTGACTGTTCATTGGAAGGACTGATGCTAAGACTGAAACTCCAATACTTTGGCCACCTCATGCGAAGAGTTGACTCACTGGAAAAGAGTCTGATGCTGGGATGGATTGGGGGCAGGAGGAGACAGGGACGACAGAGAATGAGATGGCTGGATGGCATCACCAACTCGATGGACATGAGTCTGAGTGAACTCCGGGAGTTGGTGATGGACAGGGAGGCCTGGCATGCTGTGATTCATGGGGTCACGAAGAGTCAGACACGACCAAGCGACTGAACTGAACTGAACTGAACTGAGTAGGATTCTAATCAACGCAGCGGAGACTATTGATTGTTTGGCTCTATCATGAATGCAAGATTCTCTAAATCTTTCTATTCCATTGGTTTTAAAGTAATTAGGTTTTAAATTTAAAACCAAGTAATTGGTTTTAAAGTCATTAGGATTGAGACCACACCCTTCTAAACTGAAGATGAATGTCTAACTTGGTCAGGTCACTTGTGGCTTAGTGTCTTAAGACTGTCTTTCTGCCCAATTTTATTTTTCATATATTATTAAACAAGACAGATATTATCATCTGCTTTTTCTATGAGCGGGGTTTCCACAGACAGAACTAAAAGCAATGTAGTCTTCAGTTCAGTTCAGTTCAGTCACTCAGTCATGTCCAACTCTCCGCGACCCCATGAATCACAGCACGCCAGGCCTCCGTGTCCATCACCAACTCCCGGAGTACACTCAAACTCATGTCCATAGAGTCGGTGATGCCATCCAGCCATCTCATTCTCTGTCTTCCCCTTCTCCTCCTGCCCCCAACATTTCCCAGCATCAGAGTCTTTTCCAGTGAGTCAACTCGTCGCATGAGGTGGCCAAAGTATTGCAGTTTCAGCTTTAGCATTAGTCCTTCCAATGAACACCCAGGATCAATCTCCCTCAGAATGGACTGGTTGGATCTGCTTGCAGTATAAGGGACTCTCAAGAGTCTTCTCCAACACCACAGTTCAAAAGCATCAATTCTTCGGCAATCAGCTTTCTTCACAGTCCAACTCTCACATCCATACATGACCACGGGAAAAACCATAGCCTTGACTAGACGGACCTTGGTTGGCAAAGTAATGTCTCTGCTTTTTAATATACTATCAAGGTTGGTCATAACTTTCCTTCCAAGGAGTAAGCGTCTTTTAATATCCTGGCTGCAATCAGCATCTGCACTGATTTTGGAGCCCCCCAAAATAAAGTCTGACACTGTTTCCACTGTTTTTCCATCTATTTCCCATGAAGTGATGGGACCAGTTGCCATGATCTTAGTTTTCTGAATGTTGAGCTTCAAGCCAACCTTTTCACTCTCCTCTTTCACTTTCATCAAGAGGCTTTTGAGTTCCTCTTCACTTTCTGCCATAAGGGTAGTGTCATCTGCATATCTGAGGTTATTGATATTTCTCCCAGCAATCTTGATTCCAGCTTGTGCTTCTTCCAGCCCAGTGTTCCTCATGATGTACTCTGCATAGAAGTTAAATAAGCAAGGTGACAATATACAACCTTGATGTACTCCTTTTCCTATTTGGAACCAGTCTGTTGTTCCATGTACAGTTCTGACCGTTGCTTCCTGACCTGCATACAGGTTTCTCAAGAGGCAGGTCAGGTGGTCTGGTATTCCCGTCTCTTCAGAATTTTCCACAGTTTATTGTGATCCACACAGTCAAAGGCTTTGGCATAGTCAATTAAGCAGAGATAGATGTTTTTCTGGAACTCTCTTGCTTTCTCCATGATCCAGCGGATGTTGGCAATTTGATCTCTGGTGCCTCTGCCTTTTCTAAAACCTGCTTGAACATCTTGAAGTTCACGGTTCACATATTGCTGAAGCCTGGCTTGGAGAATTTTGAACATGACTTCACTAGCGTGTGAGATAAGTTCAATTGTGCGGTAGTTTGAGCATTCTTTGGCATTGTCTTTCTTTGGGATTGGAATGAAGACGGACCTTTTCCAGTCCTGTGGCCACTGCTGAGTTTTCCAAATTAAATCTCTGCGGATGCTGATTGCAGCCATGAAATTAAAAGACGCTTACTCCTTGGAAGGAAAGTTATGACCAACCTTGATAATATATTAAAAAGCAAAGACATTACTTTGCCAACCAAGGTCCATCTAGTCAAGGCTATGGTTTTTCCCATGGTCATGTATGGATGTGAGAGTTGGACTGTGAAGAAAGCTGATCACTGAAGAATTGATGCTTTTGAACTGTGGTGTTGGAGAAGACTCTTGAGAGTCCCTTGTACCGCAAGGAGATCCAACCAGTCCATTCTGAGGGAGATCGATCCTGGGTGTTCATTGGAGGGACTGATGCTGAAGCTAAAACTTCAATATTTTGGCCACCTCATGCAACGAGTTGACTCACTGGAAAAGTCTCTGATGCTGGGAAATGTTGGGGGCAGGAGAAGAAGGGGACGACGGAGAATGAGATGGCTGGATGGCATTACCAACTCTGTGGACATGAGTTTGAGTGAGCTCTGGGAGTTGGTGATGGACAGGGAGGCCTGGCGTTCTGTGATTCATGGGGTCACGGAGAGTCGGACACGACTGAGTGACTGAACTGAGCTGAACTGAGAGTACAGCACATTCACAGCATCATCTTTCAAGATTTGAAATAGCTCAACTGGAATTCCATCACCTCCACTAGCTTTGTTCGTAGTGATGCTTTCTAAGGCCCACTTGACTTCACATTCCAAGATGTCTGGCTCTAGGTCAGTGATCATGTTATCGTGACTATCTTGGTCATGAAGATCTTTTTTGTACAGTTTTTCTGTGTATTCTTACCACCTCTTCTTAATATTTTCTGCTTCTGTTAGGTCCATACCATTTCTGTCCTTTATCGAGCCCATCTTTGCATGAAATGTTCCCTTGGAATCTCTAATTTTCTTGAAGAGATCTCTTGTTTTTCCTATTTTTACTGAACTGTTAAAACCTACGAATAGGTTCCAATTCCTTTTCTCTTCAAATGAAATTCATTGCTTTTGTACAAACTGCAAAACAGGAACTAGTGTTATTAATACGTAATGGGGAATTATGAATTTTAATGAAAATCCACAGTTGAATTTTTCAAGGTTGGACTCAAGTATTAATCTCTCTGGTATTTTCAGGATTTACAGCACATACTGCATGTGTCACAGACTACAACAATATTGGATAAACAGACAAAATTTGGCGGGGGGGGAGTGGAAAGGGATCAGACCATTGCATTGTATCCTGCTGCTGCTGCTAAGTCACTTCAGTCGTGCCCAACTCTGTGCGACCCCATATACGGAAGCTCACCAGGCTCCCCGTCCCTGGGATTCTCCAGGCAAGATCACTGGAGTGGGTTGCCATTTCCTTCTCCAATGCATTGTATCCTAGAAAGGTAGGAAAAAAAAAATCACTAAATCAATATTTAGATGTAATTTCTACCAGAATTTAGCTGGGACACACACATATGATCTAGTTCTAGAGAGCAGGATAGATGGAGGGTTCAAGGAGAAGAGAGCCTTGCAAGAGTTTGCAATTGTATCCATAATATTTAACTTTTTTAAAAAAAGATATAAAGCAAGTAAGGCAAAATGCTAGCATTTTATAAGTGGCAAATGCGTGGCTATTCTTTGTACTGTTTTTTATTCTTGCATAGAAGTTTAGTATAAAAATATAATATTGCAATAACAGCGCTACTTGCAATACTTGTAATTTTGAAAAAGAATAGAATCATGCATATAAATTGGTTTCCCCCTTATGGAAGCTTCAGGGCTCTAGTCAAGGACCTTGAACTCTTCCTTTACTGGTAAGATGTTACTAATGAAAAGCTGACACTGAACTTGGAAATGGAAACCTTCACGTGGTTTTGAGAGTGCCATTTATGAATTAGTTCTAAAATTCTTTACAACTAAAAGCAGAAATTTACATTTGTCCTTGTTACTTTTCATCTTAAGGACCCACAAATCTAACCTATTGAGATATTTCTTTTAAAAGCATTTATTGTTTTTATAAAGTCAATACACATATGTTTTAAAAATAAGCAATATAGAAAAAAAAGAAAGCAAGAAATTGCTGAAAACTGCACCCTCCAGAAATAGATGCATCGTTCGTCCACATTTTCATTCACAAATTAAAAGATAAGGAATATTTAAGTGGAAAAGAATGCTTTCATTGAGTTTAAACATATTTTCATTTAAAATACATTTTTTAAGATAATTGTAACAGATAGAAATCTATTGTGGAAACAAGGAATTGATAAACTTTGGATAAATGAGTCTTTTCCACAAAAGATATTAATTCTATGTCAAACGCTCTAGCTTAAAGAGTAGATTAATAGAGTTCTGATTTCTGGTCTGGAGTGTAAGGAGTTTAGAAGTCTTCTCCATCCTAACAAGCAGAAAACTGAACTAACTGAAAACATCAACAATTCTTAAATCTGTCAGAGAAGTCACAGAGCAAACCACAGCCCCCAGAATTGAAGAGACGGATAACTTGTGGGAGCAAAAACCTAGACACCAGAAACTTCTGTAGGAAACAGTGCTAGGGTAATTCATAGGAAAATTCATAGCTGTGATTGACAAACTCCTGGAGGTTCAGTGTGAACAAGTCTGAGAGATGAAAACTCCAGGAGGACCAAGTCAGAGTGCACCTCATAGTTTCTTAAATTTTAGTCCTGGGAGTTCTACCAGTTTCTCATGGTAAAGATCAAAGAAAAATCCCCTCTGGTTTCCCTCAGAGAGGGAAGAGGAAAACCGACCATTTTGAAACACACCAGAACTTTGTGTTCTTAGCAAAATCTGCCCTCAGGAGAAATGCCTTTGATTGGTTGTTTGTAGTCTGGACATGACTGAGAAAACAAATCTCTGAGCTTGAAAACATGTCAATAGAAACTTCTAAAAATACATAGCAAAGAGAAAAAAAGACTGGAGAACAGAATATCTAAGAACTGTGAGATACAATGCTAAAGATACAATACAGAAAAAAGGACTGGAACAGAAGAAATATTTGAAGCAATGGGTGATAATAATAATAATGAGCAGTGTTCTCCCCAAGTTAAAGTCAAATACCATACCAAAAGCTCAGAAAATACCAAATAAGATAAATTCCACCCCCTGAGAACACACACACAAAAACCAAAAATTGGGAAAAAAAAGACTAAATCTACACATATCAATTTTTAGCTTCAGAAAACCAAAGATAAATTTAACACCCCCCCCCGCAAAAAAATACAGCATATCTAGAGAAGAACCAGTACAAGAACATATCTGACTTCTCAGAAACTATGCAAGCAAGATGACAGTGGAGTGAAATATTTAAATTAAGAGGAAAAACCCATCCAGAATTCTGTACCCTGTGAAATGACTCTTCAAAAGTGAAGAATTAAAGACTTTCTCAGACAAACGAGATTGAAGAAATTTGTTACCAGTACACCTTCCTTGAAATGTTACAAGAAGTTCTTCAGGGAGAAGGAGGGTGGTATTGGTAAAAAAAACTGTTATCCACATAAAGAAATGAAAATCATTGAGTAAGTAAAGTAAAGGTAAAATTAAAACTTTTCTTATTCTTAATTATCTAACAAGTTTATTCAAAATAATAACAACAATGTATGTATTTAATTATATATGCCTTTTATGGCATACTTCTGTAGGCTTATGTATTAGTAAAATAAATGACAGTAATGATACAGGGGATGGAAAGGAGAAATTAAAAATATTTTGTTATTATAAAGTACTGGCACCTCTGTGAAGTGGTATAGTGTTATCTGAAAGTGAACTTGGATTACTTGTGTAAGTATATTGCAAAGGCCCAAAATAGCCAACTCAATATAGAAGAGCAAAATCAGAGGACTGAGACAGCCTGACTTCAAGAATTACTACAAAGCTACAGTATTAAAATATGTAGCATCGGTTAAATAAATATATATATATAATATATGCATACACACACAAATAGATCCATGGACCAGGATATATAATGCAGAAATAGACCCACATAGACATAGTTGGCTGATCTTTGAGAAAAGAGCTCTGTGAAAGACAGTCTTAAGAGAATGAGAAGACAAACCACAAACTGAAAAAAAAAATATTGGCAAAAGGCACTTTTGAGAAAGGACTGTTATCAAAACATATGAAGAACTATTAGAATTCAATAATAATAAAATGAACAGCCTGATTTAAAAAATGGGCAAAAACCTGAACAGATGCCTCACTGAAGAAGCTATATAGATGATAAATAAGTATATTTAAAGATACTCAACATAATTTGCCATTAAGAAATTGTTAAATTGCAATGAAGAATTGGGCTTCCCTCATAGCTCAGTTGGTAAAGAATCCACATGCAATGCAGGAGACCCCGTTCGATTCCTGGGTCTGGAAGATCTGCTGGAGAAGAGATAGGCAACCTACTCCATTATTCTTGGGCTTCCCTTGTGGCTCAGCTGGTAAAGAATCCACCTGCAATGTGGGAGACCTGGGTTCCATCCCTGGGTTGGGAAGATCCTCTGGAGAAGGGAAAGGCTACCTACTCCCATACTCTGGCCTGGAGAATTCCATGGACTGTGTAGTCCATGGGGTCACAAAGAGTCGGATACAACTGAGTGACATTCACTTTCAAATCCCTATGAAAGGGCTCCCCAGGTGGAGCTAGAGGTAAAGAATCTGCCTGCCACTGCACGAGACACAAGAGACGTGGGTTCAATCCTTGGGTCGGGAAGATACCCCTGGAGTAGGAAATGGCAACCCATTCCAGCATCCCTGCCTGGAAAACTCCATGAACAGAGGAGCCTAGTGGCTACAGTCCAAGGGGTTGTGAAGAGTTGGACACGACTGAGCACAAATATACATACTTATGAAAATGATCAAAATCCAAGATAGTGACAATACCATGCTGGTGAGGATGGGAGTAACAAGAATTCTCATTTATGCGGTGGGAATGAAAAATAGTAAAGCCACTGTGGAAGACAGTTTGGCACTTTGTTACAAAACTAAACATACTCTTACTATAGGAGTCAATAATCATGCATCTTTGCATTTACCTAAGTGAGTTGAAAACTATGCCCACACAAAAACCTGCACATAGATGCTTACAGAAGCCTTATCTGTAATTGCCAAAACCTAAAAACAACCACCTTGCTTATTTAACTTATATGCAGAGTACATCATGAGGAACGCTGGGCTGGAAGAAGCACAAGCTGGAATCAAGATTGCCGGGAGAAATATCAATAACCTCAGATATGCAGATGATACTACCCTTATGGCAGAAAGTGAAGAGGAACTCAAAAGCCTCTTGATGAAAGTGAAAGAGGAGAGTGAAAAGGTTGGCTTGAAGCTCAACATTCAGAAAACGAAGATCATGGCAACTGGTCCCATCACTTCATGGGAAATAGATGGAAAAACAGTGGAAACAGTGTCAGACTTTATTTTGAGGGGCTCCAAAATCAGTGCAGATGCTGATTGCAGCCAGGATATTAAAAGACGCTTACTCCTTGGAAGGAAAGTTATGACCAACCTTGATAGTATATTAAAAAGCAGAGACATTACTTTGCCAACCAAGGTCCGTCTAGTCAAAGCTATGGTTTTTCCAGTAGTCATGTATGGATGTGAGAGTTGGACTGTGAAGAAAGCTGATTGCCGAAGAATTGATGCTTTTGAACTGTGGTGTTGGAGAAGACTCTTGAGAGTCCCTTGGACTGCAAGCAGATCTAACCAGTCCATTCTAAAGGAGATCAATCCTGGGTGTTCATTGGAAGGACTGATGCTAAAGCTGAAACTGCAATACTTTGGCCACCTCATGCGACGAGTTGACTCACTGGAAAAGACTCTGATGCTGGGAAAGGTTGGGGGCAGGAGGAGAAGGGGATGACAGAGAATGAGATGGCTGGATGGCATCACCAGCTCTGTGGACATGAGTTTGAGTGAACTCCTGGAGTTGGTGATGGACAGGGAGGCCTGGTGTGCTGTGATTCATGGGGTCATGGAGAGTCGGACATGACTGAGCGACTGAACTGAACTGAACTAAAGTGAAAAACAACCAAAATACCTTTTTTTAGGTGAATGGATAAACTGTGGTATATCTAGAAATGGAATATTATTCAGTACTAAGTGAGCTATCACACCAGAAATATGTAGGAATCTTAAATGTCTGTTATTATTTCAGTGTTATAGATTGAATAGAAGTATCCCCCTAAAGTTCACATTTGAAATCCCAGCTTTCAAGGTGATGCTTATTAGGAGGTGAGGGTCTTTGGAGGTGATTAAGTCATGAAGGTGCAGTCTTCTCCATGGGATTAGTGCCCTTATAAAAGAGACCAAGATACACCCAGCCTCCTTCCCCTACTCAAGCATAGGACGGAAAAGACCAAGAAATGTGTTCTCACTGAACATCAAATCTCTAGACTTTGATCTTGCACTTCCCAGCCTCCAGAACTGTGAGAAATAAACATTTGTTATTTATAAGCCCCAATTTTAAGGTATTTTTGTTGTTGTTGTACAGCAATGCAAACAGACTAAGACATTAAGTAAAAGAAAATAATCTGAAAAGGCTACATACTGTATGTTTCCAATTATATGTCATTCTACAAAAGGTAAAGCTATGAAGACAATAAAAAGATCACTGTTTACAAAGAATTTGGGAAGGGAGGAAGAGAGGAATAAGCAGAGCTTAGAAGATTTTTTAGGGCAGTTACACTATTATGTGTGATACTATTATGATGGATACGTGTTACTACACATTTGTTAAAACAGTAGAATGTACAACAAAGGAGTGAACCCTAATGTAAACTATGGACTTTGGGTGATACTGATGTGTCTGTTTAGGGTCATCCATTGAAACAATGTACTACTCAGGTGAGGATGTTGATAGTTGCAGAGGTTACATTAGTGTAGGAGCAGGAGGTATATGGGCTGAGATTTTTCTTTCTTCAGACTTCAACTGGAACATCAGCTCTTTCTGGGTCTTGAACCTACTGGTTTTCAGGCTGGTTTTCACACCATTAGCCCACCTGGGTTTCTAGCTGGCTCGCTGACCAACAGCCCTCTTGGGACTTGTTAAATTTCATAACTGTGTGCACCAATTCCTCAAATTATATATTATATATATATAATATATAACATATTTATATACTGTTGATTCTGTTTCTCTGGAGAGCCCTAATTAAATTTCTTTTTAATTAAAAAAAGTGTCATGGCACAGATACTGGTCACTCAAAACCTAACTTTTTAGAAAACTTTTGCTTCAGTTCAGTTCAGTTCAGTTCAGTTGCTCAGTCGTGTCCGACTCTTTACAACCCCATAAATCACAGCACGCAAGGCCTCCCTGTCCATCACCAACTCCCGGAGTTCACTCAAACTCATGTCCATCGAGTTGGTGATGCCATCCAGCCATCTCATTCTCTGTCATCCCTTTCTCCTCCTGCCCCCAATCCCTGCTAGCATCAGAGTCTTTTCCAGTGAGTCAACTCATCGCATGAGGAGGCCAAAGTATTGGAGTTTCAGCTTTTAGAATCAGTCCCTCCAATGAACACCCAGGATTGATCTCCTTTAGAATGGACTGGTTGGATCTCCTTGCAGTACAAGGGACTCTCAAGAGTCGTCTCAAACACCACAGTTCAAAAGCGTCAATTCTTCAGCGTTCAGCTTTCTTCACAGTCCAACTCTCACATCCATACATGACCACTGGAAAAACCATAGCTTTGACTAGACGCACCTTTGTTGGCAAAGTAATGTCTCTGGTTTTTAATGTGCTATCTAGGTTGGTCATAACTTTCCTTCCAAGGAGTAACCGTCTTTTAATTTCATTAAACTTATGTAAATATACCTTAATTCTAATGTCACAGTTATGGAATATTTAGCTGTGAAATTCAGAGAAGCAGTCTAGGCTAAGCATTTTAAATCATCAATCAAAAGTTTCAGCATCCACCTTTTCCTCTTTGGAGAACAATGTTTACCATCTCCATTCCACAAATTCTCAAATGTTCAAGTCATCTACAAGTTTGTCTGCTCCATATTATATATTTCAACTAGACTTGAAGTCTGAAACTCAGTTAGCATGTGCAGGTGCTTCCTTACTTTACTCTTCTATTTAATACTTTAATTTCCTCTTTGAGATGCTTTATTTATCCTCCTCAGTTTGGAAATTATTCTCCCTCAGGAGAAGACAGAAGGAAAATCATATTTTGAAAAACACATGGGCTTTGAAGACAGTGAAAACTTCAGGTTCTGGAACTACTTAACTCGTTGTGCAAGCTTTTGTAATTTTTGTGGTCTTTCTAACATGCAGGTCAAGTTTTTATTTAATGATATACAACAGCATGATGTTTAATAGGAACAACAATGCAATTAACAAAAAGACACTGCCAGACAGGGGAGTCAAGGTCCTTTAACATTGCTAAAGCATTGGGAAAACAGCATTGACATATACACACAACCATGTGTAAAATAGCTAGTGGAAAGCTGCTGTATAGTACAGGGAGCTTAGTTCAGTACTCTTTGATGACCTGGAGGGGTAGAATGGTAGGGAGGTGAGGCTTAAGATGGAGGGGATATATTTATACATATGGCTGATTCACATTTTTGTACAGCAGAAACTAACAACATTGTAAGGCAATGATCTTCCAATAAAAAAATAAGCACAGTTGACTTCACACAGATGACTTCACTGATCGGAAGAGACAGCATCAGTCCCTTTGTATAGGCAAGCTTCTTTGATCTTCAGAACCCCATAAAGACACCCCACTACCAAGACATCTCCTCATCATTGTGAAGATACTTGCAAGCTCTTAGAGAAGCTTCCTTAGTCATTACTGCCCAGTTTCATTTTTCTTTTCTTTTTTTTCCCCTTTTCTCTTCTCTTCTTTTGACTCTTCTAGCTTCTGCATGGGAGAAAGCAATGGCACCCCACTCCAGTACTCTTGCCTGGAAAATCCTATGGATGGAGGAGCCTGGAAATATGTGGTCCATGGGGTCTCTGAGGGTTAGACATGAATGAGTGACTTCACTTTCACTTTTCACTTTCATGCATTGGAGAAGGAAATGGCAACCCACTCCAGTGTTCTTGCCTGGAGAATCCCAGGGACGGGGGAGCCTGATGGGCTGCCATCTGTGAGATCGCACAGAGTTGGACACAAGTGAAGCGACTTAGAAGCAGCAGCAGCTTCTACATGCCTTCCATCCACTAGGTACAAGAACTAGTAACATCCCTAACATCATATTCTTGCAAGGATGAATGCAAGGGAGTTCTGCCTCTCAAGGTCAATTTCTCAAGTGGGTACCCCTATCAGATTAAGGCTCTAGGTTGACTGAAATTTATTCCTATACTATCTACTCTTGGAGATGCTATGAGGATTAAAATATCCAACTATTCAGAAAGTTAAAATTCCCCCCCAAAATGTAGTATGCAGCTAACTCACACCACATTCTCTGTTTTCTGATCAGTGAAGTACATCTTGGTTGCAAGTGACAGCAAAACTCAACCCAACTTGAACAGCCTTTAATAATGAGGATTATTAAAGACATTAAATGGTATGGACATAATGGAAGCAGAAGATCTTAAGAAGAGGTAGCAAGAATACACAGAAGAACTATACAAAAAAGATCTTCATGACCCAGATAACCACAATGGTGTTATCACTCACCTAGAGCCAGACATCCTGGAATGCAAAGTCAAGTGGGTTTTGGGAAGCATCACTACAAACAAAGCTAGTAGAGGTGATGGAATTCCAGTTGAGCTATTTCAAATACTAAAAGAGGTTACTGTGAAACTGCTGAACTCAATATGCCAGCAAATTTGAAAAATGCAGCAGTGGCCACAGGACTGGAAAAGGTCAGTTTTCATTCCAATCCCAAAGAAGGGCAATGCCAAAGAATGCTCAAACTACCACATGATTGCATTCATCTCACACCCTAGCAGAGTAATGCTCAAAATTCTCCATGCTATTATTTAAAAGTACATAAACCATGAACTTCTGGATATTCAAGTTGGATTTAGAAAAGGAAGAGGAACCAGAGATCAAATTGTCAACATCTGTTGGATCATAGAAAAAGCAAGAGAGTTCCAGAAAAACATCTATTTCTGCTTTATTGACTATGTCAAAGCCTTTAACTATGTAGATTACAACAAACTGTGGAAATTCTTCAAGATATTGAAATATCAGACCACCTTAGCTGTCTCCTGAGAAATCTGTATGCAGGTCAGGAAGCAACAGTTAGAACTGGACATGGAACAACAGACTAGTTCCAAATTGGGAAAGGAGTACGTCAAGGCTGTATATAGTCACTCTGCTTATTTAGCTTATATGCAGAGTACATCATGAGAAATGCTGGGCTGGATGAATCACAAGCTGGAATCAGGATTGCCAGGAAACATATCAATAACCTCAGATATACAGATGACACCACCCTTATGGCAGAAAGTGAAGAGGAACTAAAGAGCCTCTTGATTAAGTGAAAGAGAGTGAAAAAGTTGGCTTAAAGCTCAACATTCAGAAAACTAATATCATAGCATCTGGTACCATCACTTCATGGCAAATAGATATAGAAACAATGGAAACAGTGACAGACTTTATTTTGGGAGCGCTCCAAAATCACTGCAGATGGTGACTGCAGCCATGAAATGAAAAGATGCTTGCTCCTTGGAAGGAAAGTTATGATCAACCTAGACAGCATATTAAAAAGCAGAGACATTACTTTGCTGACAAAGGTCTGTCTGGTCAAAGGTATGGTTTTTTCAGTAGTCATATGGATGTGAAAGTTGGACTATAAGGAGTTTAGCACTGAAGAACTGATGCTTTTGAACTGTGGTGTTGGAGAAGACTCTTGAGAGTCCCTTGGACTGCAAGGAGATCCAACCAGTGCATCCTAAAGGAAATTAGTCCTGAATATTCATTGGAAGGACTGATGCTGAAGCTGCAACTCCAATACTTTGGCCACCTGATGCAAAGAACTGACTCATTGGTAAAGACCCTGATGCTGAGAAAGATTGAAGGCAGGAGGAGAATGGGATGACAGAGGATGAGATAGTTGGATGGCATCATTGACTCGATGGACATGAGTTTGAGCAAGCTCTGGGAGTTGCTGATGGACAGGGGTGCCTGGTGTGCTGCAGCCCATGCGGTCACAAGGAGTTGGACACGACTGGGTGACTGAACTGAATAATGAAGATTATTTATTATCTCACATAACTTAGAATTCCAGAGATAATTCTAGTTTTAAGAGAGAAATGATCTAGAAACTCACTGAACCAATTTTTTCTCTTCTCTTATCCCTGTCTTTTATGGTTTCTATTCAACTTCAAGACTCTCCCCACTAATGATTTTTTAAAAGATGGCCACAGTAGTTCAAGACTGTTTCAACACCAGTTTAGAGTGTCTGATGGCTCTTACATATGTCCTGGAATTCATACTGTCTCACTACCCTAATTGGGCCAAATATCAATCCTAAAACTAAACTTGATAGCCAGAAGGAGGGGGTAAAAGTGATGTGATAAGGTGAATTAGGACCCATCTCTGGAACTGAAAATGAGATCAGTCCTGCACAAACCTTATGCATAAAGTGAATTAAACAAAGGAAAATTAGTGTACTATTGAAAGGAGATGTAGGGAATAAATGTGAAAAAGACAACAAATGACTGTCCACTACATGATTTTTTTTTCTCCAAATAAAATGGTTAAAGTACTTGACTCTTCAACCTTCATGACACCTTTCTAATTGGCATTCTGTTCTCTTATATTTCTCTTTTGGTTAGCTGGCCCTCCGTTTTTATCTATTGTTTGTATTGAAAGCTGAATGTACTGGATAGCTTTTTATGCCACCGTGTTGATTTCTATAATTGTTTCCCCCTTTCCTTTCTTATTGGTTATTCAGGTTAGAATTACATTTTAGAATTATATGATCTTTCATGGGTGTTTCTCTATATATTCCTCCAGTAAAGGAAACTGACAATAGTGGTAACTATATTGGTGGCACTAGTGGTAAAGAACCCATCTGCCAATGCAGGTAGACATAAGAGATACATGTTTAATCCCTGTGTTGGGAAGATCCCCTGGAGAAGGGCTCAGCATCCCACTTCAGTATTCTTGCCTGGAAAATTCCATGGACAAAGGAGCCTGGTGGGCTACAGTCCACAGGGTTGCAGAACTGGACATGACTGAAGTGACTTGGCACACATCTTGTTATTGAGGGAGATAAAACTAGCATATCAGCTGGTTCCACTCTTCCTTCTATACTATACTTTGTAGTGATGGGCCGTGGGTATGAATGTATCATAGGAATAAGGTTGGAGGAAACATGGTATGCTAAAGGAAGAAAACTTACTTAGCAATCTTTAAAGGGGTCAGATTAAAAGAAAAATCTGAATCCTAAACACCATCCTAGAAATCATTCTCCATACTGCTTCCCAGGGCCACCTCTCCTCTGATTTGAGTTTTCTATCTGTGAAAGAAATAAAGTTTTGTGGTGGTGAGGAAAAAAACCCTCAGGGTGATCATATGCCATTTTGTTTTATCCACACTCCATTAGCCCAAGTAACTGAGAGCTGACTTCATTTTCCTCTCCTATTGAGGCCCTTCATATTCTCTCTCTCTTTCACACACACACACACACACACACACACACTATCCCTTTCACAATCTATCTCTTTCATCTAAAAATATGCTGCTGCTGCTAAGTCGCTTCAGTTTTGCCCAACTCTGTGTGACCCCATAGACAGCAGCCCCACCAGGCTCCCCCATCCCTGGGATTCTCCAGGAAAGAATACTGGAGTGGGTTGCCATTTCCTTCTCCAATGCATGAAAGTGAAAAGTGAAAGTGAAGTCACTCAGTCATGTCCGACTCTTCGTGACCCTATGGACTTCAGCCTACCAGGCTCCTCTGTCCATGGGATTTTCCAGGCAAGAGTACTGGAGTGGGTTGCCATTTCCTTCTCTGCTAAAAATATGAGATATTCTAAATATTCCCTTTAGCCAGCAATCATATGACAGTTCTTTATTATAGTGAGTTAGGGATGCAGAGAAAGGTGGTCAATAAAATTTTGGTTCAACTGAAATTTTTGTGACTCAAGGAATTACATTATGTACATGTATGTTCATCAAGAGTTCTTTTATTATTTTGTTAATTACTCCAACTTAAAATCTTTAAAAACAAAGTAGTGAGTTATTTATGAGAAAGAAATTAGAGATAAGATTTGAACAATCATCTTTCTTGTATATGCATTCAAGATACTAGAAATATAACCTTCAAAACTGTGAATCACTATGTTGTAGATATGAAACATGTAACATTGTACATCAACGATACATCAGTTAAAAAAAAAATTAGGAATATATCTTATATCATCAATCTCCACCCCTACCCAGTTCCACGCACAAAATACCCTGAAGTTTCTGAGATCTGTAACTGATATTTCTTTCCATGATACATCTAACTGTGTATCACATTTCTCACAGACTTTGAAATTCACTAAAAACAATTATGAAATATATGTGGGTATCTTCCTCCTCAATTACTGGCATACATTTTCTTAAGATAACTTCAACCAGGATTTTGTTTGTCCTCCTAATAAGAGATTCAGTTTCACAACTGAATTCTTATCATTGAATATCATTTTTAAGTAATTTAGCACATATTTTAGCTCAGTAGTACCTTACGGTAACAAAATAAAACACTTTGCCAGCTCTTTTTATCATGACTGAGGCCACTTGGCCATATTCATTGTGCAGGTGCCATATTTATGTGATTACAACTGGAGGTTTGGTCCTGAGTTGATAGTTAATCGAGCCTTCTAAGAAATGATAAATATTAGCTCTTAACCTAACATACAAATATATAGCAAATTATTTATTCATTGATATTTTTCTTTTAAAAAATTTGTGATTTATTGACAACACCAGGCATCTCTATTTTAAGCCCTATAAAACTCTATTTAATTGTTATTTCCAGATAAAATGCTTTAAGATAGCATAATCTTGTGGGATTGCATTTCCATTTAAAAAAAAAAGTATTGCCTTTGTTGCTTTTTTACCATAAACGTTTTCAAAAGGTGTTTGGAAATAGAAAGGAGTTGTATTCTAAGGGAGCCCATGAGACCTACCACATAATGATGAAACTGGTATCAGCTGGGAGGGAGCTGGAACTCAAGTCCTAAACCTAAAGTTCAGAAGAGTTAAGAGGTAACTAGAAATGTCACAAATGGGGGAAACAGAGTAACATCATCAAATCATAAAGTCATGAGCTAACTCACTGAAGACAGATGGGGATGGGTTAATCAGAGAACACAGAAGAATAGAAAGTCAAATGGAGCCACTGGAAGAGTGAGCTTCACCACTCCCTTACATCTGTGTGTCATTCTTCATTGGGTACTTTCTGAGTTTCAATCTTCCAAAACCAATTTGAAGAGCTTATTGTGTATTATAAAGCTTGTTGCTAAGGGAAGCATCACAAATAAGTTTAAGATACTTAAAGATTGAGAAATAGTTTGGGATCAGTTCTCTCCTTCTCTCACCAAAAAACAACACCTAAGTTTATAAAATGTATCATTCATACAAAGTCCAGCCATCTCATGACCCCTTGTGGGCATAATTTCATGTTAAGACAGCATTAGTCTGGCATCCAAAATAATTGAAAAAAAAGTAAATTTTTATTGCCGCCATTCATAAAAAATGCCTAAGAAGGAATGTATCCAGAAAAACATTAGAAATATTCTCTTTCCTATCCTGTCAATATTTTCCACATGGGGCAACTCCTGCAAAGTCCCTGCTTTTCTGCGTAAGCAGTCCAACTCTCAGGAACTTTCTCTCTGTCTAGGTGATGTAGCATCTCTTGTCTCCTCCCTGATCTGTCTCTGGTGTAGCCTCTTTAATACGTGGCTCATTTTAACTTCTCTGATTTCTCTCAAGTCCCCTGTTGTACCTTTACCAAGATTCGTTAGAGCAAAATGATGCCTAACAACTTGCACAGCAAGTAAAATTTCTTTCCTCTCTTCCAAGATGGTTTGTTGAGGTTGGGACTTCTTTATTTTATCCTGTCTCACCAATGACACAGAGAGTCTTTCCTTTTAAAGTAACAGTTTGTTAAGTAGCAAGGGTGTAAAGAAAAACTAAGGCTTTACTTTTGATTTACAGAATACAGGCAGAGCTTTCATTTGAAAGACAGCAAAGCCCAAAATCCTTGACCATGTACATATACCAAGGACACTTTGAATCCAACTTCACAAATTCAAGCTGAAGAAACAGTCAAGTTAAGCTGAGGGATAAACCAGGGTCAGACTTTGTGATAACTCAGAGACGATCTCAATGTGTATATTTCTTTTAGGAACTTGCTTTTTTACATTAACAAGTTTTTATCTTTCACGATAAATGTTTTTATTTAAAATAACAATTACCAAGTGGGCAGAATTACTCTTTTATCTCACTGTTACCTGTGCTTAAAATGAGACTGTTTGGATCAGTTCAGTTCAATTCAGTCGCTCAGTCGTGTCCGACTCTCCACGACCCCATGTATCACAGCACGCCAGGCCTTCCTGTCCATCACCAACTCCCGGAGTTCACTCAAACTCATGTCCACAGAGTCAGTGATGCCATCCAGCCATCTCATTCTCTGTCGTCCCCTTCTCCTCCTGCCCCCTATCCCTCCCAGCATCAGAGTCTTTTCCAATGAGTCAACTCTTCGCATGAGGTGGCCAAAGTATTGCAGTTTCAGCTTTAGCATCAGTCCTTCCATTGAAGACCCAGGACTGATCTCCTTTCGAATGGACTGGTTGGATCTCCTTGCAGTATAAGGGACTCTCAAGAGTCTTCTCCAACACCACAGTTCAAAAGCATCAATTCTTCGGCAATCAGCTTTCTTCACAGTCCAACTCTCACATCCATACATGACCACGGGAAAAACCATAGCCTTGACTAGGTGGACCTTTGTTGGCAAAGTAATGTCTCTGCTTTTTAATATAATATCAAGGTTGGTCATAACTTTCCTTCCAAGGAGTAAGCGTCTTTTAATTTCATGGCTGCAATCAGCATCTGCAGTGATTTTGGAGCCCAAAAAATTAAGTCTGACACTGTTTCCACTGTTTTTCCATCTATTTCCCATGAAGTAATGGGACCAGATGCCATGATCTTTGTTTTCTGAATGTTAAGCTTCAAGCCAACCTTTTCACTCTCCTCTTTCACTTTCATCAAGAGGCTTTTGAGTTCCTCTTCACTTTCTGCCATAAGGGTGGTGTCATCTGAGTATCTGAGATTATTGATATTTCTCCCAGCAATCTTGATTCCAGCTTGTGCTTCTCCCAGCCCAGCATTCCTCATGAGGTACTCTGCATAGAAGTTAAATAAGTAGGGTGACAATGTACAGCCTTAATGTACTCCTTTTCCTATTTGGAACCAGTCTGTTGTTCCATGTCCAGTTCTGACTGTTGCTTCCTGACCTGCATACAGGTTTCTCAAGAGGCAGGTCAGGTGGTCTGGGATTCCCATCTCTTTCAGAATGTTCCACAGTTTATTGTGATCCACACAGTCAAAGGCTTTGGCATAGTCAATGAAGCAGAAATAGATGTTTTTCTGGAACTCTCTTGCTTTCTCCATGATCCAGCGGATGTTGGCAATTTGATCTCTGGTGCCTCTGCCTTTTCTAAAACCTGCTTGAACATCTGGGAGTTCATGGTTCACATATTGCTGAAGCCTGGCTTGGAGAATTTTGAGCATGACAAACTCCTAAATACGTCCAACTACTGGCAGAACATTGTAATATCAGGTAAAGAAAGAATTACAGTCACTTGAGTGATGAGTCATCCCAAAATCGGCTAAAATATGTTCAAGTGTATGAGAAGAATATTTGAAAATTAACAAACTTTCACTGGGATCATTTGTTTTGTATCACTAGCAATTATCTCTTCCTTCTTTATTGCACTCATCACAACACCATTCTTTAAATTGTGTCACTTTGCATCATTGCCCATAGAGCTTCACACGTTTTCTGTTTACAAGACATTTATGTCTAAAGTAGACAGGTAGAATGGAATCAGGGGTCACGATAAGTGAAGGCAAGAGTTTCCTATAGAAGAACAATATAAAAAAAGAAAAATGGACACAGCACATAATGAGAAGCATTGTTATTAACCGGTGGTCATTAATAACAATTAATGATTATTAATTGATAATCATATTAATGTAATTTAGTATTAATAATTAATCATGCCAATTGATAGTTATTAACAGTTAATAACTGGTGCTATTAATTGGTGATTTTTTATTTATTTTGGCTTTATCAGGTCTTCATTGCATCATGTGGGATCTTTCATCATGACACTAGGACTCTAGTTGTGGCTCGTGGGCTTAGTTGCTCTGCAGCATGTGAGATCTTAGTTCTCCAACCAGAGACTAAACCTGCATCCCCTGCATTGCAAGGAAGATGCCTAACTGCTGGGAGAAGTCCCTGATTGGTGCTTAATCAACAAACCCAAGAGAAGACATGAAAAATATAGGCAAAAATTAGCTAAGGTCTGTGGCCAAGAGAAATTCAATTGTGCCAACAGTGGAAGGGGAAAATTTAAGGCATGTGCAGATGATCAACATTAAAGTCAGGAGCACAGGAAGTAGTGAAATTACACTACTATATCTATCAGTATCTTTTTTTTGGTATATTTGTTTTTCCTAGTCTGCTACCTAGAGTAAAATGGGTCCTCAGTAGCTGCTACTTCATTTTTCCTTCCTCTTCTTTGTTCTGAATTTCTTCCTATGCCTATAGAATGGTAAATTGATAATGTATGTGCATCAGCTGAAAGCAGGCTTGGTTCAAATTACAAATTCCAAAAAATTAATGATAACTCTGTCGATGCTATGTAACAGGTTAGATTAGCCTCATGTACTCTGTCCAGTGAAATCTTCATCTTTCAAACACGGATAATGGCTGTGTAGAACTATACATGACACAGTGTGTGATTTTTAAAATAGAGAGATAATCTCCCTTCCCTCTTCCAACAGATAGGGTGACTGGGACACATGAGGCTACCCTCCACATCCACTGACAAAAGGAAGGAGATTGATAGTGGAAATAAGATGGATTAACTAGTGTGACCAAGGTAGATTGTACCTGACCCCATCCCAGAAGCCTACCTTCTGGCACTACAGCTATTTCCACCGACAGATATTTTGGAGGTATCATCTAACTTGGCTATAATCATCTCTTTCTGTTTAATTCTCTATTGCAAATTACCCTAAACTTAACTGTTTAAAGCAACAGATGTCTATTGTAATGTAGTTTCAGTGCAGCAGAAATTTGGGAAAGGCTTATCTATTCTGGCTCAGGGACCTTCTTGAGGTTGCAGATAAGCTGTCAGCTGGGGCCTAAAACATCTGAAGGTAAGTACCTAGGAGATTTGCTTCCAATTGGTCACGCACCTGGCTGTTGGCAAGAGGACTTCCCCTCTAGATATTGGAAGGAAGGTTCAATTCATTGCTACCTGGACCTCTTCTTAGGACTGGGCTTAAGCGTACTCTCAAAATGCCAGCTGGTTTTCCCCCAGAAAGACTGATGGAGAGAGAGAGAATGCACAAGGTAGAGGATGCAATGAGAAGTCACATATGATTACTTCTGACATATTCTGTTAGAAGCGTATCGCTAAGTCAACCCTCACTTAAGATGAAAGCAATCAGATTCCACAATAAATAAGTCAAAAGTTTTATAGCTATATTTTAAACCATCAAACATACAAGGAAGCAAGAGTCTTCTTACCCTAAAGTAATTCCTGATTCTGTGCCGTGTATACATGGTCGAAGATTTCATCCAAGATAGAATTACAATGCAGAATAGAAGACAATATGGTAACTACATGGATTTTGTATACTGTAAGGCTGGCATCACAATCAGTAAGGGAAAAAAAGCATTATTTTAAATTATGTTTTAAATATGTTGGATACATTATATGTACCATTTATTGCACTTTTTTTTTCTTAATACTTTGCTGGAGCAAACAGTCACCTTTTTTCTCAAAAAACCATTGTATAGCTTGTATTTTTTCTGTAATAAGTATAAAGAAGTTTATACTTCCCTTTTTACAGAACTTTTCACAGCAACAGCAACTGACCTATGTTTGGCATTCTGGGTAATAACCATGTTCCAGAGATTGTAATTTTAGTTCAAAGGAAGATGGGGTGGAAAAGGCAAAAGGTGAAACAGGTATTTTACACTTATTAAAAGCTCCAGAAGATGTCAGATTATGCATAAAGGGAAAGCAAAGAAAACCCAGGAAGGTCTAGAAAGACAGTCACACAGAGGAGGTCTCTGGCAACAAGGGAACACCAGCCACCAGAGACAAGAGAGAATTGCCCAAGGCTGTTGGGAGCAGTAGAGAAATTGATAAATGTAGAAGGACAGAGATAAAACTTGCATTTGGAATCTAAATTAAGTATGTGAATGAAAGAAATAGACATTCATATTCAAACATTTCTCAGGATAAGAGAGTAGAAGCCATCAAGTCTTTGAAAACCTCATGGAAAAAGGTGGGGCTTCAGTATCTTCTCAATTAGAGGAGATACTGAAGGTCTTATTAGAAAGAACAGGTTGGAGTCAAGCATGGATGGATATCAAAATTGTCCCACATGACTCGGGGCTGTCTGCAATATTACTGTAAATGAAATGAATTTGGAACGTTGAGCCCTAGAGATGAGTTAGATTTGAAAGAACCACTTCCAAGTTCTCAGGCTTACTAATATTGAGACAGTGGTTTTTCTACAAAGAGGTTGTGGTGCCATTATATCCTTCAAAAACTTTAGCAATACCATATTTGTTGGAACTCCAAATCTGTTCATAGAATCCTATAAGGAAAAGGCAGTTCATCCTGTATGTACAGTTAAGTCATTAGAGAAACAGAGAATCAGGCCTACTACTATTTTTTCCTCCGATCTCAGATATTATGTATTCATCATAAGATGAACTATTATTTTATGTAGCAGCAATGCTGGCAACTAAATTTTATTGTTATCTTCTTTTCTCTTTAAGAGACAGAAATTTTGTCACCATGTTATTCCTGGTGACTGAAAGAGAACTGAAGATTCCAAATTTTGAAAAGTAATCCATTGCTCTCTCCGGTATTTTCTTCCAAGACACTTATATCCATTTTGCAAGTTTTGACACCAACACTGTTTTACTCAATGAAATCCCATGATGCCAGAAGCTAAGCATGTTCTGCTCAAAGTCAGCAAATTGTTTCTTATAATTTAATGCCTTACGAATAGTCTTACATAGCGCATGAAGCAATCACACATGTTCCTTGTTGCTTTGAAACTTATCTATTCCTAAGGATTTGGCAGTTCTCCTGAGTTTAGTTGCTTTGCTTAATGCATGATATGCAATCATTTCTTTGTGTGTAAGAGCTTCATCTTTCTTGCTTAGGTCACATAAAGCACATAAGTGTTTCTCTTGCTGAACAATATGAAATATAAATCCTCTTTCCAATAACAAATATGTCTTCTGTTTGGTCTTCACTTCTGAATTTGCAACAACTTAATTCAATGCACAGAGTATAATCTTGACCACATCTTAAACTGTATAAATTCAACATATGTGTGTGCTCAGGCACTCAGTCATGTCTGACTCTCTGTGACCCTATGGGCTATAGCCTGCCAAACTCCTCTGACCATGGAATTTTCCAGGCAAGAATACTGGAGTGTTCTTCTTCAGAGGATATTCCCAACCAAGGTATCAAACGTGCATCTCCTACATCTCCTTCATTGACAGGTGGATTCTTTACCACTGAGCCACCTGGGAAGGCCCATATGTAATATCAGCAATTAAAAATGTAATTGAGGTGATAACAGTATAAATAGCCATGACCAAGTTAGTGCATGTACATATAACTATTTCATAACAGCTGTTTACTAATGCTGACTGCAGGACAGATCACAATTTCAGAGGTGAAATTCAAAATGAGTACATCTAACTAAAGAAGGAAAACTTTTTATAAAAGAATGTGAAATTTTTCATGTTGGACAATTTTGTGATGTTATCTACTTTGGGAGCAGTATTCTTGAGGTTGAGGGATGAAAAGTTATTCAACTTGCTTTAATAATGGACTACATTATAATATCATGACTATTAAAAATTCAATAAATAAGAAGAGTCAATAAAACAGCATGGAGAGCCTCCAAAAAGACCTTGGCCTGTGTTCAAACTATGTACATGGTAAAGATGGAATCAAGAGGGAAAAACAATAGACAAATTGATATAAAATAATTTTTAATAGGTAGTATTTTGAATGTTTGAAGTATTTATGCAGTAATTTTGAATTATTTAGGATACTTTTCTATGTCTTCCAAGATTCCTAAAATAAATATTCATTATTTTTATATTGAGGAAGTGGCAAAAGAGTACCTTGGTCACATAATAAGAAGGCAAAAGCAATAATTCTTATCAGATAATATAGCTCAGCTGGTAAAGAATCCACCTGCAATGCAGAAGACCCAAGTTGGGTTCCTGGGTCGGAAAGATCCCCTGGAGAAGGGATAAGCTACGCACTCCAGTATTCTTGGGCTTCCTTAGAGGCTCAGATGGTAAAGAATTTGCCTGCAATGCAGGAGACCTGGGTTTGATCTCTGGATTGGGAAAGGCAATCCACTTCTGGAGAAGGAAAAGGCAACCCACTCCAGTCTTCTTGCCTGGATAATTCCGTGGGCAAAGGAGTCTGGCAGGCTATAGTCCATGGGGTGGCAGAGACAGACACAGTGAGTGACTTTTACTTTCACTGTTCTATGTCTTCAAAGTTTCCTGCAATAAGTATTCATTATTTTTATAATGAGGAAGTGGGGAAAAGGGAATCACCTTGGTCACATAGAAGGCAAAAGCTATTCACTCTTATCAGATAATGCAACAGGTAAAAGGCACATAACATAGTTATTATAATAACTGTGATTTACATGATTTACAAATGTTTCCTATGCTTGAAAGAATGAAAATATTTTTACTCTTGTTTGGATTGTGAAGTGTAAAAAGACAGTATTTCTTTGGTAAGAAGATAATTAATTTAAATATATAATTTGATGAGTTTACATAATTGATATGTACTTTTGGACTTTAAGGGTTTCCCTAGTAGCTCAGATGGTGAAAAATCTTGCTGCAATGCAGGAGACCCAGGTTCCATCCGTGGATCGGGAAGATCCCCTGGAGAAGGGTGTGGCTGCCCACTCCAAAATACTTGCCTGGAAAATAAGGACAGAGGAGTACAGGGGTCAAAAAGATTTGGACATGACCGAGCGGCTAACAGTTTGACTTTCATTTTGAACTTTAATGACATTAGTACATACTGTAAGGTCTTGAAATGACAATTAGCAGCATATCATATGCTAATCAAAGACTCTCATTAACTAAGGTTTACAGAAGCACTGAAATAGAAAAAAAGAAAATGCATTGTCCATCAGAGGAGTTTCGATATTTGCTTTCAATTCACACAGACAGTCTGATACATAATCATAGATAATTTTAAAATAAACCCAATTTTTCTGGTACCAGAATTAGGAAGACATCAACTGGGGTACACAGAACTGGAATGTTCATCACCAAGTACAAACAAGTTTTCTCTAAGATGGATTAGAAAATAAACTTGTCATCTTAAGGGGATGGCTTTTCCACCCCGTTCCTCCAAGGTACTTCAACTCTGATTACCATCTTTGGAATGAAGGAAAGATTCAGCCTACATACTCATTAAATTGGAAGATATTTTGAACAACCTGCCACTTTTGTCAGCTCGCTGGGAGAGACAAAATTTCTCTCACTTTTTACTAGATCCCTGACACACCGAATTCAAAACGTCTCCCCAGAGGCTGGAGGTTGAACACTTAGGTGGATTTTTGCTCTACTACCTGACTGAAAAACAATTTTTTTTTCTAAGTGGGTGGAAAGCTGAACAAGCAATTCATCTTACTTTGATTGATAGATTTATCAATAGTCATATAACGGTTATGTAAGTTTTCTCCCCCAATTGTGTTATTAAATGACAAATACTGGGGAGGAAAAAAAAATCACTTTTAGCAAGTATAAAAACTTTAAAACTGTTTCAAAGTATAGGAAAATAGAGTGGTTGTTTACCTATGCTTCATGCTGCAATATTAGTACACTTCTTTTATCCAAGCTACACAATGTTAAGTGATATCTGTCTGGTTTAATGTGTTTAAGTGTCTAAAGAGTCCCCCAAATATATCTCATTTGAAATCGCTATCTGGGTGGCAGGAACAATGGCATCAATTACAGAAATGGTACTGACAACAAAAACATTCAATTCACCAACAAAGGTCAGCAGTAAATCTCTTTAAAATATGTATAGCTCATAAAAGTAATGGGTTTGCAACTGTGATTGAAACAGATGTTCATAAAATCAGCATATAAACATGAAACACTGTAAAATAAATGAAAATGAGATTAATTGAGCAAGTTAATTCTAAAGCTGAATGGGGGAGAAAATTAACAGTAAGGCATACTCCTCGAAGTAAGAAGAGTTGCATGGCAATCAAAGAGAAGAATATTATAGTAAGTTAACAAACTGGAGAGCCAATGAAAGGTTCTGTGTAAGGAGTAATTTGCATATAGCACAGACATTTGCTTTATACTGTTTTATTATAGCAAATTACTTTGTATTCTCTGATTTTATCAATATATAAAACATTACAAAATAGAGATGTTTGGCCAGTTTCTTTCCTTCATCAGTTGGCGGTCCATTTCATCTCAACTAACTGAATTTCAGTTTTGCTAAGACACTCACAAAAAAGAAAAAAGACACTGGAACTGTTGACAATGATTATTTTCAAATGCCAAGTTTGTGGGGGGTAAGGAAAACCCAGAATTATCTAGAACATCTAGGGAGTATTTAAGAATTTCTTTCCCAAGCAGGTGTGAGCAATTATCCAAGCTTCATAAACATGTGTCTATAGTCCAGCTTTCTCTGTTTGCATTTTCTTTCTACAAATCAAGGGATACTGCAGAAGGGTCATTTCTGGGGCAAAAAGGCTGAGCATGCTATTTTACATATCCACACACAAAGCAAGACTCTGGACCTGCAAACATATCCCATTATGCTTCTGGGTGTGAAGTAAATCTTGAAGGACTTCTTAAGTGTGTTCTCACCACTAGTAAGCAGCAGATGGAATTTGGGTGGCCTGGCTGTGTCTGGGCCTCCTGCTGTTGGCTGCAATCTTTCTTGTAGGCACTGATAAAGGGCATGAGGTCAACACCAGCTTTAAATCTTCATAAAATAAAGACAAGTGTGACTGAAGTTTGGTTTGGCCTGCTCAAGTAACAGAAAGGAGGCCAGAAATGTTTTGTACAACATTTTTTTATACAAACTTTCTGTCCTCACAAAACAGACAAAGAATTTAACACTGGACTGGGACATAAGGACTTGGCCCCAAAGGGAAGTTTCTGAAAATTATTCTCAATGAAAAATTGATTTATACTCAAATAATCCTTTCAGTGCTCACTGTAAGAATGGCTTCTTCAAAGACTGCAAAGCTAGCTCCTGCCATGACAGTAGTTTTATTTGGGGTCTTTCTTTATGACTTTTGACAATTCACCATATAGCTCGACTTCACCAAAGAGATTGGCATAGATATAATTCTTCATACAATTAAGATGCTCCTCCTTAAACAAAAGCCAGGTCTCAGACATCCAGTAATTAACTATGTTGGACTTCCTCTTGAGTTCTGTGTTTTACTGACTTGTTTCTTTATGCCTATTTTGACCATAAATTTGATCTCATTGAAACTGAACAAAAATACCAAACTGATCATACTTCACTGTAACAATTCAAGTTGATATAACTAGTTGGTGTCAGTTAACAGCTTGTATTGACCTACTACTAGTATGTTTTAGTTGCTCAGTTATATCTGATTCTTTGCAATCCCATGAACTGCCCCCCAGGCTCCTCGGTCCATGGAATTTTCCAGGCAAGAATACTGGAGTGAATAAGAATTCCCTTATAGCACTATGATAAATAATGATGGGGTGGCTTGCTGGAGGAAACAAAACAAAAAGGAAGAAAGACTACTGCATTAATCTTACCTTCAAGAAGTGTACCATATAACTGGAAGAAAATAAATAAGAAATTATCTGAAAATTGTTTTCTTTTAAACAAAATATGTACTTTTTAACACTAGAAAACATTTTTTCTGGCTTTAGAGGCAACAAAGGCTCATTATAGCTGTATTATCCACAAGTTCGAACACTCAAAAATACAAAGGAGAAAATTTTTAATTATCCTTAATACCATTACTCAGAGAAAGCTTCTATTAATATTTTTAAATAAGCTTTTTATTTTAAAATAGTTTTAGACTACAGAAAAAAATGTGAACATGATACAGAGTTCTCAGATATCCTACACTCAGTTTCCCTTATTAACATCTTACATCAGTATAGTATATTTTTATAATTAATGAACTAATATTCATACATTATTATCAAATAAAGTCAATAATTTATTCAGATTTTTATTTTCATTTTTGCCTACTATTTCCTACAGTAGAGCCTTAAACATATTAATTCTAACAAATATAAATTCCCTATGTGATAATCCTAACACCCATATCATAACTAAGTTTGGTTCTGATGCTTGTGTGTGTATGTGTGTTCAGTGGCTCAGTCATGTCTGACTCTCTGTAGCCCTATGGACTGTAGCCCACCAGGCTCTTCTGTCCATGGAATTTTCCAGATGAGAATACTGGAATGGGTTGCCACTTCCTACTCCAGAGGATCTTCCCAACCCAGGGATTGAACCCATGTCTCTTGAGTCTCCAGGAGGCGGATTCTTTACCATTAATGTCATGTGGAAAGCTCAGCTTTGCTTTGCCTATTTAGACTGTTTTTCCTTACTATTTGGTAAACCTTGAAATATTTTCTTGAAAGCCAGACATTCTGAATCGAGTAATATGAACTCAGGTAAATTTATGCTTTTAGATTGTAGCCTGTAGATGCCAGAGTCTTTAAATTCTTCCTGTATCCTGTTTTTGTCTCCCCTCTTAATTTTGGGCTTCCCTAAATATTCCTCCTCAGAGAGTGTGTGTCTTGCAACTCTTTCAGCTGTAATCCTCCATTATTAGTTTGGAACCCTCCACCTATGGTAAGGTGGGAGGGAGGGGAAGTGTTCTGTAATCTTATGACTGAATCTCAGTTTTTTAGTGAGCCTCTTTGTCTGGTCCATGACCTTCCCAAATGTTTCTGCAGTGGGATGGCTTTCTTTCTTTTTATTTTATTATTTTTTTGTTGTTAGCCTACCTTAGGTGGATTGGAGTCTAGAAGGTACAGAGTGGGAAGACGTCTCTTCTCCCAGCTAGAATAAAGCTCTGAGAAAGTCCTTTCTCGGGAACGTAGGCCTGTCTTACAGAGAACCCTGTGAGTGTATTCACAATGATTACTTATAAAAAAACATAAATTTGACTCACCTCTGATGTTTCTTTGACATAAATTTCTAGAGGTAGAATTTCTAATCAAAGAATAATCCTAAATTTCTTATTTGGGTTGCTGAAATGCCTTTCATGAGAATTGTACCAGTTAATCCCCCCAGTCTCAGGGGATTACAATAGTGCCCTTTCTAACTCTAATATGTATACCATATCATATATATGTGCCCATATTCTTGGGAGTGAGGAATCTAAAACGATCTTTTATTTTTTCTTAAATTTTTCCTTATTTAAAAAGATTACATTGGCAAGAGTGGCTGCTAATATTTTGATGTCACAAATATGGTGCTCCTGCATCCCTGGTTCAATTCTCCAGGTAGAGACAGGTGGAGGCACTTATGAGGGAAGAGACTTCTACGAGTCATATAAGCCTCTTCTCTTTGGGTAAATATAGGCAGCATCTTGTCTGTCTTTAGGCTTCAGCAGGATGTGGAAATTGGAAATGTTCTAGCTTTTGAAAAAGGCTTTAGAAGTTTTCTTTGGGCTGAGGCAGCTCCATCTTCCTTGCCTTTCTCATCCTTCTCCCCAGTTCCTCCAGATTTCACCTTTTCTATCTCAGAGGAAGGACTCTTTCCCCCAGGAAACTTGGGTTTGTATGTCCTTGAACTTGACTGTAGGCTACATTTTGTCGTTCTGCTGCTTTTAACCCTGTGTAGTTCTGAAGGATTGTAAAACGTCCCACCTAGAGTTAGCAGATATGGCCCACAAAATGGTGATGGCTTTCTTTGAATATTGCTTTGATCGAATCTTCTCAAGTATTAAAATTTTCTAGGCTCTGTGTATTGGAGGCTTTTTATTTTAGCGAAGTCCTGGGCGAGAAAGAATTGATTTCTGTTTCCAATGGAAGGGTTTGGAATTAGAGCAGATAATGATTTGACAGGACTTCCCTGACTGGTCAGTGGTAAAGAACCCACCTGCCAACACAGGAGACACGGGTTCGATCCCAGGGTCAGGAGGATCCCTTGAAGAAGGAAATGGAAAACCACTGAAGTATTCTTGCCTGGGAAATCCCATGGACAGAGGAGCTTGGCGGGCTTACAAATCCATGGGTTCTCAAAAGATTTGGACATGACTTAGCGGCTAAACAACAAAGCCATATCTTCCTTACCTATTCATCTGTTGATGAATATTTAGGTTGCTTCCCAGTCTCAGATATTGTAAATAGTGTTGCATTGAACACTGGGGTGCATGTATATTTTTGAATTATAGTTTTCTCTGGATATATTCCCAAGAGTGGGATGGCACTGTTTCCAGTTTTTTAAGGAACCTTCAGACTGTTCTCCATAAATAAAAACTTTTCATATACCCTCTGACATCAGGTTGCAAAAGTTTTTTTTATAGTTTGTGTATTGTTTCTTAATTGCATTTATGATATATTTTAGATACACAGAAGTTTTATATTTTATGTAATCAGAATTATTTTCTGCCTTTCTCTTGTGTTTAGAGACGGCTACACCGACTAGTGTCAGACTATCACTACTGTTTTTTCTAATTGTATAATAGCTCTATTTCTGTTTAATTTTTAATATCTCTGGAACTTATTTTGGTGTAATACGTGATGTAGGGATATAATTTTTTCCAAATTGTTAAACAATTTCTTAAACATTGGTTTTAAATATACTTCCTTTCTACCTTAATTTGAAATGGTACCATTTAAACACATTCGATCGTTATATATAAATTTTGCTTTATTATATATATTTAGTTCTGTGGATTTAGCTATTTGTTCTTGCACAGTACCTACTTCTTTAACTATGTAGTGTTTTTTAACAGCTGCAATCCGATTTCTAAATTTGCCTTGATGTTCTTACCTGTTTATTTTTCTATATTAACTTTAAAATAACTTTGACAGTTTTCCAGCCCCCAAGAAAGTAACTTTTAATGGGATAACATTCTTAAAATAAACTGGAGACAGTTAGGATTTCATGAAATATTGAACATTTCCATCCAGGAACGTGGAATATTCCTTTTATTAGACTCCTCTTTAATGTGCGTCAGAAAAGTTTCTTTGATGGTCTTCATTGATGATTCCACATAGTTCTTTTTGGATTTCTTGCTAAGTGGTTTAAATTGGGCTGGCTAAAAAGTTCATTCAGGTTTTTCCATAAGATATTACAGAAAAACTGCAATTAACTTTTTGTTGTTGTTGTTATTGTTCAGTCACTAAGTCATTTCCAACTCATTTGTGACCCCATAGACTGTAGCCTGCCAGCCAACTCTGTTCATAGGATTTCCTAGGCAAGAATACTGGAATGGATTGCCTTTTCCTTCTCCAGGGGATCTTCCTGACCCAGGGATCAAACCCATGTCTCCTGCACTGGCAGACAAATTCTTTGGCCAACCCAATATTTTCATTGTTTTGAAAGCCTAGCATGTAATTTTTATAGGTTCCATAGTCATTTCAAAACTATGTATTCTTCCATTACAAAGTAGAAGATTCAGTTCAGTTGCTCAGTTGTGTCTGACTCTTTGCAACCCCATGGACTGCAGCATGCCAGGCCTCCCTGTCCATCACCAACCCTAGAGTTTACTCAAACTCATATCCGTTGAGTTGGTAATGCCATCAAACCATCTCATTCTCTGTCATCCCCTTCTCCTCCTGCCTTCATTCTTTCCCAGCATCAACATCTTTTCAAATGAGTCAGCTCTTCACATCAGGTAGCCAAAAGATTGGAGTTTCAGCTTCAACATCAGTCCTTCCAATGAACACTCAGGACTAATCTCCTTTTGGATGGACTGGTTGTATCTCCTTGCAGTCCAAGGGACTCTCAAGAGTCTTCTCCAACAACACAGTAGAAGATTAAATATTTATTTATTAAGTCAACCCTTTGAGTTATATTTCTCAAATTCTCTGTAGCTTAGCTATCTTTTACCTATATGATATGGTTCAAGAATAACTTTGTAACAATTTCAGGCCTAATATTTACTCATGTGTGTCTCCTAGTTGCTCTAAAAAAACAGATATTGAGTCAGAATAGGTCTTAGTCAGAGATCTAGACCCTGACTGCACATTAGAACCACCTGTGTGGCTTTTTAAAAATATAAATGTCTGTTCACCCATCCCACAATGATTTAAAAAGAACTTCTGCAATTGAGGGCCTGGGCTTTAGTATTTTTTAAAAGTCCCCCCGCTCCCTGCCAAGTGATTCTAATGGAACCAGAGTTGAAAATCAACATCCTAAATAATTATCATTCTCATGTAAAATTTACTAAATAATTCAATAGCCCATCTGTCACATTAAGAAGTCAGTAAAATGATATGTGAACACTCAAGAAATTAGCATATTAAGTCACCAGCAAAGTAGCCTATGTATCTGAAAGAAAGACACTGAACATTGGAGATCTAAGTTCTAATCCTCAGTCTCTAACAGGCTCTACAATTAACTTAAGTAGCTATTTTGTTATTCTCTGTGCCTTATTTTTCTCACTTGAGTGTAAGTCAGATGAACTAATTATCTCTAGAAGAAACTTTAAGCTCACCCATTGCAAATGTTTCTATAAGAACAAGTAAAAAAACAAACAAATTAGATGCATCAAATGTATAATGTAAATTTATAAGTAAAAATAACTATACTGGGAAAGGATACACAAAACTTTTTTATGTATTCGGTACATGATTTTGAAAGAATGCTTAGACACAACTGCTATGAACTAATCATACATCCTTCAACAAGCTACTTAACTTCTTTGAATTTCTAACTGTAAAATAGGAAAAATGACAGAAACTTTCTTGTGTGGTTTCTTGCAGTAACAGAATCTTCTGTTCTCATCTGGCCTTCCTGTTTCAAATTCTGCTATACTGTTAACTCAATTATTTTTCTAGAACTCAACCTAACAACGATTCTGCTTAAAACACACATGTATTCATTCATGCACATGTACACACACATAGAGATCAGATCCCTCCCATCCAGCTCCTCCAGAACAAACTTGGTAGTTAATCCAGCAGTCAGAATCATCCACCAACTGGCTCTTCCACACCTTCCCTGGTTATTTTATCTCACTTTTTGCCAGTGTCTCATGGGCAGTAGACTCTGTCCCTTCAGTGTACCAAGCAGCATTTTCAGGTCTCCTTGTTAATCTCTTTTGGGAATTCCTTTCCTCTGTTTTTTTCTTTTTTTTTAACCCCTAACAAAGTCCCACTGCTTGAGCTTATTTTTTGTTTTTAACTATTTATTCATTTATTTATTTGGCAGTGCCAGGTCCCAACCAAGGCATGTGGGATCTTCAGTTGAAGTATGTGGGATCCTTAGTTGCAGCACATGGGATCTCCAGACACGGCATTCGAACACCTAGTTGAGCATGCAGGATCTAGTTCCCTGACCAAGGAACAAGCCCAGCCCCCCTGCATTGGGAGCAAGGAGTCTTAGCCACTGAGTCATTAGGGATGTCCCTGCTTGAGCTTGTTGATTACTTAATGTCCCTAAAGCATGTCTGGTAGAAATAAGAGTAGAAAAATCAAAATGTGTTTGAGATGTCTTGGAAGACATCAAAATTTGCCAGTTGTGTCTAGATAAATGATGAGCTCTCATGAGACTTTGAGAAAATCACCATGCCTAAAGCCCTCCTGGTTGATATGATCCAATAGGCTTGGCATTCACTGTCACAGCCAAATATAGCTAAGATGAAGAGAAAAGTAGGTGATAGGAAGAATGAGGCAAACAAGAGGAAACACTGTCTCTATTAAAATGGAAGGTCTGGAGGCGTTGAATTGCTGTGTGATCATCTACAAGTCAATCAGTAATTCTTGGTCTTTTCCATCTATGAAATCAAAGAAGCTGAAATAGAAAATATGAGATCCAAGTTTTAACATTTGATCACTCTCTTTACAAATATCCAAAACCTATAACATGTAATTTACATTTATGTTGTTCAACTTTAACCTACTCTGTGTGTGTGTTTAACCCTGGAACCAAAGGGAGGATATGATACTTCACATTTAAGACACTGAAAAAAATCTCTCCACTGATCTAAATAGAACAGGTGCCATTTGAATATCTAAATAATGATAAAGTAATTGTCCTCTCACAGTGAAGAGAGAACCACAGTAAACAGGTATTCCAGATGTTATGTTATCCTGAATCACTTTTCGTCTCTATTGCCCAGGAGGACTGAGGTTTGAATTATAATTAGATTCTTTACTGTACAGGTATACAGGTGTTTCTTGGTTTACATAGTGTTTGTGTTGCTCTTAAAATGTTGTTTGAAAATTACATGTCTGTAAATTAAATCATTTGGAATAAACTTGAAGCTCTCACTCTTCAAAGAAAACTGTGATGAATTGCTTTATGGAGTAAGAAAACTTTTGGTAAGATAACTAGATAAATACACATCAATGTCTGAACCCTAAGCTTTTTAAAATTTAGAACATTTAGAAATGTATATATAAATACAAAAGATATAAATAAAATTGCATATAAATATAATTTTTCATGAAAGGCAAAGCAGTTCAAGTGCAAATAGTTATCTATACTACTGCTGTCCAGTGTGGAAGGCATGACCCACTATGGCTAGTCTAAATTGCAGGGTGTTGTAAGTGTAAGAGACACAAAATCTTTTGGAAGATTTAATACCAAAAACGATAAAATATCTCATTAACAATTTTTATACTGATCATATCGTGAAATGATACTTTTAATATTGTGGGTTAATGCAATTACTATTAAAATTAATTTTATCTATTTCTTTTTTAATGTGGCTACTAGAAAAGTTTAAATTATATGTATGGCTCATATCACATTTCTATGGACAAAGCTGATTTAAAAGCCTTAAATGTGGAGTCTTACCTGGCATAATGTATGTATGAGACGTCTATACTTGTATATCACCAGTACAAGAAAATGGAAATTATAGATTCTGAGTGATGTATTTTCTTATTTTAGTAGAACTTGTTTTTCCCTTTTCAAAGTAAATAGCTAATTTGGAATGGATTCCCGTGATGACATTTCTCCAAAAATTTTCTATGTGAATATGATAAAATATATATATATATATATATAGTCTGTGATGTTGAAAGCCTTTTTTCATTAAAAGATTTTCTAGACGCTCTCCACATGAGCTTTATATAGCCTGCTTAGAAGAGAAAGTGCTTGAGGTAGCAGAATGTACAAAAACAAACAAATAAAATGCAAATATGAGAAGTACAGAAGTGACTGCAGTTGTCAGGCAACACTTGGCTGCTTCTAAGTCAAAAATACACACTCTGTGTATTTAATTAGTGATTGAACACCTAGAAGTCGGAGTCTTAATCTGGCTTAAAGATTGACTTTCATTTTAAAAAAAAAAAAAGAAGAAAACTTCCTTGACAAGTTTGTTTTGAGCCTTTCGCTTAAAGAAAGTCAGGCAGATATTGTCTCTTTGTGTAAAACTTTTGAAGTGGGACATGTAATAATATTCTAAAATTTTTTAATCCCTGAGAGACTTTTTTCTCCCACAAGATTTTGGATCTGCAACTAATTAAAAATGAAACTTGCCTATGGAGAGTCAAGTTCACAATAAAACTGTCCCAATGGCTAAGACCTTTCACATTTTGGAAGACATAACTTTGTTTTTCTCTTTCCCTGTTGTTTCCTTTAATGACTGGTAATAAAACAGAAGGAAATACATTTTAGCCCTAAGACACATCTGGAAACGATATTTCAAATAATCCTCCCCTAGGTCCTCCAGAATGGAGTTTAAGCACCCTAGTGACCCACTTCCCTTACCTCTGGAAATTCTGTAGATGAAATCAGAAGTATATTGACATTGCAATTTCCCTGGGGCTTGGGGAAAATAAATATGCATTTTTCTCTTTAAAGCTCAGCAGTAGGACTTTCCTGGTGGTACGGTGGATAGGAATCTGCCTGCCCATTCAGGGGACATGGGTTCCGAACCCCAGTCTGGGGAGATTCACAGGCTAAGGGACAACTAAGCGTTTGCACCACAAGTACTGAGCCTGAGTGCTGCAATTACTGAAGCCCTTACAACTAGGGCCTGTGCTCCATAGCAAGAGAAGCCAAAGCAATAAGAAGCCCATGCACTGCAATGAAGAGTAGCCCCCACTTGCTATAACTAGAGAAAGCCCTGTGTGCAGCAATGAAAACACGGGGCAACCAAAAAAACAAAAAACACCTCGGCAATAGTTATACCCTTGTTCATGCCAAAAGGTAGAAGCAACAGAAGTGTCCATTAGTGAACATCCATGGATGAATGTATAAACAGGATGTGGTATATACATATAATGAAATATTATTCAGTCTTAAAAATGAAGGAAATCCTACAGTATGTGCCAACATGGATGAATCTTGAGAACATTACATGAAGGGAAATTAGCCTGTCACAAAAAAGACAAATAAGGTATGATTCTGCTTATATAAGTTGTCAAGCGTAGTCAAATTCATAAAAACAGAAAGAAGGGAGAATTATTGTTTAATGGGTATAAGGTTTCAGTTTGCAAGATAAAAAAGTTCTGGAGGTAGGTTATACAATGTGCATATACTGAACACTATTAAAATGTACAGTTAGAAATAATTAAGGTGGTACATCTTATGTTTAAATTTATGTTTATTTATTTATATTACAGTCTAAAATGATTTTTAAAACTCAACAGTAATGTCTTCTTTAATTCAACTGTTTGGTTGAATCAATGATATTTATGCTCCTCTGAAGTCATCAGAAATCCACTTTGGCAGGGAAGTTCATTGAGTATTCAGTGTTGGAACCTAAGGGCCTCAGAGACAGCTAATCCACCCCCTTTGTTATACATGCAGGGAAAGTGTCAATCATGTCCGACTCTTTAAGACCTTCTGGACTGTGGCCCGCCATGCTCTTCCATCTCCATGGGATTTCCCAGGCAAAGAATACTGGAGTGGGTTGCCATTTCCTTCTCCAGGGGATCTTTACAACCCCAGGATGGAACCTGGATCTCCTGCATTACAGGCAGACTCTTTACCATCTGCGCCACCAGGTATCTGGTATCTTTATACATGCAGGGAAGAGGAGTAAAACAGTTTTGACCTAAGAACACAAAGTTAATTGGTAGTTCAGCCAGAACAAAAATTAAGTCTTTCACATCACAGTGCTCCATTTTCTTACACATATGTGATCCAACAAACTTTCCTGAAAAACATGTTATTATGAATTTTTTAAAAAATGAAAAGCCTGCTTAGGTTTTAATCACTGCCAGCGTCTTGTTTTCATCAATTGCTTGCTTGCCCCCAAGTTCTTTAGCAAATGTGAGCAAAGTAAAATATAGAAATGGTAAGGTATCATTCAACATAACACTTCCCTGCATGTCTAAACTTCAGCACTGCAGTTTTCATGGTTTTGATCTTTGACACTAATGCCAATTGCTGCTGAGTCATTTGTTTAGAGAGCATCGAAAATGTAAGTTGGCCTGTGGTGAGGACCATATGATGAGCATATTTAGAAGGTCAAAATTTTACACTTGTGATTAACTACAATTATTTGAACTAAATACCTACCTGAAGATATTGAGACAAAATGTAAAGAAAAAGATAAAGAGAAGGAGCTTACATAAGTAGAGCTTCATCCTCTTTATTTAAAAAACTTTAGATTATGCATTCATATGCTAAAATGTCTAATATCTCCTTCCTACATTCCTTATCCGTTCAGAAAGCCAGGCCACCTACAAACACTTTTTTTTAAATTAAAGATTTTTTTTTTCCCCTTGTTGAACACAAAAACAATTCCCAAAGTTCACAGCCAGTGCTGTCCATAACACCCACATTCTTTCTCTAATCCAGACAAGTTGTGATTTTTGAAAACATGTTTAACATGGCTTTTGCTTTTAATTTGGTCAGTTTCTTCAGCACAATATCTCAATAATAGTGTTATTATTTTTGCTCACAGGTATTTTCACTACAACTCTTTAGAACCATAGCTCCCCATCTCTTAACTGAAGTGACCCAATCGTGCTGCAACCAACTCAAAGGATATTTTTAGTTGTTAAGGGAACGTAGCAATACTTGGTCACAGAAAATTTGGACACCATGCAAACTACTAGCTCTAAGGAGCTGATAGTTTCAACAGTAGATCACACTAAATTTCTTTGATCATGTCACATCTCTGTGTAGCTATTAAGCAGTTGCTGTGTTATAAAACAAGCATTGTGTAAATATGTGGACCAAGATATGAGGATGACAGAGTCCAGTTTGAGTCCAAGTTTGAGAAGCAGGCCAGTGAACAATAGACACACTCAACCTATTAGTAATTAACTTTGGTTACCTAAGAATAAAATAAAAAATAGTATGCTATCTTTCAAAATATGTGTATTACTTTTTTTCAGATGATTACTAAGCTGTTAGGACATAAATGCATATTGAGTTGTTTGGACCTAAGTACTTAATAAACAACCGTTGAGTTTCGGGGGTGTTTTTTGGCCCAGTGACACCATGAAAAAAATTACTGAGACTCTAGGGTCACTGTGAACTGACAATGTTGGGGAACTTCTGCTCTAGAAGGTCCTAGAATTGATCTTGTGCTGATTTGAAGTGGTTTGAGTCCCCACAAAGAACTACTTTGAAAAGCCTGTTTGCTTTGTACTAGGTTATTGATGCCCCAGCACACCTTCTTACGATGACAGAGAGGAATCCTATTACCAAAAATGTTGGACAACGGCAGAAAATGAGAAGCTACTCAGAATTACAACTGCTAAGCGACTGAATGTGGTTTCCAACTAGAAACTTAAATAGAGTCTTTGTTTAAATGATGGTCCTAAAACATATTGAAGAGTCAGCCATCAGCAGCTCTGCTTCTTGGAATCACATACTTAAAAATACATTTTATTTTAAAGTAAACAAAGTGCAGGAGCCCTAAACAAATTTCCTTTTAGCCTTGACATTTCTGACCCTGCCAAAATGCAATAGCTAAAGAACATCAGTGGGGCACCTGCAACTATCATCTCTTACTGAAATGCATTTCCAGTTAGCTGCCTCTAGGTAAGAATTTCCATTACCTTGCACATTTTCCTGGAGATCTGGTTTTGAGGATTCCAAGTGTGATTACAATGTCATGTAGAAATTGATGGAAAGAAGAAATGTATGGATTTTCACTTGTCAGTATCAAAGATAAAACAGTTGATTTTGGACTTTCTACTATTAAATTATTAAGACTTTTCTTGATTTTAAGAGAGGTTCAAATGCTTAAAATGCCCCTAAGTTGTTTTAAAAGTCCCATTAAAATCACAGTTCTGTAGCCTTTGTTTGCAGTAAATCAGCTGCCAGCAGTGATCTTTTTTCACCACGTTCAGGTTTTGCCTTTCTTTCCACTTACGTCTTTTACCAGAAACCATCTCAACTATATTTGGAAAAAAGTGGAGAAATACATTCCAGTAAAAAATTATGGTGATGCTTATTTGGATTCCCTTGAAGCAAATTTGTCAACAGCATTGATTTTTCATCATTCAACATGTTTCTCCATGTTCAACAAGAGTAGCTAATCCTGCCAAATGGGGCAACTTTTAGACACTTGTCTTAATTATCTTCATCCATAATTTCCTAATGACCAGCAGACATAAAGGAATATATCCAAGATGCTTTTTTGTCTGTATCTAATCTTCATTCATTTTACCCTAAGAGATTTTCCTTGTTAAAAGCCATGTGGCTGGGACAGATGGCCTTCATGTGTTATCTCCATCTTTATCAGCATTGAGGACATTTCTGTTGGGGTGACTTGACAGTAGCAGAATCTCCAGGAGTACTATCCTACAGCCATCTGGCATTGATTTTTCAGCCACAACCCCTGAGGTTTCATGAGTTTCTCAGCATGAAGGAAATAATATGTCTCTGGCCACTGCAACTGCTTGAGTGAGTGACCAGAACTTTCTGTGCCTATTAATGTAAGGCAGAGATAATCTTGAAAAAGATGCTGTCTCCTTAATAGTCAAAAGCCAATAAGATTCAACTGAGACTTTGTTTTATGTTTACAGGAGAACATCCAAAAACAAAGGACCCAAGTATAGTCCTAATCCTTGAACTTAGTAGCAACAAAAGTCTGACTGAACCACAGATATCCATGGCCTTAGTTTCCTTGTGTGTCAAATGGGAATGATTTTATCACCCAAGTCACAAAACTGTTCAGTTCAGTTCAGTCGCTCAGTCGTGTCCGACTCTTTGCGACCCCATGAATCACAGCATGCCAGGCCTCCCTGTCCATCACCAACTCCCGGAGTTCACTCAGACTCATGTCCACAGAGTCAGTGATGCCATCCAGCCATCTCATTCTCGGTCGTCCCCTTCTCCTCCCGCCCCCAACATTTCCCAGCATCAGAGTCTTTTCCAGTGAGTCAACTCATCGCATGAGGTGGCCAAAGTATTGCAGCTTCAGCTTTAGCATCAGTCCTTCCAATGAGTTGTTATAATTACCAAGGGTGAAACCAGTATTTTGAACTCAACCGGGTTGGACAATCTATTGGATTTTGGCATTTGTATTGTGTTTTTCTCTATTTGTGTTTTAAGCATAACTAGTATAATTGACATTCAAGAGAATTATTGTAGTAGAAAAGTGCCTCTGTTGAAGAGATTCTTGTTTTACCACTTAATGAAAAGAAGTACTCATTTCCTTTAAAAAAAAAAAAAAAAAGGCACGTGTTTAGCACTTTTAACAGTTAACATAAAACTAGTGTTTAAATTATTTAAAAAACTTCATCCTTTTTACAAAGCTTTTAGTAATGACAGTGTTATAACTCCATAATCTTTTTTCCTCTTAACCCTTGAAATGTTGACTTTTGGAAAATCCTGATTTCAATTTCAATTTTTAATTTCATCTTTTTCTTTCAAAAACTGAGGGCTTCCCCACCCCACCCCGCCCCCATCTATATTCTGAGTGCTCAGATGTCACATTCCATTTGCCTTCATATTACACATCAACCTTGGGTTTTCCTTGGCTCCAATGGTAAAGAATCTACCTGCAATGCAGGAGACCCAGGTTCGATCCCTGGATAGAGAAATTCCATGGACAGAAGGACCTGGCAGGTACAGTCCATGATATCACAAAGAGTCGGACACAACTGAGTGACTAACACTTTTACATTTTCTCACTACACATTAGCCAGGGACAGCACAGTTGCTTAAATAATTATAATAGAAAATGTATAATCCTTTTTCTTTTTTTTAAGTTGACTTAAGATGGACTCAGTCTGAAGCTTGCTTTGGATGCTATAGTGGACCATTCTGTCCCTGTCAGGGTCTTGCAAAAAGGGATTTTTCCAGCTTGTTAATTAATGCAGATCACTTTCTTTACATTTTCTCCCCTTATTGCTGGTCCTTGCATGGGAGATGCAAAGATATTGCTAAGCACTGATTTTTCCTACAGTTTCATGAGGTGCTTCTGAACTCTTGACATCAGCTTGGGGCCACCTTACTTTTTGATCTACTTTTGAGAATTGGTTCCTCCTTTATCCCCAATCTGTTGTAGTTGTTTTATTTTGCTTTTTAATCATACAGATTTTCATGATAACACTTCTATTGACAAAACACTAAGCAATTAGTTATTAAGATAGTTATTAAGGTAACTGCCTAACTTGAGATACTTCTCAGGTAACCAACTCGTTCCAGTTTGCTTCGTACTGTCTTGGTTTTAGCACTGAAAGATCAGCATCTCAAGAAACTCCTTAGTCTCAGGGAAACCAAAATAGTTGGTCATCCTACCAGTACTGAACAGTGGGATGAATTTGGCCTAAATTTAGATTTTCTTAACTTTCTCTGCTTTCATTTCCACACCAAGCTATTTTTTATCATTATGAGCTCTGTATACTAACAAGTTCAACTTGTTTAATAGTTATTTAGAGTCAGAGAAGTCTTTGCAAGTCTGTCCTTCATTTATAAAACACTCTCCTTTCCCTAATTCCCAGCATCATTTTTTATCTGTTTTCACCTGTAAGCTTTGAAGGATGCAATAGCTGATTCTATCATGCTCTTTGCATGCTCTTGCAAGCAAACTGGGACCAGTTGGTTACCTGAGCAGTATCTCAAGTCATGTAGGCATCTTAAATAATTGTTTAGCGTTTGGTTGGTAGAAGTTTATCATGCAAGTCCGTATGGTTGAAAAGCAATCAAGAACATTTACAAAAATATGAGCACTTGAACTCTGTTTTTATGTAGTAATTGGTTGGTTTTAACCTTATAAGTGGTTAGTTCAGTTATAGAAAAAAATAGCAAATAATGTAATTTGAAATATGAACTCTGGATTCATCTCATAGTAGAACTATGGGTGACTTTATTTTCCTCTTTTCTAAATCACACTATTGCATGTATTACCTTTCCCAACAAAATCTTTTAAAAATAACTTTTAAAATAAGTTTTTAAATAATTTCAATTAAACAAAATTTATAACATTCACCAAATCTCTTCCTAAGACCTTACCATTTCTAGTCAGGGCTGTCCGCAGGAACACACATAGAAAATTACCTAGATCTTCTGTCCACAAAGACATTATGCCAAAAGAAGAATACATTGATCAGGGTCCAAGAAATTGACACTTGTGAAGCAGGTCAGTCATGTGATAAGCTGACAAAGTCGGCTGGTGAATGAATGGAATTCTAGAACAAGTTGCCAGAGGCAAAATGGAATTTGGAAGCGGGATGGGGAAGTTTGGAAAATAAGTCTTAGAATATTTCTTTTATTGAACCAGGGAAACTCATCCATTCATTTACTCATTCATTCACTTGAAAATATTTATTGAATATCTTCTATGTGCCAATGTTTACATTAATGGATCAAAGATATTAAAAAACCATTACCCCTATAGAACATATATGCTTTAGTAACAATAGATAGCAAATATAGTAAGTGCACAAAGGTCCGTCTAGTCAAGGCTATGGTTTTTCCAGTAGTCATGTATGGATGTGAGAGTTGGACTATAAAGAAAGCTGAGCACAGAAGAATTGATGCTTTTGAACTGTGGTGTTGGAGAAGACTCTTGAGAGTCCCTTGGACTGCAAGGAGATCCAGTCATTCCATCCTAAAGGAGATCAGTCCTGGGTGTTCATTGGAAGGTCTGATGCTGAAGCTGAAACTCCAATACTTTGACCACTTGCTGCAAAGAGTTGACTCATTTGAAAAGACCCTGATGCTGGGAAAGATTGAGGGTGGGAGGAGAAGGGTACAACAGAGGATGAGACAGTTGGATTGCATCACAGACTCAATGGACATGAGTTTGTGTAAACTCCAGGAGTTGGTCATGGACAGGGAGGCCTGGCGTGCTGAGGTTCATGGGGGTCTCAAAGCGTTGGACACGACTGAGCAACTGAACTGAACTGATAGTATGTATTTTTTTCAGTGAAAAGTGCTGTGAGAAAAAATAGAATAGGCTTAAGGTCATCAGGAATGCAAGGCAGTGTGGATAAAATAAAGATTTTAATATTAAATTGAAAGCAGAGAAGGTTGCTACTAGTAAAAGTTCTTAAAAGGAATCAAACTTCACCTAGAGGAAACAGTCAATGAAAATAATATCTTTGCAAACTCCATTGCAATTCAAAATGCTGTTTGACATCTAACCTTAAACTTGGTAGGACAAAGGGAAAGCAATGGGTTAATGTCAACTGGATCCTGCCTAGTTGGAGCCTCTTTTCCTTCAAATGTATCAGTTCCTATTTGTTTTTACTGCAGATTAGATGAGCAATGCAATTGTACTAATAATTTCCAGAATAATTCCACTAGGAAACTACAAAATGTTTATTTTGTGTAGATAAGCATTATCTAGCAAACAGTTTTTGCTGGATCTAGAGTAAGATGTAACCCATCAAGGCTTCTCTATTGCAGTGAACAGGAGACATTTGTGTTTTTATTCTTTTTTTTTTCTTGACATCAAATGCTACTAAAAAATAGGTTTAGTATTTTAATTGATGATTGACTTTATGGTATATGTTTATACATTTGTTTGCATATAAATGAACAACAATTGAAAAGATTTTAAACTACATAGATAAACAAAGCCATTAAGCCAATAACAAGAAAGACTTGTGAGGGAAAAAGTTACATTGCCTGTAACCCAGCATTCTATAATGTATTTAAATTATACATCCTTTTTGTAAAATTCAGTCTTGGATTGAGTAAAACTCAGTCCTGCAAAAGAGTGCAGAAAGGATATGCATCAGTGCAGTGAATGCACGAATGGAAGGAGAGATGAATGTAATCACGACCAGAAACCCTCATGCATTATGAAAACTTAGTCATACATCCACTGCTCCCTTTTATTAAGAAAACTAAGCCTCCCAGAGGAGAAGCATTATATAAATTGTACTGTTTAAAAATCGCTGTGTTCATTATGAGGAGCTTAATTATGGTCATCATTTACCCCCCCCCAAAATCAAAGTCTCATCAAAGAATTCATAATAATGAATGTTACTCATTAAAAATTAATGAACGAGTGGCTTTTCTAAAGGTATCAAGTCTGTGGACTATCATCATTTTCCTTTCTTGTTTAAAAGAATTAATACTCATGCAAATCAGATCCAAATGACTACAGTTTAGGTGGTTACTTAGTACTACAGATTATGGATTTGTTTATTACCATAGAAGCCAATTATATTTGTCAGCATAGGCTAGATTATACTATGATAAACAAACCTTGGAATCTCAGTGGTTTAATAAAACAAAGATTTCTTTCTTGCTCATGCAAAACGTGATGTAAGTCAGAGTACCCCTCACAGCAGCACTCCTCTCTAAGTGACTCACAAACCATGCTGCCTCCATTCTGTATCTCTATCATTTCAACTTTCTAGATCATCATGGAACAAAAAGAGAGAGATAGAAGGCTGTACATCAGTTCTTAAATGCTTAAACCTTAAGTAACACATATCACTTCTATTCATAATCCAATGCCACATGGTTTGGGGTCTATAGATATTTGGGCTTGTTTGTTTGTTTGGCTTCATCGGGTCTCAGTTGTGGCACACAGGATCTTCACTGCGTCAGGCAGAATCCCTCATTGTGAATACATGGACTCTCCAGTTGTGGCACGCAGGCTCAATAGTTGCGGCACAGGCTTAGCTGCACCGTGGCATGTGGGATTTTAGTTCTCTGACCAGGGATCAAGCCTACATCTCCTACACTGCAAGGCAGATTGTTAACCAGTGGAGCACCAGGGAAGTCCCTGCCATGTAGTTTTGACAAGCACATCTAGAACATGTAGGGGAGGCAGGAGAATATTCAGTGAATAATAATGTGCCTGCAACAGCAGTTGCAGAACCAAAAGAAGAGATTGGTGAATTGCATATTACTTAGTAAGTACTTTTTGGATATTTTGCATAACATTAGGAGGGGGGAGAGAGTGAAAATTCCAAAACACAGCCCCAAACACTTTTGTCTCTTGAAAACAATGAAGTAATGTAAAAATCCATGAGTTAGTTGTTTAATAGCTTATGTTCCTGTGCTCAGACTGCTACTATGATAATTGTTCACAGTCCAAGAGGGTCCAGACCATCAGTGAAAGTAAATCCATCTCTCAAAGAAAAATGGAAAGAGTTACTTCTTTGAGTGTGGGATTATATATGGCACAAGCAAAGCCCCACTCTTCAGATGGATGTACTATTCTATTAAGGTCTAAGGAATGCTTTCTTTACCATATTAACAAGGGAGACAGTGCTTTGACTGAGAAGGAAAAACTCTTCACTCTGAAGTCTTGTTTGAGAATACACACAATTTAGCTTCACTTTCTTCTTCATCCCTAGGCTAAAATAGCAAATAAATGAAAAACCGAGTTAATTAAATGCACGTTTTAACACCATTTATCTGGCATTGATTGGCTGAGGCCACTTAGAGTAAAGTGTGAAATAGTTGATACAAGTGCTGGCCATCTCCTAGAGGAGGTGACCTCAAGGTCATATAATTGTTGCAAGTAATTTATTTAGCTTAAAATGAATGTGTTCTCAATTAGGTTGGTAGGTATTATAATAACACAAGTGGGATTTTTATTTGCTTCTGTCTTTGTTGTGAGGGTCTAGTTATTGGATTTGTTTGTCTATATTTAGTCCTCTAATACATGATCCCTCCCAGTAAAGATGAGGAAGCTTATTCACGCTGACTAATAGGGAAGAATCCTAAGGTTGAAGGTATTGGCCTAATCACGCCAGAGGCAATGGAGGAGTTCACACACAGCACAGATGCCAGAAGAAAATGTTATCTGGAGGTTGGCTCTGCTTGTGGGAACTATCTCTCCTCCCCAAATACAGATCCATAAGCATCTTAAACTTGCCCCATAAACTGGTGCATAATATGACAATAAGGGATTTCCCAGCTGGCACTACTGGTAAGGAACTCACTTGCCAGTGCAGGAGACATAAGAGATCTGGGTTCAATCCCTGGATTGGGAAGATCACCTACAGGAGGGCACTGGCCACCCACTCCAGTATTCTTGCCTGGAGAATCCCATGGACAGAGAAGCCTGGCGGGCTATAGTCCATAGGGTCACAAAGAGTCAGACACGACTGAAGCAACTTAGCATGCACGCACGCATGAAAATAAACCAGTACGGGGGCACTTCAGTGTTTATTGCAGGATTTATTTTGCTGGAATTCATATTTTACACACATACTTCTCTTCCTCTAATCTTCAGGTCCTCTAAGGTGGAAAAATTGTTATCCCTGGTGCTCCACTTTCAGATTTGAACTTCTGATTTTCTTAGATAGGGAAGCTGAAGATAGGGAAGCCATTCCTTGGGCAGATGTGATAAAGAAATTTTAAAAGTCAACATGCAGGTGACTGGCTCTTTAACAACCCTGCTCACCCAGACCTCCTCTGTGAACTTTTCAATCTCTGCAGGCATACCAAATGCACAATGAGTAATTCTGTATGAGCAAGTACAATAATTATTACTATCACGTTCCCTTATCTACAAGCTGTCAGAGATGAGGGAGTTGGTCCATTACAGGGTCCAGCAGAAACTAGTCTGAAGCAGAGGACTCAGCCAGCAGATGTCTCTGTTAGACTCATGACAGTGAAGTCTCTACATCCCCCTTGGGAGGGCACCAGCTCTCTCAGGACAAGTATAGCCTGCTCACAAAATGCATATTTCTGTCCAAAAATTAGGAAGTCTGGCTCTGGTCATACTTGCATTCCAGTGTAGACTGTCAATTTTGCAATGTAGTTCCTGTTGAAATTCCCCAGTGAGGTGGAAGGGCTCACTGGTTCTCCTGGTGGAGACAGGCCGAGTCGTCCCCCATCACAGCTCCTGCATAAAATACAACCCACGTGCAATCTTCCTTCTCCAGAACTGAAACTAACCCTCACCACACTGTCTGCTCAGAGACCATCAGCTTTTCTCCATGGGCTTTCACCAGCACAAATTTACGTTCCTTGGGAATAACAGAGGCACTGTTTTGTTTTGTTTTTTCTGGTCAACCCCATGGACTGCGATTCAAGCAAGTGATCAAACCTGTGAATTGTTCGAGATGAAAAGTCACCCAAGTGAGAAGGAAGGCGTGTAAATGTGTTCTCCAAAGCAGAGCTGTGAATGCTTAGTCACTTAATTGTGTCCAACTCCTTGCGACCCCATGGACTGTAGCCTGCCAGGCTCCTCCGTCCATGGGATTTATCAGACAAGAATAGTAGAGTGGGTTGCCATTTCCACTTGCTACCGACTCACTTTTGTCTAATGTACGTCCATGGCTTTGCAACTCAGAAAAGCTGTCTCTTTATCTCCCAGCACGTTAGAGGTGTATCTGAGGATTTTATACTGAAAAGTTGCATAACTGAGTCTCAGTACTGTGGTGCCTCTAGTCTTAAGAAACACTGTCCGGTGGTAAGAAAATTGGACTGAGCCCTTAGGAGAGCTGTGTTTAATTCCAACTCCTCTCTTCATTCTCTGTGTGATGGCAAGTTACTTGACTTTTCTAATCCTGCTTTGTTCTGTGTGGCATAGGAATATTGACCAGAACAAAGGAAGACAAAGTTTCTAGAAAAAGTTGAACAATTCCTACTTCTCAGGACTGTCCTCAGGCATACATAAGATAATGTATACAATATTTTTTTTTTGGATTAAGAATGATTATTATCTTTTTGTTTATTTCTTTATTGGCTGCATTGGGTCTTCGTTGCTATCCATGGGCTTTCTCTAGTTTCAGTGAGTGGGAGCTACTCTCTAGGTGCGATGCAAGGGCTTCTCATGGCTGTGTCATTTCTTGTTGCAGAGCACAGGCTTTAGGTGCACAGGCTCAGCAGTTGCAGCACCTGGGCTTAGTTCCAGCTCAGGCTCTAGAGCGTGGGCTCAGTAGTTGTGGCACAGGAGCTTAGTTGCCCCGTTGTATGTGGAATCTTCCTGAACCAGGGATCAAACCCATGTCCCCTGCACTGGAAGGTGGATTCCTAACCAATAGACCACCAGGAAAGTCCTGTAATACTCTTAAATCATATTCAATTACTGTTTATTCCTTGTCTTCTCCTCATTTTTCTCATTGATTTGATCAACAGGAGGTTATTAATGCTTTTTTAAAAACTGATAACCGATTAAGTAGCTAAGATGAAGTTTGGGATTATTAGAATGTATCAGAGGTCTTAATTTACTGTGTTCTATTCTTTTGAATGGCTCTTCCCTGGTGGCTCAGTGGTAGAGAATGCCACCTGCAATGCCAGAGATGCAAGTTCCATGCCTGGGATCCGTAGGTCAGGAAGATTCTCTGGAGGAGGAAATGGCAACCCACTTCAGTATTCTTACCTGGGAAATCCCATGGACAGGGGAGTCTGGTAGCCTACAGTCCATGGGGCTGCAAAAGAATCGGACACAACTTAGCAGCTAAACAACAACAACATTCCTTTGAACACAACACAGGTGTTCAGAGTCAGAAGAATAGCACAGATTATGTGTCAGATTATTCATGTATTCCTTGGTTTGAAAGCTATTGATTACACTGTGTTTTCTCAGTTATCAAACTGTGATAAAAGAAGGTCATTTGAATCAAGCAAATATATTGCTTCAAATATACCAGAAGCAAAGTATGAATAACTTCTCTAACATTCATATATCCATCAGTCAATTATTTCTATGTTTATTGGGAGCCTCTTTTATGCCTAACCCTCTGCTGATGGGAAGATGACTCCCAGGTCATGATTCCTGCTGTCAGGAACATCACCCTACAGTCTGGAAGGAATATCTCTAAATGAATATCTCCAATGCTAATTGATAAATTGGATACTAAATGAAGTTTAAAGCCCCAAGAGAACTCAAATAAGATTTTGTATGCTTGAAACAGTGATAGGAGTTTGGATCAGAGAAAGTCTTTACAAAGGACTAATCTAACAGGTCTTTTCCATGGGGATGGTCTTGGTCTCTGTCTCCTGTACAACATCATGAACCCCCATCCATAGTTCATCAGGCACTCTATCTATCAGATCGAGTCCCTGACATCTGTTTCTCACTTCCACTGTATAATTATAAGGGATTTGATTGAGGTCATACCTGAATGGTCTAGTGGTTTCCCCTACTTTCTTCAATTTAAGTCTGAATTTGGCAATAAGGAGTTCATGATCTGAGCCACAGTCAGCTCCTGGTCTTGTTTTTGCTAACTGTATACAGCTTCTCCATCTTTGGCTGCAAAGAATATAATCAATCTGATTTCAGTGTTGACCACCTGGTGATGTCCATGTGTAGAGTCTTCTCTTGTGTTGTTGGAAGAGGGTGTTTGTATGACCAGTGCGTTCTCTTGGCAAAACTCTCTTAGCCTTTGCCCTGCTTCATTCCGTACTCCAAGGTCAAATTTGCCTGTTACTCCAGGTGTTTCTTGACTTCCTACTTTTGCATTCCAGTCCCTTATAAAGAAAAGGACACCTTTTTTTGGGTGTTAGTTATAGAAGTTCTCGTAGGTCTTCACAGAACCATTCAACTTCAGCTTCTTCAGCATCACTGGTCGGGGCATAGACTTGGATTACTGTAATATTGAATGGTTTGCCTTGGAAATGGACAGAGATCATTCTGTTGTTTTTGAGATTGCATCCAAGTACTGCATTTCAGACTCTTCTGTTAACCATGATGGCTACTCCATTTCTTCTAAGGGATTCCTGCCCACAGTAGTAGATATAATGGTCATCTGAGTTAAATTCACCCATTCCAGTCCATTTTAGTTCACTGATTCCTAGAATGTCTATGTTCACTGTTGTCATCACCTGTTTGACCACTTCCAATTTGCCTTGATTCATGGACCTAACATTCCAGGTTCCTATGCAATATTGCTCTTTACAGCATCGGACCTTGCTTCTATCACCAGTCACATCCACAACTGGGTATTGTTTTTGCTTTGGCTCCATCCCTTCATTATTTCTGGAGTTATTTCTCCACTGATCTCCAGTAGCAAACTGGACACATACCGACCTGGGGAATTCTTCATTCAGTATCCTATCAAAGCGTCTGAATGCAGAGTTCCAAAGAATAGCAAGGAGAGTTAAGAAAGCCTTCCTCAGTGATCAATGCAAAGAAATAAAGGAAAACAACAGAATAGGAAAGACAAGAGATCTCTTCAAGAAAATTAGAGATACTAAGGGAACGTTTCATGCAAAGATGGGCTCAATAAAGGACAGAAATGGTATGGACCTAACAGAAGTAGAAGATATTAAGAAGAGGTGGCAAGAATACACAGAAGAACTGTACAAAAAAGATCTTCACGACCAAGATAATCACGATGGTGTGATCACTAACCTAAAGCCAGACATCCTGGAATGTGAAGTCAAGTGGGCCTTAGAGAGCATCACTACAAACAAAGCTAGTGGAGGTGATGGAATTCCAGTTGAGCTATTTCAAATCCTGAAAGATGATGCTGTGAAAGTGCTGCACTCAATATGCCAGCAAATTTGGAAAACTCAGCAGTGGCCACAGGACTGGAAAAGGTCAGTTTTCATTGCAATCCCAAAGAAAGGCAATGCCAAAGAATGCTCAAACTACCACACAATTGCACTCATCTCACACGCTAGTAAAGTCATGCTCAAAATTCTCCAAGCCAGGCTTCAGCAATACGTGAACCGTGAACTTCCAGATGTTCAAGCTGGATTTAGAAAAGGCAGAAGAACCAGAGATCAAATTGCCAACATCCTCTGGATCATGGAGAAAGCAAGAGAGTTCCAGAAAAACATCTATTTCAGCTTTATTGACTATGCCAAAGCATTTGACTGTGTGGATCATAACAAACTGGAAACTTCTGAAATATATGGGAATACCAGACCACCTGACCTGCCTCTTGAGAAACCTGTATGCAGGTCAGGAAGCAACAGTGAGAACTGGACATGGAACAACGGACTGGTTCCAAATAGGAAAAGGAGTATGTCAAGGTTGTATATTGTCACCCTGCTTATTTAACTTCTATGAAGAGTACATCATGAGGAACGCTGGGCTGGAAGAAGCACAAGCTGGAATCAAGATTGCTGGGAGAAATATCAATAACCTCAGATATGCAGATGACACCACCCTTATGGCAGAAAGTGAAGAGGAATTAAAAAGCCTCTTGATGAAAGTGAAAGAGGAGAGTGAAAAGGTTGGCTTGAAGCTCAACATTCAGAAAACGAAGATCATGGCATCTGGTCCCATCACTTCATGGGAAATAGATGGGGAAACAGTGGAAACCGTGTCAGACTTTATTTTTGGGGGCTCCAAAATCACTGCAGATGCTGATTGCAGCCATGAAATTAAAAGACGCTTACTCCTTGGAAGGAAAGTTACGACCAACCTAGATAACATATTAAAAAGCAGAGACATTACTTTGCTAACAAAGGTCCGTCTAGTCAAGGCTATGGTTTTTCTAGTGGTCATGTATGGATGTGAGAGTTGGACTGTGAAGAAGGCTGATTGCCAAAGAATTGATGCTTTTGAACTGTGGTGTTGGAGAAGACTCTTAAGGGTCCCTTGGACTGCAAGGAGATCCAACCAGTCCATTCTAAAGGAGATCAATCCTGGGTGCTCACTGGAAGGACTGATGCTAAAGCTGAAACTGCAATACTCTGGCCACCTCATGGGAAGAGTTGACTCACTGGAAAAGACTCTGATGCTGGGAGGGATTGGGGGCAGGAGGAGAAGGGGATGACAGAGGATGAGATGGCTGGATGGCATCACCGACTCGATGGACATGAGTTTGAGTGAACTCCGGGAGTTGGTGATGGACACAGAGGCCTGGCGTGCTGTGATTCATGGGGTCGCAAAGAGTCGGACACGACAGAGCAACTGAACTGACTGAATCTAACAGGTGGGACTCAATTGATAAGAGGAGCAGTAACTGGATAATAGATGGGGGAGGAGGAGGGTGATGTCTTAGGTCCTAGGAATAACCAGAGCAAAGGAAGATGAACTTTGGAGGAAGTTGAAATCTCCCCACATATTTCACTGTAACAAAGTGTCCTGAAGTTGCAAGAGTATTCACAGTAAACAGAGATGTACAGAGGAAATGCAGTTTTTTAGTCTCTAGAGCTGCTATGACCTTTGCAGTTAGTGAGGGGAAGGAAATTTAACTGTTGAAAACCCAGTCTAATCCAGTATTTTAGCAGCCTCCTTTGGTTTGACTTAGGCTCTTTGGGGTAGCTGGCTGGTCCTCCAGGACCCTCTTCTTTTCCCTGATTCTCTCCTTCCCTAGTTTCTGATGCAGAATTCCTTTGCTCAGCCACAGCAGTCCCTGATTTTTGATCCAGTGTCTCCCTCTCAAAGGGCAAATCGGGCTTCTCAGTCTGGCTATCCAGACCTCTAAAGGCGGGATAGCCTGGCACAGTTTTGACCCTGTCTGTCTACTGCCTCATTTTCTTCTCTCTCCTTCTCAGATCATCAGATTGCAGAGTGACCTTTGTCCCTCCTGTTTTCTAAGGTATAATATGCATGCGATGTAGTGGGAGGGAAGGTGATTTGCCCACAAAAGAATATAAATTAAGAAATAAGCCAAAAATATTTATTTCAAAATCAGGCAAATTCAACAGAGGAGTTTTTATGTGTGTGACTTCAAAGCACTTTTAAGTTTTCAGTCTTTCAGCAATGCAGAGGTACCCAGGTCCAGTTTACATCTTATTCACTTTTCAGATAATCAACCTATAGACACAATACATCTACTCTCGTGGCCAGGTTTTTGGCTTCTGAACGATATATGGAAAGTGGTTCATATTAATAGAAACATATCTTTCTCTTCAGCAATGATGGGAATGCTATTTAAAATTTAAATCTCCTACAGTTAGGATAGCACCAAACATTTGAATCCATTTCATGCTAAAGATTTTCCCACTATCCAGTCTGTAATGCTTATGATCCAGGTCAAATGGAGATATTGCACAAAGACTGTAACTTCAAATGAAGCCTCTCAGTGAGCAATAGCAATATAGAAATATTTGAAAGAGACATATAGTAGTCCCTTCTTATCTGTAGTTTTGCTTTCTGCAGTTTATTACTTTCAATCAACTGCAGTCCAAACATATTAAATAGAAAATTCCAGAAATAAACAATTTATAAGGCTTAAATTACATGTTTTTCTGAGTAGCATGATGAAACCTCATGCCATCTGACTCCGTCCTTCTCCTTCCCACCTGGGATCCCCAGCCATCCTCATCATAAGCCCGTCATGGTTCTATGATCCAGAATGACTCAACACAGATGATCCTTCTTCTGACAGAACATCAGAAAGACAGTAGTAGCCTAATGCTATGTCACAGTGCCTATATCATTCACCTCCCTTCATCTCATCAGGTAGGTTTTTTATCATCACAAGAAGAAGGGTGAATACAGTACAATAAGATATTTTGATTGAGAAAGAGACCATATTCACATAACTTTTATTACAGTGTAATTGTTCTACTTTATTATTAGTTACTGTTAATCTCTAACTGTGCCTGATTTACAAATTAAACTTTATCATAGTTATATATGTATAGGGAAAAAAATGTAGTCTATGTAGGGTTCAGTACTATGCACATTTTCAGACGTCCACTGGGGGAATCTTGGAACATGTCCCCCATGGATAAGGAAGGACTACTGTATCTAGAAAAGAAACATCGGGGCAGATCCAGCTCTGAAACACATATGCTTTCAGTCTATAAAAGAGGTTCTGATCAATGCAGTTTGTGAAGTTTCATTCTTTGAAAGTGAAGGTCTTCCCCAGGCGGTGATGGAGACTGACCTTGTCCTGCAGCTGTTTTATAAGAACCTGGAATACATTTAAATTTCTATTTTAATAACTTCATTGGCATGAAAGTCAGTATAACTGAACCCCTGTCTAGGAATTGGTTTCATCACCTCTCTCTTTGGCCATCCTCCATGGTCATGTCTGCTGGATAACAGACTGCCAGGGCCAGGGTTAACACTTTTTTCCTATCTCCTCTCCTGTCTTCTAATTCTCTACAATAAGTGGTGTTTGGGAAAAGTAAAGGGCTTGTGATAATATGATACTTTTAAATGTATCCAGTCCTTGGATTTTTGCCAAATGTATTTCTGTATTATAGTCAGTGAGCCTGAGATGGATAAATCTGCAGAGAGTTTGTAAGTTGGCCTTTTAGAAAAACAATCTAGGATATTTGTGAAATATTCCCTTTCTGGCACTGCAAGTATGGATATTTCTCTGTTTATGACCATCGCCCATTTGAAGACTTTTAATAGTCGTGCCAGGATAGGAAGTTGCAATGATGCAAAAACAAAACAAAAAACTGTCCAGAAATACATATTGTTCATACACAGTATGTCTATAAAACTATAGAGATATAGCCGAACACATGTAATGCCATCAATGACATTGCCAATCTTTAAGAAAATTAAAATAATTTGGAATAATATTAGCATAGCTTTGCCAATGTCAGCAAATCTATTAATATTCATCATGACATTAACATAGATGATAACTTTTTCCACCTAAGCTCCCAGACTTTATAGACACCCTGCACAGGATGAACCCAAATTTATTTTTAATGTGTGGCTCAGATGGTAAAGAATCCACCTGCAATGTAGGCGATTCAGGTTCGATCCCTGAGTCAAGAAGATCCGCTGGAGAAGGAAATGGCTACTCACTCCAGCATTCTTGCCTAGAAAATTCCATGGACAGAGGAGCCTAGCAGGCTACAGTCCATGGGGTAATAAAAGAGTCAGACACGACTAGGCAACTAACGCTTTCACTTTCATGTACATGTGCATATTCAAAACATCAGAAAAACATACAACAAAATTTTAACAGTGAGTAAAATTATATATCATTTTTATTTTCTTCTTTGTTCTGATTTTTCCACTATTTCTAATGTTAGCATGTGTTACTCTTGTGTTGAGGGAAAAAATTAAAAGTAAAAATCAACAGAATAAACTGTCCACATGTCTACTATACAATGTAAGTACTGGTAGATAGATTCTACTGTGGACATATTCAGTTACTTGAATGATGTTTGCGAGGCTGACACTTTGAAGATAACTGACATGCTTTAAAAATCTAGGGAGAAAAGAAGTAAAAGGAAAAGAGGAGTAACAAAAAGTACTAAAGAGTCCAAATGTCTGTCTCCTAACACATTTATGATAGTCTTAATGTAGTCATTTTCTCCCATTAGCAAAGCTCCTAGGGAAAGGACAGACTGTGAAAGAAGGGTTCCTTCATCTTTGATTTGATAAAGCTACCAAAAGCCTTCTGAAAACACAACTAAGTGTTTGTTAACTGACAAATTATGTAGAATTTGCTCTTAAGAGGTTACCGGAAAGAGTGACATATATGTGTGCCTGCATGTACATGTGTGCATGTGGATGTATGCATATACATATGTATATGCATATAGCTATGCCTTCCCAGGTATTTTTAAATGTGAAAGTGGTTTTAATTCATATGTAACAAAAGCAAGTTATCAGTTAGATTTATAAGGATTGACAGAAGAAAGTATCTTAATGCTAGTCTACAACCAGTTCAGGGTGAGCCTTTCTGTAACCCAAGTGTGTGTATGTAGGATTGTTACTATAATCTACAGCAATGGTTGGTCCCAAGTTCCCCTGTGATAACACAGACTGAATTATGCAATTCAATAACTTTGGAAAGAGCTTCATCATGAAACTGAACGTGTCCAGTGGTTTTTGCATGGCTCAGACCTCTTACAGATTGTTTTCTCTGACACAATTTCTACAGCCTTGTAAAGTTTCTCATATGTTTAACATATGAATATGAAATTCACAAGATGAAAGCCCAATACTGTCAAGGTAGCAATTGCTTTCTCTATAAGGAAGACCACATGTTCCCATAAACCTTAAAGAAGGAACATAATTTTACTTCTAGCTCATGCAATATTTCTAGCGCTTAAGTGTATGACATGACCCAAGAACATTTGAGATACATTTGAAGGCTGGACAAAACTGAAAATATGCAAAAATTCTAATAATTCTGTGTGTTCGTACAGGGCTGGCCATTCCATCATAGAACTCTGATTTTATGACTCTTAGGCATACATTTTTCTTACTTTTTTAGAAAAAAAGGCTTGCAGGGTATTGTAAGAAAATAGTTTTCATTCTTTAGACACAAGCACTAGCAAATGGAGCTCTAACCCCAAGAGAAAAATAATTATTATATATAGAAGACACTACCTAGCCTTCACTGAGCCATGTCTGAATTATAAGAACTCCACTGAGCTCTGTGTTGGAATGACAGTGTCACCAGCTACTTCAGTACATTTTTAATAAAAATTCTTCTACATTGATCAATCCATGCTCTTCAATTCAAAGTTGAGATTAATTCTCCAAGACATATTATGGTATAGTATTAACACTTGAAATCATAACTGCTTGCTTTCATTTTGGCATAACTATTGTACCACCTTAGAAGCTGCTTCTGTTGACCTTTAGATTAAAAATATGTTGGATTATCATGATTGACACTTTTAAAATGACTCATTCTTGCCAAACACAGCATAACAACTTTTTAACATTCCCTTTTCTTTATAACTGCCTCTCCTTTCATTATATGAAACATAGCTGGATTCTACACCACCTCTCATTGCCTAACATGGCTTTTTTTTCAGAGTTCAAGAAGATTTACACTTGGAGCTAAATGTTTCAGTGATTGCTCTGTTGGGTTTCATTATACCAGTGTAGTTAATCAAAGCAAGTCTGGCCTTGCTACCATGATTCACTGTATGGTTTTTTTGAACTTAATCATTTACACAGAATGAATATACACATTATCACCAGGGCTGGATTTCTTTAACAGCCTGCATGACATGGTACTGTAATGCCTTTGTCGCCTGCTTGTTCCTGAGGACTCCTAGTTGCCAGGGTTTTTGTTAAGACATTTCATTGATGGACTTTGGATTAGAAAAAGGCAACTAGGAAGCCCCTAGGTAGAGCTACAGAGAGCAGAGGAAATGCCAGCTGACTTATCTCCAAGTTGGGCTAACCGGGAATCCTTTCATTTGTATAAAATATTTCTTTACATGGTGTGCGGTCTTCATGATCATAATTAACAAGTCACCTTTCTTCACTCTCCTTCCTAATCTCATCATAAATTATTGGCTGCTGGCATCTGGGTAGGGTTTGGCAGATCTCAGATTTTAAGTGTAGCCTGAGGGAATTACTGTGATTGCTGTTTTAAACTGAAGAAGCTAATTGTGTGAGTATTAACATTTGTGAGCTAGGTCTAACAAGTCTAGTTTCTGTGTCTAACAAGTCAAGTCCAGTGATGCTCCCATTGGCACCCTCTTCCTCTACAAAAAAGCAGATTCACATTTAACCGGAACAATTGGAGTGCGAGGGCCTACTCCAGGCTCATGGCAGACAATTGTCAAGTTTTCAGAAACTTTATAAATGACTTGTTAAGCACAGTCATTATTTATAATCAAAGCTTATAAACTTTTAATTAAATAAATCTTATTTTTAAAAGGTGATAAATGCTCAAAACTCAGCATTTCCTACATATTTTACTCCATTGTACTATTAGGTGTACTCTAGGGGCTATTTGTGTCTAGAATATCTGTACGTCTGGTGGAAATACCACATAATGGTGTGCTGCTGTACATCTCTTCCCAACTCTACACTCAGGGACATCTCATTAGTAGCCTCCAGTCAGCCATGGTAGGAGTAGTCATATCATTAAAATCACAAATGTTATAAACCAGGACTTGATTTGTTGTTTTGTGTCTTCCAAAGTACTGTTTTATTCTCCCAACTAGAGGAGTTCAATAAATGATTTGGCCATAGGATTTTTCTTTATTATTGAAGTATAGTTGATTTACAATGTTGTGCTAATTTCTGGTGTACAGCAAAGTGATTATATATGTATATGGATATATATATTCTCTTTCATATTCTTTTCCATTTAGGTTATTATAAGATACCGAATATAGTTCCCTGTGCTATACAGTAAGACCTTATTGTTTTATCTACTTTATGTGAAGTAGTTTGTATCTGTTAATCCCAAACTTCTAATTTATCCCTCCTCTCGCACCTTTCCCCTTTGGTAATCATAAGTTTGCTTTCTATGTCTGTGAGTTTGTTAGGTAATAAGTTCTTTTGTATCATATTTTAGATTCCACATATCAGTGATATCTTGTGGTATTTGTCTTTCTCTGTCTGACTTACTTCACTTAGTATGATAATCTCTGGATCTATCCATGTTGCTGCAAATGGCATTTCATCCTTTTTATGGCTGAGCAGTATTTCATCTATATATGTTCCACATCTTTATCCATTCCTCTGTCAATGAACATTTAGGTTGCTTCCATGTCTTGGCTATGGTAGATAGTGCTGCTATGAACATTAGAGTTCATGTATCTTTTCAAATTCAAGTTTTCTCCAGCTACGTGCCCAGGAGTAGGATAACTGGGTCGTATGGCAACTATATTTTTAGTTTTATAAGACACCTTCATGCTATTCTCCACAGTGGCTGTACCAATAGACATTCTCACCAACAGTGCAGGAGAGTTGGCCATAGGATTTTACTGCAGGAGTTTTCTGAGTTCAAAATTTATTCTAAGCCTTGTGTCCTGTATATCCCTTCTAGCAGACTTTTCACTGCTGCTGTACCTATACACTCACGAAAACTACTAGTGGTTCTAACCAGTGTTTGGTTTGAATAATCATTGTGCTCCCTGAGTAAGGTACCACTTAAGTATATTTAAGTCTGTATTTTTTTTTCTCCAGAGAGCCTGTTGTTATACATTTACCAACACATACTTTCCAGAACTGCCAGGTTCCATTTAAGCAAATCTACCCCCAGGAACAACCACACTCAGCTGCAGCAATCCTATCACTTAACTTTCACATCTTCGTGGTTCCATACCATCTCCTAACCCCAGGAAACACTGAAAACTACTTTCTAGAAATAACTATTTTTTATATTTATAAAAAAATCCAGATTACTAGAATTTATAAATTATCAAACTCTCAGTATTCTTCTTCAACTGTTCTTCAGGACTCACTGTTACTACTACCAACTTTATTTTCTACCATCAGCCAGAACACTCCCATGTGATTTCAATATGTAAGCAACATGAAGATGACAGTTAGAAATAAGAAAGGGAGACAGTTACACAGACTTGCAAAGAAGTACCAGCCCAAGTGCCAGGTTTAATGGGCTTTGAAAGAATCAGGCACTGGAATCCCTGAACCTGTCCTATCTCGATGCCTCTCTCTTTGTCATTTGTTTTCCATGGAGAAACCAATCTCTCAGTGGCAAACTCAGGGTATTTTTTCAACAAAATACTACCTGGCTAATCTTAGATGAAGGAATTGAGCGGTAGCTGAGAAACAGAGACTACAAGTCTGATAGAATTATATGGGGCCCATTTATTTCTGTTTCAGATTTTCTTAGCATTATTGGTGAGTACGCTCACCAAAGAAGCACAAAGTCTCGGTGTGTGTGTATGTGTTCAACTAACTCACGAGCTTTTTCTGATGTTCAAATTTTGTGGGAGAGGAAGGGTGAAATACGTGCATGCTCTGTGGGTGGAGTTTCTTTACTGGAAAAATTTACCCCCACCCCAAAGCTTTTTAAACTGGTGACTCCAAAATCTGACCTCCTGACGACATGTTTCAGTCTTTCTATTCATTATTGGTACCATATGCAGACAGAATTACCTTCGGCGCTACACTGACCCTGCAAGTCCTGGCTTTCTCACAAGTTTATCTACTATGGCATGAAGATTGTTTCTTCAAACTATCACTCACAGCAAATGCTTTCCTCCTGTGTACCATCATCAGCATCTTTACCTGCTTGGTAACTTCTGATGGAGAGAAACTGACAAGTTTCTGCCTCACTCCTGACTCAAAGAGGCCCATAGATAGATCACAATGGAAATTGGTGTGTTGCAGTTAGATACAAATCACACTTTAACTTTCCAAGAAGCTTTGTTCCCTAATGCAAAAAGAAAATAAAAAAGATAGCAAAACTGTCTAAGTAGTTACAAAACTTCCATGCAAAAGTTGTATCAAAGAAAAAAGGTAACAGGAATACATTTAACTGTAAAAACCTAGAAGTTTTTAAAAGCTGAGGACAATTTATCACAAAATTATTGTCAATTGCTGGGAATCTTTTTATTCTCTTTTACCAAAAAAAAAAAAGCACTACAGTGAATTCTCTGGTGGTCCAGTGGTTAGGATTCCATGCTTTGACTGCCGGGGGTGTGTGGGGTCAAGTACTAAGATCCTGCAAGTTGCACAGTGCAGCCCAAAACAATCCACTACAGCACTTTTTTCCTGTATATGTATATATTTTCCTCTGCAATTGGAGTAATAAAATATTTTGCAGACAGAAGTTGCTTGAAAACACTAGTCTACTGGCTGACTTAAAAAGCTATAGGATTATGCAAACTGACCCATTTAGCTGCTGCTCTCACCTAAAAGTCATATTAACACTAAAATGTAACATTAGACTTCATGCAGGTTTGGTAATGACAATCTCATTTAGTGCTTAAATTCAAAATGTCAAAATTCCAATCACATAGCAGAATGCTGAAAACATAGAGGGCAAGGTGCCTAAAAGATTTGACCTTTCATGCTATTCCATCCTATTTTATTAAGAAAAACTTCTAGCTAACCTACCTTGGAATGGAACTGGAATAAAAAAATAAGCAATTATTATAAACAGTTAAACTTTGGGAGAAAAAAAATTTAACAGTGTGCTTTGGAGAAGGAAATGGCAACCCACTCCAGTGTTCTTGCCTGGAGAATCCCAGGGATGGGGGAGCCTGGTGGGCTTCCGTCTATGGGGTCACACAGAGTCGGACACGACTGAGGTGACTTAGCAGTAGCAGTAGCAGTTGGTATAATTCAATTTGATTGAATGAGCAATTTCTAGTCTGGACTTTTGCTTTAGAATGCTGGTATGTTCTGCAGCTTTGACAATATCACTTGAACTTGCCCACTGTCATAACTTTGGTGAAATGGGGGTAATAATACTTTCAGTCTGTTCAAGCTTTTATACCAATATAACTTATGTGAGTTCGTGATGAAATACTAAAGTGACTTATAAACAACAGAGATTTTTTCCTTCAAATTTCTACCTGCTTCCTAGTTTATAAATGGCCATCTTTTTACTGTTTCCTCACACAGTACATGGAGAAGGGCATAGCGACCCACTCCAGTATTCTTTCCTGGAGTGTTCCATGGACAGAGGAGCCTAGTAGGCTTCCACAGGGTCACAAAGAGTCAGACATGACTGAATGACTAACACTTTTACTTCTTTTCACACAGCACAAATGATGAGGAGTTTCTAGGTTCTCTTTTTATAGGGCACTAATTCTGTTCTTGAGGACTCCACCCTCATAATCAGTTCCCAAAGACCCTCACCTCCTAACACCATCACTTTGGGGATTAGGGTTCAACATATGAATTTGAAGGGGAAAGGAGAGATACAAACATTCAATCTATAGCAAATGTTCACCAGAAAATTTCCCTGGAGCTGCAGAAGATGAGAATTCTGGCCTTGATATCTCCAAGTGTTCAGAAGACTTGGTCTAGAAGATACTATGACATTTCTTGCTCAATGGCAGGGGAGATAAAGAAATCAGTCTGAAGGAGAGAGGCACAGCTGCGTGAGAAGCTTTCTCAGCACATAGCAGGATTCTGGCCTCCTGAGTCTCTGAAACACTCAAATTCACTGAACGAACAGAGAGGAGGAGGATTATATATATTTATATATTGATCTGCATGCTGGGGTTTCAAATGTGATTCATTATGTACCATTTCCTTTACCCTAATCCATCTGCTAAGGTTTTCTTCTGCTGTGCAGAAGGAATTTGAAAAAGAAATGCGACTTTAACTGAGAAGAGAGTAACAGCATGACACAGTTAGAACCACCTGCACTAAGAAAGATTCAAGATGGTATTTGTCAAATATTGGAAGATGTGTGTCTGCTAGCTGAGGGATAACGGGATGTTTTCAGAGACTGTTTTAAAGTTCTATGGCCAAGAAAAAAAAAAGATGCATTTGCTTCTCATAATAGTGGTTATCATTTCTCTTGCGAAATGTTTATCTACTGGTGATCTCACTATGGCTTCCTTTGGATTGTCTTCTTGTTTTATTTTCTCTCACTAGAAAAAGCAAACATCTTGGTTCCTGTCTCTTTCTATTATAAGTACCAAGCATGTGCAAAGTTAAAACAAAGACTGCACATTTCCAAGGAACTGGATAAGTACAGTCAAGTGGATCCTAATGGGAATGTCATGGTGTGAGAATTTGATAACACATGCTTGTGGATTCTGAAAGAAGTGGAGAAGAGATGGATAAAGAAGTGGAGGGACAGGGAGAGAAAGAATAAAATAAACATTTAAGGACCTAGTAACTTGTGTGGGAGTGAATAAAACACTCTTCAGTGTTGGAGCTGGTCAACTATGCTTTATGCAGGCATGTATGCTCAGTTGCTTCAGTGTTCAACTCTTTGTGACCCTATGGACTGTAGCCTGCCAGCCTCCTCTGTCCAAAAGATTCTCCAGGTAAGACTACTGGAATGGGTTGCCATGCCCTTGTCCAGGGGATCTTCCATCATACTAAATTTCATTTGTTGAAATCAGAAAGATCTTCAACCAGGGTAGGAAAAATTATGTAGTATATCTATATGGGCATGGAAGTTTTAGTCTACTGATTTATTATTCACAAATACTATAAAATAAATTAGCTTCACAAAATTGTTTTCTTGAGCTTGACCAAGGCATTTATTGTAGCTGTGTATTTTCATTTATTCCTGAGTCTAAAAGAAATGTTTATCATAAAAGTAATTTAACCATGTAACTAAAAGTTTGCAAAGGAGAGAAAGTAAGAACAAGAATTATCCAAGATATAACCCCATGTCCACCATAAGAATGTGGCATATGCCTTTTGCTTTTGCTTTTTTTCCTAACTGAAATATAGTTGATTTACAACATTGTGATATTTTCAGGTGTATATAAAAGGGATTCAGTTATGAATACATATACATCTATTTTTCCCTTCCCTTGTAGGTTGTTACAAAATATTGAATATAGTTCCCTGAGCTATATAGTGGGTCTTGTTGTTTATCTGTTTTATATATAGTAGTATATATACGTCAATCCCAAACTCCTAACTTATCCTCCCCCGTCTTTCCCCTTTGGTAGCTATAAGTTTGTTTTCAGTGTGTGTGGGTCTCTTTCTATTTTGTATATAAATTCATTTGTATTTCTTTTAGACTCCACAAATAATCGATGGCATATGATATTTGTCTTTCTCTGGCTTACTTCACTTAGTATGATAATCTCTAGGTCTATCCATGTTGCTGCAAATGCCACCATTTCATTCTTTTTCTGGCTGAGTAGTACTCTGTTGTACATATATGTCACATCTTCTTTATCCATTCATCTGTCAGTGGACATTTAGGCTGTTTCCCTGTCTTGGCTATTGTGAAATGAGTGCTGTCATGAACATTGGGGTGCATGTATCTTTTTGAATTATGTTTCTCTCTGGATATATATCCAGGAGTGGGATTGTAGGATCATATGGCAACTCTATTTTTAGTTTTATAAGGAACCTCCTTATTTTTTGTTATCTTTTACTTTGCATTTTATATTATAATCACTTGCAGTATATCTATCCATGTGTCATATATTTATATATATACAGATTTTATATACATGCATATTCATTTTTCTTCATAAAATTATATTTTCATCATCTCATGCTGTTATATACTTTAAAAATAAAATTTAATGCCTTCATATTATTTCTAAATCATTATAATTTATTTAATCTGGCATTAGGTCCATGGAACATTAGTACATGTTATTTCAAAAACTGGAGCCCAAAAGTAAATAAATTAGAATTCACCTTATTGGGAAAAGGTATAGATGTTACTTTAATATCTCGTCTGCATTATTTTGTATTATGAAGCTCCAGGAGAGGAGATTAGAGTGCTCATTTCTCAAATTTAATTAAACATAGAACTATTTCTACCATGGCATGTTGTACAATGTTGGTATTCCCAGAGCACACTTTGGAAAACAACAATTTAGCCATTTCCTTATTTTGGGTTAGCTAGGTTATAAAAAGTGTTTCACTATAATAAAGAATAAAGAATTTAACCTTATATACAGATTTTTTTATATTTAGAATTATTTCCTGAGAATTAATTCCCAGAAGTTAAAATAAAACAAATGAAAAAGTTTGAGAGTTTTTAAAGTCTTTGATATGTATTGCCACTTTACTCTGCTTCATCAGTGTAATGCTTCACCGGTGTATCAAATATCCTTTTATCATTATAACATCAATCCATGGAGTTGATTATGAATCTATGGATGATCACTGCTGCTTTTGGATTTGGGTATGGCTGAGAAAACCAGTCAATAAACAATAAGCAATATATTTCCACAGTATTCTAAGTGCTAATATATTTCCACACTATCCTAAGTTCTGGGGCTTCCCAGGTGGCACAGTGGTAAAGAATTTGCCTATCAATGCAGGAGGCGCAAGAGATGCAGATTCAATCCCTTGGTCGGGAAAATCCCCTGGAGTAGGAAATGACAACCTGCTCCAATATTCTTGCCTGGAAAATTCCATGGACAGAAGAGCCTAGCAGACTACAGTCTCTGGGGTCGCAAAAAGTATGCCACGACTGAGCAGCTAAGCACATGCACAGCATATACTAAGTGCACACACTGTTAGCCTCCTGATGGATATGCCCTATGAGACATCAGCTCTGTGAGCTGCAAAGTGAGGCCCTAACTATCATAGACTCAGATTAAAGACTGAGATCTTTTCTGCTGTTATACAAAGGCTAATTATGTTATATTTTTCAGATACCTAGAAGGTTGTGGAAATGTGGTATCTGCTCAGTGTATATTTGCCAAGTAAAGGAATTATTAAATAATAAACTATACACCCACATACCCACTAAATGTTTCCTTTTGACCAGCTATGTTCAGAGAGCCCCTAATTCACCCATTACATCCTTATCAAGGGCCTTCCCACTTAGCCAGTGCTCTAAACAATAGATGACCCAGTTTGGCTCCAACTTAAATATGACTGACAGGAAGTTGTTGAGACACTTGAAAATGCTTACTGGAAAGGTGATGTGAGCAACAGGCCCTGGGAGCTACAAGTCATTTGTTGGCTGTAGGGCCTATTCAGGAAATCTTAGACTTTTCTGAAATTCCATTTCTTCTTATCAAAAGAAAGTTAATAATACCCTTTCCCCGGTGTCTGGAAGCTCAAATAGATACAAAAACACACTTTGAAAAGTTAATACTACATTGAAAATTTAAGGTATAATTATTATTTTTACTGATTCTATGGTGCCCATCCCAAACAGTGAGAAAGTTGAGAATGAAGCATTAGGAGTTTATAGACTAAAGAGGAAAAGTAATGGAGGCTTTAGGCATTCATTTTCCTTCCAGTGGCATACCTACAGACAACACCAGTGTTTCCCCTAAAAGAACAAAAGTCTTCCCTTATGCTGAGGTTTCCAGATTCTTCAGAAGTTGCTAAGAGGAACAGACCTCGGAGTAATTTGCTGACTTTAAAAAATGCATTGTTGACAACTTGGATTATATGGTATCTCTTTTATCCCAGACATTTTCCTGATACTAGTTTTATTAGGTTTTAATCAGACATGATCTTAGTGAAATGCTTTGAAATCTGATTAAAAAGCAACATGAATAAAGGTGAAGGAGAAATAACAGCAGTGTTGCAGACCTAACTGATAAATTGATGAAAATACATGTAATTATATGTAATTAGAGTAGATGCTTGACATTCATGAGGGATATAGACTGAGACCTTTGGAATCCCCAGATCTGTGAATTCAGAAATTTTAGTACAGGCGTTTCTGTTGAGAGTCACACATTTCTTGATCACAACTTCATATCAAATTAACCTCTCTTTCAAACTTCGAAATTTAGATTATAGTAATCTTGACAGTCAGAGAAGGCAATGGCACCCCACTCCAGTACTCTTGTCTTGAAAATCCCATGGAAGGAGGAGCCTGGTGGGCTGCAGTCCATGGGGTCGCTAGGAATCAGACACAACTGAGCAACTTCACTTTCACTTTTCACTTTCATGCGTTGGAGAAGGAAATGGCAACCCACTCCAGTGTTCTTGCCTGGAAAATCCCAGGGATGGGGGAGCCTGGTGGGCTGCCGTCTATGGGGTCGCACAGAGTCAGACACGACTGAAGCAACTTAGCAGCAGCAGCAACAGCAATCTTGACAGTGGCTGGCACATTTTTCTGAACAGTTTCATGAATCCAATTTCCTGGTTTCCATATGGAGTTAATGACCTCTGACCTATCTTATTTACTTAAGTCACTGATGAATAGATATTGCACTGATTTATTTTCCTAGAATTCCAAGAACCTATTATTTTTCTCTTTCTTTTTTTCTGTATCTCTCTCTTCCTCTTTATCTCTCTTTCTTCTTTTTCTTAAAAGTACTACAACCCTGAGACTTGTTAAGACTGTCAGGCATATAAATGAGCATATTTATATGCTGAATGCTTTCTTACCCTTCTTCACTTCCATACCAGTACTAATGGTTGGATATGGGGGAGAGATGATTTTTACACAAAGAAACAAATTGAGTTTGTGTGCTTATTTTTTTGTGTGTTTTGTTTTGTTTTACTCATTTCATGAGAGTTATTGTAAACATTCCCACTCCAATGTTCCCTCCATGTGGAAGCCCTATCAAAATAACACATTTCTGCCCTCTCTCTTACTCTGGAGTGGTGGTTCTTCAGCCAGGGGTGATTTTACCTTGGCAACATCTGGAGACATGAGTCACGACCTGGGACAGGATGGATGTAACTGGCGCCTAGTGGACAGAGGCCAGGGATGCTCCTAGGACAGCCCCTTACAACACAGAATTATCTGATCCAAAATGTCAGTCATGTCAAGGGTGAGAAATCTTGATCCAGGGAGAGTTAGAACAACATTAGCTAAGGAATAGTTGAGGGTTATTAAGCCAGTTCCTTGCCTTTCTTTTCCTCTGTGATTTGCCGGCTTACAGAGAAGACACATTTCCATTTGTCTGCATTGTTTATTTTGTGAAGTAAGTTGAGTGGGGCAGGATCTACCACCCATAAGGGAGACTTTCAATTTGGAGTGTATGTTCAGCTCAGGGGAGTGAAAGCAAGGCCATATATCTGCACTCCCTAAACCTCACTAGTTGAAAAGGGAGACATTTTAATCTCTCTCTGCTCAAGTCCTGAGTTTCTCTTAGTTCTTTCTGAACTTGGGTATGAAAAGTTACCATTTGGGGGGCTCCAACATTATATAATGAAGACAGCATGTGATATGGATACTTAATGGCCGGCTGGATTTACTGACTAGCTACAGCTCTGCCCTCCTCGTACTAGCTCTGCTAACAAGCAATTGTAATGGTGATGGTCACAGCAGTGGATGCTAAAGACTTGACAGTTGAGAAGATTGCAGCCCTGAGAGTCAGAGAAATTGAAGAGCTTTTTTATTTAAAGATGAAAGAATGACTGTGAATGGAAGCAAAATAAATAGACATGGTACCCATTTAGGACAGGTCCAGTAATATATCTTTCTCCAACTTGGATGCTAGAGTAAACATGTGTTATTTTTGTCTGTCCAGAATACATCTCTTCAGAACAAAAGCTACATTTTCCTTTGAGAACCATTTTTCTTATACTCTTGGTCCATGTAGGCCAACACCTGAGCCGGGGATACGCATGAAACACAGGCCTGACCCATGACAATCTCAGTTCCCCTGGGCCTCAGTGAATAGATCAGCAATGGGCACCTGCTCAGTCAGAGTCAAACTGATGCCAAGATTTTGCTGGAACCAACAGGAGAGAAACATGTTTTATTTCTGCTGGACTTGGGGCTTTGAGTATGTTAGCCTGAGCTGCCATAAACAGGATGCATGAACTAGAAACCAAGACACAGAATACAATAAACCAAGAGCTGGAGAGAAAGAATCCAGGACTTAATGCTGTCTTTTGAGCACTGAGATCTATTCCTGCCTAAATCTTGGATTCCTCATTTGCATGAGATAATAAATTCCAAGATACTTCCCTAAAAAATAAAACAGAAAAGTTTTATAATCGGGAGAGTCTTAAGCAACGGGAACATCACCTTTGGGCTTAATACCTCAATCTGTCTGTAAATAAAATAATTCCTTCTATTCTGGACACCTATACATTGTCTTCTCAAATTATACTCTTAATTCCCCTCTTGATTTCAATTGTTCAACAGCTTCAGTCATGTTTCAAAATATTTCCCACTGGTCACTGGATACCCTGATGACCATGAGTAAACATGCCATGAATGAGATTATGGGTGAAACACCCCGTAAAGAAGGGGTCTTATCACTTATCTAACCAAACCCTGGGAAAAAACACTTGTTTAACCGAATGCTTTTCTGTAATAGTGACTAAAATAACAAAAAATTAATATTAATAGCACCTATCCTTGATTAACACTTTACTGCTTTTCACATACTATGTTAAGTGCTCTCTGTATTATCTCATTTAATGTTTTCACCAACCCTGTAATGTAGTCCTAATTGTCCTACTTTACAGAGGAGAAATCAGAGACAGAAAGAGGTTCAACAACTTCCCTGCAGTTACAAAGCTAGCAGGAAGTGGCAGTATTGAGAATCATACCAGTTCCAATCCCTGTGGCCCTAACCATTGTTCTCTCCTACTTATCAAGAGTACTTACTAGAGGGTACTTTGTAGCGAGGTTTCACAAACCATCAAGAATGGGAATCAATGATATGCTGTCTTACTCAAGCTTTCCAAGAAATTCATTCATAAGTGGTTCCTTTATGGCATCTACAGAGAATAATTTTAAAATTTAAAATGTCCAGGTAGAAAATATAGCAGGAAATGTAATGCCCACATCAAAAACACAGACTGCAGTGGCTCTGCCACAGTAAAAGTCTGTAACCTAGGTCAACTACTTACCTCTCTCAGGCTCAGTTTCCTGATAATGGTGACCACTGATTGAGGGACCTGCTGTGCACTGGGCATTACACTGGCCTTTAACCTCCATTGACTCTAAAGCAATCCCTCATGCCCTTTTAGGTCTAAACCTTCCATGATAACAGGCTTTCTATGAATTAAAATGTTTTTGCAAAGGACATGAGAGAATATGAAAATGTAACTGCTTGAAAGAGTTGGATTAAAATTTTCAAATAATACAGTCCCCCCAAAAGTTAATTTTTACTTCTGTCCTCCACAGGGCAACACTGTTTGTACTTGGCAAGCAGACACACTGCAGTCATTATCCTGGTTCCAGGGCAGTAACCAATAGATGTGGTGTGACTAAGAAATCAAATGCTGAGAGCTGAGCCCTTGCTGGCCTGCTTAACCTTTGGCTGAGTCCTCTTGCCCTGTTGACACCGCGATGGACACGTGAGAAGCCAGAGCATTTTGTTAATATGCAGAAGTTCCCTCCCACGGCCACTAAAGGCCTCTATGACTCAAAAAAAATTAGGTTCCTCAGCAGTAAACTGTCCTTTCGGGAAAAGGAAGAGAATTCCAGAGGAGGGAAGGAAAGAAAGAAAGAATAAAATTCAAGGACTCCTCTCAATGTTACTTTAAAACAACAAAGGCAGTAAATGACAATTACTCATTTCAGATGTTCGCCTGCCTCAGAGTCATCTTAGAACTGGTTTCCTCAGTATATATTTATTTTTCTTTAAATATCCTGGGACATGCACACTATTATCTTGTGTGGACATCTTTAGTAAACAGGGAGCTTAGGCATGTTTGCATTGTTCTGGCTTGTTGCAGTTGTTGACCTGATTGGATCATGCACTGCTTTGATCACTTAAAAATGAAAGCAGTTTTTACTGCAAATTGCACTGGAATGATTTGAAAACTAAACAAACCAAAAGGACATGTTCTATTTATTCTCTATTACTTACACATTTAAAAGAACACACAGACCTCCCTTCTCTCACTCCCCAAAACATGAATGTGTTTAGAACGTACTTCTTAACCAGTTTCTCTTTCTAGGCAAAACCCTCTGAATTGAGTTTCTGAAAAAGGGTCTATGGACCGGCATTTTGGTTTGGAAAAGCACACTTTTTTTTTCACCAGACCCTCCTGGCAGCCCTGTTTTACAGGCTCGGAAGTTTTTGTCTTCATTCCAGCTCTTACTGGCTATAAAAATTTGGACACAAATCTCTGAGCTTCATTTTTCTCACCTGTAAAATGGGGATAGTAGTTCAAAACCACATTAAAAGGATTAAATTATTTAAAGCACCGGGTAGATAGTCAAGGGAAGATGGACATCATTTTAATATTGATATTATTTTCAATTTATGAATGAGAACATCAGATCCCAAAGAAATTAAATGACCTATCCAGATACTCACAGCTGACAAGTGGAGAGTTTTAAAACGAGTCCTATTCTTGTTGCCATAAAATTCACTTCTTCCTGTTTTCCTCATGTAATAGAAACAACCTAAGTAAAAATCCTGTGCTTACTCTATACACACAACTTTAAGATAAATTCACCCATTGTCAACCCCCAATTAGATGGTCACCTCAAGGTCCTACTATTAAGATATTCTGAAGTTGCCATTTTCTCCATCCTAGTTTTGTGATTAAAATGCCCCCCATAATTAAAAAAAAAAAAAAAAGACACAACACTGTTAGGAAATGAATTGAGAGGCGATGGTTTTAAAACCACTATTTGCATAATGATGTGTCTGTTGCTGTAGTTGCCTTCTCTTGTCTTTTTGATCAACAGCCCTGATAGCCTTATCTTTTCAGTGCTACAGTCATGAGGTTATTAAAAGAGACCAAATACCCTAACAGCCTTGTACCTTTGATTTTCTGCCATAGTCTCCAAGTTAATGAGTAAGAGGGTCAAGGGAATTTATTCCTGTGCTTTAGGAAATCTACAAACAATATTAAAAGAGAAGTTGGTGGCAGATTAAGAAACTTTTAATAACCTTGTGCAAACCTTCCAGACACTCATTACTCAGCTTCAGTTAGTACGTATAGGTGATTGAAATATGCAATTTCAAAATATGCTGTGGGAGTTAGGAGAAAGCCAGAGGCTGACAGAGAGGTAGTTTGAGCAAGAGAAAAGAGGTTTCAAGGCCAAGGAGTTCAGAAAAAAAGTTGGCTCTTTTATTTTGCTGTATGTTTAACTAGAATACCACATAAGAAATGTTGAAAGCCTTGGTGGGTCTTGCATGCTCACCATTTTGAAACCCACTAAAGACCACTGATGAATTTATGTGATATGTGTATACTTCGGTTGAAAGAGAACATGGTAATCTCTTTCCTCTCTCACTTTCTCTCATTTTCTTAAGATGCTAGCAGGTAGCTTCCTAACTCCTTTATCAGTTTCAGTCTAAGAAATGGAAATTCTGAGATATTTTCCTATTCATCTTTGAACAGGTATTTATCTTCCTAATGTTTCTCAGAACCACCTGTGAATTCATACATAGGTTGAGATTATCAACTGGATTCCAGCTTCTAGCCTTAGTTCTTTCTAGTTCTGGGAAGTTATGCAAGCCACGTAAAGGTTTAACATAGAGTTCATGAAGTATTTTATCTATATTTGACAGATGAAAATCTGAAGCTCAGAAAAATTAAGTGATTTGTCCAAAGTCACAAAGCCATTGACTGGAGTTTTGAACATTTGACTTTGATCAGTCTAGCTCCCAAATACATGCTACTGGACTGCGTGCATCCTGGCATCAGTTTCCTCTCTAATAATAATCATCTGCGCTTTATCTTCCAAAGAATTTTTGTGAGGATCAAGTAAAATAATATTTGCGAAAGTGTTTTATAAACTCAATATAGCGATATATTCAGAAAGGCTAGAGAAGGACATTTCCAACAGAGAAAAGTCTCATGGTCAGGGGCATGGAAGGAAGAGAGTCTGACATGCCTAATATACAGTCAAATCGCACTGACTTGAGTGGGGCTTCACATGGTAGAGCAAGGGTCGACAAATGTTTTCTGTAAACAGCCCAAAAGTAAATATGTTAGGTTTTATGGACCATTTGCTTTGACTCAAACCCTCCCCTCTGCATGAAGGCAGCCATGGGCAAATATGTAAATAAGTAAGTATGACTAAATTCCCATAAAACTTTACTTATATACACTGACATTTGATTTTTATATAATTTTCACTTATCACAAAATACTATTCTTATTTTGAATTTTATTTCAACCATTAAAAAATATAAAGCCATTTCTACCTCACAGGTCACCCCAAAACAGGCAATGGGCCTATAGGACAAGTTTGCAGATCCTTGCTACAGAGAAGCAAAACTGATGAAGCAGCTAACTCATCTGTATGCTTGATAGCCACACAGTGTCACTAAAGTTCATTAGGAAGAGGATTACAAGACTATTAACTGTGAGCTGCAAGAAACCAAATAGTTGACTAACATCAGATTGGACTACAAGGCATTTTGCAGTATAGTTAACAAGAGATCTGAAGGTAGAGATTCCAGGGCCTGTTCAGACATTTACTCGTGTCATCAGTGACCCAAACTCTTTCCATCCTTTTGCTCCTCTGTTCTCAGCATGTTGGCTTTCCATATTTATGGTTCATACTTCATACTCCTAATATTGCTGCCATGAATCTAAGCATCATGTCTTGACAATACTGTCTGCAGCATGAAGGAAGAGGAAGATGATTCACCGACAAACTCTCCTCTATATCAGTCTCTTTTGTCAGAAGGTAAATGTTTTCCCAGAATTCCTTCAGCAGAGTACCCCTTGGCTAAAATTGTGCCATGTGGTCAAATTCTTGAATTAAAAGGAAAATGCAATTGTTATGACTGGCTTGTATCAATCATCATTTGTCTTAGTGCATGCCTGCTCCTATGCAGAATACCATAGGCTGGGTGGCCTAAACAGCAGAAGTGTATTTCTCACAGCTGGAGAGACTGGGAAGTCCAAGGTCAAGGTGCTAGTAGATCAATTGACTGGTGAGGACCCTTTTCCTGGTTTGTAGATGTTAAGCATCTCTCTCATGAATCTTCTTGTAAGGGCATTAATCTCATTCATGAGGGCTCTACTCTCATGAAATAATTACCTCCTAAAAGCCCCACCTCCAAATACCACCACACTGGAACTTTAAGCTTCAACATATGAAGAGTGGGTTGAAGGGGACAAGCATTCAGTCCATAATCCATTTATCACTTTGGCCCAAATAAAACTAGGATTCCATTAGCAAGGAGGAAGTAGAGTGTTGACTGTTGGATATGCCACTGACAGGATGGGCCTCAATGAAAGAAACAGTGTCTTGTGAGAAATTGAGCTAGAAACCAAGATGAAATAGGATGGAATTTCTGTGTCCCCAAAAATTCTCTCCTACCCTTTACCATGTAATATGGAAAGTATAAAAAAATATTTCCATTTTTATAAATTAACTGTAAGATTGCTGAAGGCCAGGACTGTACTTTATTCATTATGGTGCTCTTGGCATCTGGCACATGACTGCAGTTTAGTAAGCTTTGAGAATACTTGTTGAATTGAAATGTTAGAGCTTGCAGGCAGAGTTAAAGAGATCTATCACCACATCAGTATTTATTACTTTTTAAAATATATATATTTATTTATTTATTTGACTTCACTGGATCTTACTTGCTGCATGTGGGATTTAGTACCCTGACTAGATCAAATCCAGGCCCCCTGCATTGAGAGCACAGTGTCTTAGCCACTGGATTATCAGGGAAGTCCTCAATGTTTATTTTGTGTAATTTGCTCCCTATCACATCTAAGGACACATGTTTCCACATAGCACAGTTTATACCAAGTCACGCATGCTCATTCACAGACAAATTTCTGCGGTGGGCTTCCTTTGTAGCTGGGGTTTTCTATATGCTGCACCCTCTTAGCCTCAGGGCTAAGGCCCCTTGATCCATCCACCTCTCATACTCTTGATCCCCTTCTCCTTTTTCCTCCATCCCCATTTCCCATGACCTCAGTCAGGGATGACAAAGGAGCCTGACCTACGGTACCAACTCCAACTGTACTGGTGGCCAGTGGAGCTTGTTTAGAGAAATTGTGAGCATAGGACAGAAAGAGAGACGAGTATTTGTCTGTCCTAGCCTCAGCTGTTCTTGGAAGGTATTGCTTGATCCTCCCCAGAGCTAAGAAGGCTCTGCCCTCAGTGTCACAGTGGCTTCAGGACTTAAGAAAGCAAAGACCAAGGGACATGAGGCTGCAGTGGTCCAGGCCAGCTAGAACATTCTGTCAGTGTGCACTAAGAAAGAGAGGGACAATGCCCAAATTATGGGCTGAAAGGCAGCGTGGGCAGCAGGAATTGACACAGAAAGGTTGGATTTGAGAAAGAAGAGGCAAGAGAGAACCATCTGAGCAGAAGGAACTATTTTCAGGCACTACATCTCATGTCTGCAAAATCCATTCTCTATGCCAATAATTGTTATAGGAACAGCTCTTAAGTAAACTAGGTCTAAGGGAAAGAAGTCTCTAGTGACTGTACTGTTCCCTCAATATGTATGAGAACAGTCCTACACACACACACACACACGCAGAGTCATACACGTTTTCATCATTAGGGTTGCCTTTTTTTGGATTTTCACCCTTCTTAAGAACATCACCCTTCTCTTGGATTCTCCTGTCACCATAGAGGAACTGGTTGTGCAGGTCCTGAGCTGAAACTCAGCTGTGTTCTTATCAGTATGCTGTACTGGCCTGAAGGCTTATTTTCATTTTAGGAACGTGTGTTGCTGGGAGTGCTGAGTGGGCAGTAGATTACAAATAGAGGCCTTAGGCGGTGGTAATTGAGGGCTAGTACAGGCGCTGTGGCTAACGGCTTAGAGGGAATATTGCTCCTGACTAGGTGCAGAGAGGCTAGAATTTTCCTGTGGAAATAGGAAGTGTGGACAATGGTTAATGACTTCAAACTGCACGTGTCAGAGTATCTGGGGAATCTATTTGCAAGGTTGCCGTTAAAGCCCTGCTGTTGAAATTCATCCTGCGTGTAGCTAATATTGACTGTGTTGTCCTCACCTGGCATATCACCTAAGGTTGTTTGAAAGGCCATTCTCCCACCTCCATCCCACTCCATTCACCGGTACCCAGGATTTTCTAAGCAGAAGCTAAAACTTGTTTTCCACAAATTAGTTCACATCGAGGGACTATCTGTCATGTGGTAGGTGTTTGGTGCTTTGAGAGATGAATTGTGCTTACCTAAAGGAGTTTACAATCTGGAAAATTAGATTAAAAAAATAAATTAGACAGAAAAGTAACATGCTGGCTTAAATTGGCATGCAGTCATTTATCTTTCTCACCATCAGAAATGCTCTCTTCGGATGTATCTCAAAATTGTCCACGAAAGAACCTCAGTGATGAGGAGAACGAATGCATGTGACTGAAGAATACATATGCGCTCTGCGGACAAAGCCCCAAATAACCCCATCAAAACCCCCAAATTTTGGAAATGTTGTGCCATATATTACAGCCCTCATATCTACATTCCTAGAACCTGAAGGGCAGAAAAAAAGAAGGGCTCACCCTCTGCCTTTAAAGACAGTTCCTCCATTTACATCTCAATGACCACCAAACAGGCATATAGCCACACATAGCTGCAAAAATGTGGCCTGTATTCGAGGGAGAAGTGTGCCTAGCTAAGTGTGAAGTTAGTTTGGGAGGAAAGTGGAGAATAGATGGGCAAGGAACAATCATACAGCTCTCTTCTGGCCTCCATCACTAATTCCATTACCACTTCTGACTTGCATCCCTTATTCTGAAAGTAACTGGGCTGATATTGCAAGAATTCCTGACTTCCCATCATAACAATTCAGACTTTTGTTGTTTTATTTTATCTATTTATTTGACTGTATTGGGCCTTAGTTGTTGCATGTAGGATCTTTAGCTGTGGCAGGTAAACTCTTCGTTGCAGCATGTGGGATCTAGTTCCCTGACCAGGAATCGAACTAGAGCCCCCTGCCTTGGAAGCAGAGTCTTAGCCACTGGACCACAGGGAAGTCCTACTTTCATTGTTTTTAAATGTTACCTCCTGCACTCAGCCTTCTTAGGTTTTTTCCTCTTGCTTATCTGCCTCTTAGGGGTTTCCCTGGTGGCTCAGCGAAAAAGAATCAATCTGCCAATACAAGAGATGTGGGTTCAATCCCTGGGTCTGAAGGATCCCCTGGAGAAGGAAATGGCAACCCACTCTAGTATTCTTGCCTGGAGAATCCCCATGGACAGAGGGGCCTGGAGGGCTACAGTCCATGGGGTCACAAAGAGTCAGACACAACGACTAAACAACAACATCTGCCTCTTTGGAACTATCCGAGCACTTTATGTTTCTTTCTTGGGCATACATGATTTTTACCTTGCTGCATAACTATTTCTGTGAGTTCACATTTCCTCTACTAAACTGTAGACATCTTGCGGACCGAGTCAATTTTGAAATCATGTCTGTGGCCTCTCGATGTCCTGCATGCACTGGGAGTTCACGTATTTGTTTCAGGGTGAGTGACTGTCTCATACCGGTGGGAAACAAGTGACAGCCTGGCACGGGCACACATGGAGACATACACGTTATCTTCAGTGGTTGCAAAGATAATATATTGTGGAGATTATTTCATTTAGTTAAGCGGATTTGGTAAAAAGGAAAAATGAGTTTGTCTGGGGACTACTGGGAGCTTTTTAATATAACTGATGCTGAGAGTCTCAAGATTTGGGATAAAACCCTACCCCGGACAGCTCATGAAAGCATCACATCTACGAAATTTGCCATTACTGAATGACATGGTGTAGAAAGGCTGTTAGTGAGGGCTAATGCCTATACAGGCGGTGTAATGAAGAAATGCGAGGTTTAGGCACAGGAAACCACAGCTCCAACCGAAGGAGCTGAAAAGATATAGATAAGATTAGTGACATATGTAAAGGCCCAGATACTGTGTGACAAAGTCTACCCAGCTGAATAGGCTGAAGCCAGAAGTAATAGCAAGGCCATGTTCTCCCTAATCCTCCAAGATAAGCTGTTCCATCCAGAATTATCAGCCAACAATCTTCAGGGTATCAGGCTGAAAATGAAGTTTCAGACTGCTTTGATTCCTCATCCATAAATGAGAAAGTGCCTGAAGGATCTTTATTTATTCTCGCTCCCACCGAAACACTCTTCAAAAAGTGCCAATATACTAGCAACAGATGCATAAAGCTTCCCTTCCTTTGATTGACAGAACATGATATAAAGCAACCCTCACTTGACATTTCAGTTTCATAAGACTCCTAGCAGGGGGAGGGAAAAAAAATTCTTGAAAAAAAAAAATCCACTAGAAAATAAAGAGGATTTATGCAAACTCACATGAATATTTTCAGAATGAAATTTAGCAGTTTTCTCTCCAGCCCTTCTTTGATATTTCCGGTTGCAGATGAATGATTTCAGCAGGCGTAATTTCAGACATGTGCTTATTAATGTTTATGACTTATTAAAACAAAGTATTTACATGTTAATGTTTGTTGATTACTGGGTGTTTAAGTTGCTTATTTATAAATGATTGGGATATTCACTCTGGGGAGGAGATATTTAATTTGGTGCTGTGTGTGCTTTGATTTAGATTTCAAAATAAGTAACAATGAGAAAATGTCATCCACACCTATGCATTTCAGTTTCAAAAGGTCATCCCATGGTTAGTTTGTTAGAAATTCTTGTTCAATAAGGTATTCAAGTCAATTGCTCCCCCCCTACATTTTTCTCTCAATTGACATATAAATGTTCTGTTTGAAATAAGAACTGAATTTAATGTCTACATATTTCTTAAGGAAGAAGGACTGGAAAGTCTTCCAGATGAGCGTTTTAGAAAGATACCAATTCTTCTCTGTTATCAAAGGTATTTCTTTTTATATTTAGTTTCTCTATGAGTTTTTGCAAAGATTACCTGGAGTTAAGTTGTTCACATTCTGTGGCAAGCATGGTGTGCTAGAACTCCAGTAGGCCAACATTTTCTGACAACATCAAAGCTACTTTGGATCTCAAGGTTGACTTGACATCACTCAAAGAGCATTTCAGATGGTGCCTTCAGACTGCAAAGACAGCTCTGGGAGAGTAAGAGCAGGAGAAAGAATGGACAAAATTGGGTAAACCTTGGCTAGATGGAAGTCAGTTTTATTCAGGTATCATTTACTTCTCTGCGTCTCCTGCTTTCCCCACTCTCAATCAGTGGAAGAGCAGAGAGAAGGCAACTGTTGCCAATAATTCTATTATCAATTTTTGTCATATGATGTGATGAGTGGTAGTCCTCATCTCCTACATTGGAAGGCAGTTTCTTTACCACTAGTACCACCTGGGGGGATGGGGGGAGTGGGGGAGTGGCTTAAAATCTTGGTTGTTTTACCAGAAGGAAGTGGAAACTTAAGGAAAGCAGGTAGCGTGGTAATGTTCCTTTTATGAACTGCCAAATTCATATCTTGAAGCTTAAGTCCCTAATGTAGTATATTTGGAGATGAGGGTCTTAGGGAGGTCATTAAATTGTAAGGTGGAACCCTCATAATGACATTAGTACCCTTTTAAGAAAACACATCCTCTTCCTCTTGCCCTCCCTTTTTCTCTCTCCCTCTTCTTTCTCTCTCATCATGAGCATACTGCAGGAAGGTGGCTATCTACAAGCCAGGAAGTGGTCCTAACCAGACAGCAGATATGCCTCACCTTGATCTTGGACTTCTCAGCCTCCAAAACGATGAGAAATATATGTTCATCATTTAAGCTATGCAGGCAGTGGTATTTTTGAAATAGTAGCATGAACTGACAGACGGTTCCTAATGACAGTACACTTGTTGACAAAGAAATACTCTCAGAAAAGTCAGAAATGAATTGTTAAATTGCCCCTCACAAATCTTTTATTTTTTTAAAATTCGATTGGATGAAAGATTCGGTAATGCCTCCAGATTTCAACCAGTGGCCAAGGAGCACTAAGGACTCCTTATGAAGAACAATCTTCACTTTGGAAAAGAAAGCTTTGTCCAATTCCTATATCAGGAAAAGAGAAGAATTAGCTTAAAAAGATAGACTTCTACTCTTCTTTTTATTTGGTATCCAAAGATTCATCATCAATAAAATAATTCAAATGATACATGAGAAATGGATGTAGAGCGTGGGCTTTGGTGCAGTATTAGAGCTACACAAGTCAGCCCTAGAAGAAAAGATCTGTTTAAATTTTACATGTATGCTTAACTGTGAACCCTGAATCAGAAATAACTTATAACAATACATATGTATTGTTAATATATATTACTGTTGTTTAGTTGTTAAGTCACATCCAACTCTTTTTGCATCCCGATGGACTCCTCTGCCCGTGGGATTTCCCAGGCAAGAATACTAGAGTAGGTTGCCATTTCCTTCTTCAGGGGGTCTTCCTGACCCAGGGACTGAACCTGCATCTCCTGCATTGACAGGCGTATTCTTTATCATTGAGCCACCTGGGAATCCTTAGATATATAATTGGTTCCTAAAAAGTTCCGGGCTTGACTACCAAAGCCTGTTTATACTAAGATAATTACTTTCTTTCTCATAATTTTATTTATTTTTGGCTGTGCTAGGTCTTTGTTGCTTTGTGTGGGCATTCTCTAGTTGTGGTGAGCAGAATTTACTCTTCATTGTGGTGCGCAGGCTTGTCATTGCTGTGGCTTCTGTTGTTGAGCACGGGATTATGGGCGCGTGGGATTCAGCAGTTGCAGCACACAGGCTCAGTACTTGAGGCTCACAGACTTAGCTGGCAGCTTGCGGAATCTTCGTGGACCAGGGTTTGAACCTGTGTCCCCTGCATTGACAGGCAGATCCTTATCCAAATCACCACCAAGGAAATCCAAAGGCCTGTATATTTTAACTATATTTGACAATGCCTCTACCCTTTCATCCTATCTTATCAGTCCACTTACCATTAAATAAATTATGAATAAAGTAATTTCTCTTTCATTTATACCTGGAAGAGACACCCAAGATATTACAGGTTAGGAGTAGGGGTGTGACTGTAGGAACTTCTACTTTCTGGGGAAAACGTAAAGCTATCCTGTAGCATTTTAGAAGCATTTTATCATAACTGGAACTTACATAAGAAGAGACACTTACCAGCAGACAATATTGAAATAAATGGTTGGCACAGAAGTTTCTCCTGAATTTTAAAAGTCCTTTTCTTAAAAGTTCATATGGTATAATAGGAATTCTGTATATTTTATCTCATTTATGTTTCACAATATCCTTATGAAGTGAGTACTATTATAATTCCCACTTTACATAGAAAAAAACTGAATCTTACTTCTGAGCCTAAGTGAGCAAATTTCAGTAAATAGGTGGAGACCACACAGTTCATGAGCAGCCGAGTCCACATTGTTCTCAGCTCTGCCTGATGGCAAACCCAACCTGTGGTCACTTTATAGTGCTAGTTTCTGATTCTTATGGTTGGGAGTCCCTTCTACACTACTCTTGCCCAAATACTTATTTTATTAATATATTATGTTGAAAAAAAAACAGCCATAGCCTCTATTTTATTTGCAAAATCTCTGAATCTTCAAGCACAATGAAAATACTTCAGAATATACAGTCTGCACAGGACTGCCATTGCGTTGCTTATAATTAGTGTGGCGTGTGCGTGTACATGTTTAAAAGAATAATTCTATCATTCAAAAATATTTTTTCCATACATAAGAATACATGCTTTGCTAAAGGCAGCATATCAGAACAACACTTATAATTTCAGGATAAGCATAAATTAAATTTAAACTTGTTTTAAAATACAAAAACATTAAATATACAGACTAGTTTCCAAAAATGGCCATTTAACACAAAATTGTTGAACAATTCATTGTGTACATATAAGCAGATCCTGCACTCAGTTGACATTGGTACAGGTCATGTATAACGTGATGCATTTACTATAATTCATGGCCACTATTTATTGTCTAAATTTCTTACAAATACATAATATTGCCTATAGAGGGACCAGATAAAAATATGGATGAATCAGTCAAGATTCCCTTATTCCCTTACACATCTGTACAAGTCAGCAATAGATGGCTTTTACAAATAGGCATATCCTCGTTAGCACAGGAAGTGCATTCCCAGAAATGAGAATGCTAAGTAAATCAGTATTAACCATTCTTATTATGACATAGCCTCTGTGAGGATGCGGTCCCCAACATGGCATTTGTTCAATCACCAACAGTGCCTAAAATTGTCCTTGTTCAAGAGCAGACACCCAGTAAATATTTGCTGAATGAATGAACGGTTTATCCATTCACTTCAGCATCCCTGAAGTCATCACATGCCTTTCAACATTATTTCTTCTGGGTACTAGCCATGCCACTGCAGCCTGTTTCCCTGTCTGTGGGGATGTTTATCTGGCCGAGGGCATCCATCCAGTCTGGTTGTGGGTTGATCTTTTCACCCTGTTGCCCCACCTGTGAGCTTGTCTCTTGAAGGCACCCCAAGCCACTGTCACCCTCACATTTGAAAATCCCACTTGGTAGTCTTATTTATATTATTCCCTACTTCTGGCTTATTTAAAAATATACTTATTATTAGCAATTCTGAGTCAAAGTAGTTCAACTAAACATGAAGCAACAGCAGACTTAAAGACTCAAGAGAGTGAAAAAACCAAACCCGTTTAAACTGAACAAAGTATCTCATGTCTGTTACCAGTCATGGAAGGGGCCTGGCATCCAAGGCTCTCTTCTGTACCAGTGGCCCTTTTATAAAAAACTTAGATATAAATTACATTATTTGGTACGTCTTCAATAAAAGTATGCCTTCAATAAAAGACATATGTCTGTCTTCAATAAAAGTATTTCAGAGACAGAGTAATAAAGCAGATCAGTAGCATAGAAGGGATTCCTAAATACACACCTGCATTCTAGTTAGAAAACAGCAGTTTTGTTTTACTCTTTTCTTTTGTTTTACTCTTTGTTTTAGGTCAGTCATAAAGTATATAAACCTAAAATATAAATTTTAATGAATTTTACATAAAAAAATAGCCATCACACAGTGTATAAACCTAAAATATAAATTTTAATGAATTTTACATAAAAAATAGCCACCACACAACCCCGATACGGATCATTACCAGCAAAGCACCCCCACATACCCCCTTCCAGTCATTATTTACCTCATTCTTGACAAAAGAACTCTGAAGTTCATGACCAAAGATCAGTTTGCCTATTTTTTACTTCTTGTAAATGTTTATACAGTGTAGACTCATCTATGTCTATTTCTTTCACTGAGTCTTTTTTCTGTGAGATTCATCCACACCATTGCAGGTAGCTGTAATTCATTCATTCTTATTGCTGTATAGTATTCCATTGTATTAGTATATCAAGATGTATCCATTCATTATTAAAGGGCATTTGAATTTTTCCCAATTTGGGCCTCCTGTGCAAATTCTTGTAAATGTTTTGTGGTGCATGTGTAGCATTTCTATTGGATATGTATCTAAGAGGAAAATTATCAAGGATAAGCAAATTATTAACTTTTAGAAGGTATTGCCATAGAGTTTCCCAAGTTGTGTGAGAATTCCAATTACTCTACACACATAAAACTTTTGATATATTCTGGAGTTTTTTGGTTTTGGTTTGTTTTAGTCATTCTTGTGGATGTATGGCTCTATTTGCATTTCCTAGGTACCTTATGACATTTAATGTCTTTTCATTATCTATTCGGAGAAGCGATGGCACCCCACTCCAGTACTCTTCCCTGGAAAATCCCATGGAAGGAGGAACCTGGTAGGCTGCAGTCCATGGGGTCACGAAGAGTCAGACACAACTGAGCGACTTCACTTTCACTTTACACTTTCATACATTGGAGAAGGAAATGGCAACCCACTCCAGTGTTCTTGCCTGGAGAATCCCAGGGATAGGGGACCTGGTGGGCTGCCGTCTATGGGGTCACACTAAGTCAGACACGACTGAAGCAACTTAGCAGTAGCAGCAGCAACGTTTATCTATTGGTCATTTATATATCCTTTTTCATAAAACATTCAAATTATTGCACATTTATATTGTCTGTTTTTTCTTATTGATACACATAAGATATATATTAACATATAATATGTTACATATGTTATATAATGTGTTGCATATATATGGATAGGTGGTGCTAGTGATAAAGAACCTGCCTGGCAATCCAGGAGATGTAAGAGATGCGGGGTCGATCCCTGAATTGGGAAGATCCCCTGAAATGGGGCATGGCATCCCACTCCAGCGTTCTTACTTGAAGAATCCCATGGACAGAGGAACCTGGCAGCCTACACCCATGGGCTCGCAAAGAGTCAGACACAACTGAAATGACTTAGCACCAGCACCATATATGATAGGAGGTTTTTGTTGAAGATGCACATAGAGCAAATACCTTCTTCCAGTCTCTCTCTAGTCTTTTTCACTACTTGAAGGTGTCATGTGATGAACCTTAGTTCTGAATTTTAATGCAGTCCAAGTAATAGATCTTCCCTTTTATGGCTAGTGTTTGTTTGTATTCTATTTAAGAAAATTGTCTAATTCAAAGTTAAAAATTCTACATTTTCCAAGCAGCTGTATGATTTCAGCTTGTACATTTAGCTTTGTGGTGTTTTTGGAATTGATCTTTATGTATGGTGTGAGTAAGGGATCAATATTCATTTATTATTTTAATAGAAATATCAACTTGATTTAGCACTGCTGTTTGTTTTGTTTGGATTTTTAATAATTTTTAAATGTAAATGTGTTCATGTTTTTAAATTAAGATATAGTTGGTGTACACTATTACATACTACGGGTTTATAACAGTGATTCAAATTTTTAAAAATTATATTCCATTTGTATTTACTATCAAATATTAGTTATATCCCCTGTGTTATACAATACATCATTGTTGCCTATTTATTTTATACATAATTACTTGTGTGTATGCTCAGTCTCTAAGTCATGTATGACTCTTTGTAACCCCATGGGCTGTAGCCCAAGAGGCTCCTCAGTCCAAGGGATTTTCCTGGCAAGAATACTGGAGTGGGTTGCCATTTCCTCCTCCAGGGGATCTTCCCAACCAAGAGATTGAACCAGTTTCTCCTGTGTCTCCTGCATTGGCAGGCAGATTCTTTACCACTAAGTCACCTGGGAAACCCGCATAATAGTTAATGTATGTCTTAATCCCTTATCTCTATTTTCCCCCTCTCCTTCCCTCTCCTGACTTGTAACTACTACTTTGTTTTCGGTATCTGTGAATCTGTTTCCTTTTCTATTATATTCACAAGTTTGTTTTATTTTTTAGACTCCACATATGTGATACCATATCATACACTGTCTTTCTCTGTCAAACTTATTTCGCTTACCTCCAAGTCCATCCATGTTGTTGCAAATGGAAAAATTTTGTTCTTTTCTATGGCTGAGTAGTGTTTTATGGTATATATTCTGGCATCTTCTTCATCAATTCATCCATCCATAGATACTTGGGTTGCTCCCATAAGTTGGAAGTTGCAAATAATGCAGCTTATAAACATTGGGTCCATGTATCTTATTCAAGTAGTGTTTCTGTTTTTAGGTATATACACAGGAACGGAATTATTGGTTCATATGGTAGTTCTGTTTTTAGTTTTTGGGAATTAGTCATTCTGTGTTCTACAGTGGTTGCACCAATTTATATTCCTATCAACAGCATACAAGGATTCCTTTTTCTCCACATCCTTGCTAACATTTGCTATTTGTGTCCTTTTGATGATGCCATCTGACAGGTGTGAAGTGACATCTCGGTGTGGTTTTAATTTGCATTTCTCTGATGATTAACAATTTTGAGCATATTTTCATGTGACTGTTGGCCATCTGTACGTCTTTTTTGGGAAAATGTCTATTCAGGTCTTCTGTCCATTTTTAAATTGGATTGTTTGTTCATCGGTTGGTGTTGAGTTGAAGTAACTGTTTATGCATGTAGGATATTAACTCTTTTCAGTCATATCGTTAGCGAATATTTTCTCCCATTCAGGAGCTTGTCTTTTAATTTTGTTGATGCTTTCCTTTGCCATGCAGAAATGTTTAATTAGGTCCCATTTGTTTATTTTTTGCTTTAGGAGACAAGTCTGGAAAAAAAATACTGCTATAATCTATGTCAAAGAGTGTTCTCTGTATGTTTTCTTCTAGGGGCTTTAAGGTTTCTGGTCTTAGACATAGGTCTTTAATCCATTTTGAGCTTATTTTTATAGGTTGTGTGAGAAAATGTTCAAGTTTCATCCTAAAACATGTAACTGTCCAGTATCCCCAGTACCACTTATTGAAAAGACTGTCTTTCTCCACTGTATATTCTTGTCTCTTTTGTTGTAAATTTGTTTTATATGTCTGTTTTTGTGTCAGTACCACACTGTTTTGATTACTGAAGCTTTATTATATTCTGACATTAGGAACGTGATTCCTCCATCTCTGTTCTTCTTTCTCAAAATTGTTTTGGCTATTTGAGGTTGTTTTATGTTTCCATACACATTTTAAAAGTATTTGTTCTAGTCTGTGAAGAATGCCCTTGGTATTTTGATAGGATATACATTGAATTTGAAGATTGCCTTGGATAGTATGGTCATTTTAACTATATTAATTCTGCCGATCCATAGATACAATATATCTTTATAACTGCATTGTCTTCAGTTTCTTTCATTGGTGTCTTACAGTTTTCTGAGTATAGGCCTTTTACCACCTTAGGTAGGTTTATTGCTAGATATTTTGTTCTTTTTGATGCAATGGTAAATGGTATTGTTTCTTTAATTTCTCTTTCTGTTAATTTGTTGTTAGTATATAGAAACACCACAGATTTCTGTGTATTAATTTTTTAATTTGCCACTTTAAAAAAAAACCTTGTTTTACATTGCCTTGAATAGAAATATAATATGATTTGTTGTAAAATCATATTTATGTGAATTTGTTTCTGAACTCTATTGTTTCCATTGATCTGTTTATTCATATTTGCATCAATACTAGTTTAGTTCAGTTCACTTCAGTTCAGTTCAGTTCATTTGCTAAGTCGTGTACGACTCTGCGACCCTATGCACCGCAGCATGCCAGACCCCCTGTCCATCACCAATGGCCAGAGTCTACTCAAACCCATGTCCATTGAGTCGGTGATGCCATCCAACCATCTCGTCCTCTGTCATCCCCTTCTCCTCCTGCCTTCAATATTTCCCAGCATCAGGGTCTTTTCAAATGAGTCAGCTCTTCACATCAGGTGGCCAATGTATTGGAGTTTCAGCTTCAACATCAGTCCTATCAATCAGTGAACATCCAGGACTGATCTCCTTTAAGATGAACTGTCCCTTACAGTCCAAGGGACTCCCAAGAGTCTTCTCCAATACCACAGTTCAAAAGCATCAATTCATCGGTGCTCAGTTTTCTTTATAGTCCAACTCTCACATTCATACATGACTACTTGAAAAACCATAGCTTTGACTAGACAGACCTTTGTTGACAAAGTAATCTCTCTGCTTTTTAATAGGCTTCCTAAGTTGGTCATAATTTTCCTTTCAAGGAGTAAGCATCTTTTAATTTCATGGCTGCAATCACCATCTGCAGTGATTTTGGAGCCCCAAAAAGTAAAGTCAGCCACTGTTTCCACTTTTTATCCATCTATTTGCCATGAAGTGATGGGACCGGATGCCATGATCTTAGTTTTCTGAATGTTGAGCGTTAAGCCAACCTTTTCACTCTCCTCTTTCACTTTCATCAAGAGGCTCTTTAGTTCTTCACTTTCTGGCATAAGGGTGGTGTCATCTGTATATCTGAGGTTATTGATACTTCTCCCGGCAATCTTGATTCCAGCTTGTGCTTCCTCTAGCCCAGCGTTTCTCATGATGTACTCAGCATATAGGTTAAATAAGCACAGTGACAATACACAGCCTTGACGTACTCTTTTCCTATTTGGAACCAGTCTGTTGTTCCATGTCCAGTTCTAACTGTTGCTTCCTGACCTACATACAGGTTTGTCAAGAGGCAGGTCAGGTGGTCTGGTATTCCCATCTCTTTCAGAATTTTCTACAGTTTATTGTGATCCACACAGTCAAAGGCTTTGGTATAGTCAATGAAGCAGAAATAGATGTTTTTCTGGAACTCTCTTGCTTTCTTGACGATCCAACAGATGTTGGCAATTTGGTCTCTGGTTCTTCTGCATTTTATAAATTCAGTTTGAACATCTGGAAGTTCACGGTTCACGTATTGCTGAAGCCTCCTTAGAGAATTTTGAACATGACTTTACTAGCGTGTGAGATGAGTATAATGGTGCAGTAGTTTGAACATTCTTTGGCATTGCCTTTCTTGGGATTGCAATGAAAACTGACCTTTTCCGGTCCTGTGGCCACTGCTGAGATTTCCAAATTAGCTAACTTATTGAGTGCAGCACTTTCACAGCATCATCTTTCAGGATTTGAAATAGCTCAACTGGAATTCCATCACCTCCACTAGCTTTGTTCATAGTGTTGCTTTCTAAGACCCACTTGACTTCACATTCCAGGATGTCTGGCTCTAGGTGAGTGTGAGTGATCACACCATTGTGATTATCTTGGTAGTGGAGATCTTTTTTGTACAGTTCTTCTGTGTATTCTTGCCACCTCTTAATATCTTCTGCTTCTGTTCAATTCAGTTCAGTCGCTCAGTCGTGTCCGACTCTGCGACCCCATGAATCCCAGCACACCAGGCCTCCCTCTCCATCACCAACTCCCGGAGTTCACTCAAACTCATGTCCATCGAGTCGGTGATGCCATCCAGCCATCTCATTCTCTGTCGTCCCCTTCTCCTCCTGCCCCCAACCTTTCCCAGCATCAGAGTCTTTTCTAGTGAGACAACTCTTTGCATAAGGTGGCCAGAGTTAATAAAGTTTCAGCTTTAGCATCAGTCCTTCCAATGAACACCCAGGATTGATCTCCTTTAGAATGGACTGGTTGGATCTCCTTGCAGTACAAGGGACTCTCAAGAGTCTTCTCCAGCATAGTATATTAAAAAGCAGAGACATTACTTTGCCAACCAAGGTCCGTCTAGTCAAGGCTATGGTTTTTCCAGTGGTCATGTATGGATGTGAGAGTTGGACTGTGAAGAAAGCTGATCGCCGAAGAATTGATGCTTTTGAACTGTGGTGCTGCTTCTGTTGCTGCTGCTGCTGCTAAGTCACTTCAGTCGTGTCCGACTCTGTGCGACCCCATAGACGGCAGCCCACCAGGCTCCCCCGTCCCTGGGATTCTCCAGGCAAGAACACTGGAGTGGGTTGCCATTTCCTTCTCCAATGTGTGAAAGTGAAAAGTGAAAGTGAAGTCGCTCAGTCGTGTCAGACTAGTAGTGACCCCATGGACTGCAGCCCACCAGGCTCCTCTGTCCATGTGATTTTCTAGGCAAGAGTACTGGAGTGGCTTGCCATTGCCTTCTCCAGCTGCTTCTGTTAGGTCCCTACAATTTCTGTCCTTTATTGAGCCCATCTTTGCATGAAATGTTCCCTTGGTATCTCTAATTTTCTTAAAGATATCTCTAGTCTTTCCTATTCTATTGTTTTCCTCTATTTCTTTGCACTGATCACTGAGGAAGGCTTTCTTAGTTCATGTGATCTTAATAAACTATCTATATAAGATCTTTCTTTCCTCTTCTTTAAGGTTATCTTAGCTAATTTTGGCCACTGGCACTTCCATATAATTTTAGAATCAGGTTGTCAATTTTCAGAAAATTTTGAGATATTTTAGTTTTAAGGAAAGTTCACGTTTTAGCAATAATGAGCCTTCTCTTTCTCAAACATGGTATGCCCCTTCATTTATTTTGATATTATAAATTTTGTCTGAGTGATCTTTTAAAATTATCTATGCAGAAATCTTGTACATCCTTTGTTAGATATATGCCTAAGTATTGATTTTTTATACTATTGTACATGTATCTTTTTCAATTTTAATATATATTAATTTATTGTTAACATATAATATACAATAATTTCTTTTGACTGTTTTTAGATTTTACAGTTATGCAGTCATGTCATCTGAAAATAAGATGATTTATTCCTTCTCATTTCAGTCCTTCTACTTTCTATTTTTCTTGCTAAGACCCCTAATAGAATGTTGAGTAAAAGTGATGATAACTGACATCTTTATGCCTTCCAAGCTGAGGGCTAAAACTTTCAGTAGTTCAACCTTGGGTTGATTATTTTTTGCATATTTGTTGCATATTTTTGACAACTATTATCTGACTGGAGAAATTTATTCTGAGTATACTGTGAGTTTTTATTATGAGTAAATATTGAACTTTATCAAATGATATTAATGCATCTATTGAGATGGCCATATACTTTTTCTCCTTTATTCTAAAAAAGAAGTGAATTTCATTGATCGATCTTTCAAATGTTAAATTAAATTTTTATTATTGAAAAACTATAACTTGCTTTCTAGTATTATTTTTATATATTTCCGGATTTAATTTGTAAACATTTTGTTTAGAATTTTTGCCTTTATATTAATGAGAAACATACACTGGCAAAATAGTACCTACTTCTTTTTTTATGCTATACAGTAGGCCCTTGTATATCCATTGGTTATCCATTTTGAATATAGCAGTGAGTACATGACCTTCCCAAACTCTGTAACTATCCTTTCCCTCTGGTAACCATAAGTTCTTTTTCTGAGTCTTCTGTTTTGTAAGTTCATTTGTATCATTCCTTTTCAGATTCTACACATAAGGGATATCGTATGATATTTCCCCTTCTCTGTCTGTCTTCACTCAGTATGATACTCCTTAGGTCCATCCATGTTCCCACAAATGACATTATTTCATTCTTTTTAATGTCTGAGTAATACTCCGTTGTAAATATGTACCACATCTTCTTTGGGCGTCCTTGGTGGCTCAGATGGTAAAGAATCTGCCCATAATGCAGGTGACCTGGGTTTGATCCCTGGGTTGGGAAGAGTCCCTGGAGGAGGGCATGGCAAACCATGCCACTCTTCTTGCCTGGAGAATCCCCATAGACAGAGAAGCCTGGCAGGGCTACAGTCTATGGGATTGCAAAAGTCAGACATGACTGAGCAACTAAGCACACACCACATATTCTTCGTCCATTCTTCTGTCAATGGACATTTATTGTGCTTCCATGTCTTGGCTATTGCAAACAGTGCTGCAGTGAACATTGGGGAGCACATATTCTTTTGGGTCATGTTTTCCTCCATATATATGCCCAAAAATGGGATTATAGGGTCATATGGTAGCTCAAAATAGTACCTACTTCTGAATTAGCAGCATCACATGACTTCCTACCAATGTTTTGGTAAGCAGAATAACTTCTTTCAATTAGAAAACTGGCATCAGTGCTATGTCTCATAAAATCAGAGGCTTAGATAAACATGAGTGAATATAGCTGAGAGTCTGATGAGCTCTCTTGGGCTATGGATCTGCATAAGAGGATGTGGAATGGAGGGAGGCACTGGCTCTGTACTTCGTGGCCATGTCTGTGAACCTGCAACTTTCTCTTGTTGATGGGTGTAATAAATCCATGTAATTTTCTGCCTTTAAGATAAAGTCCAGACTCCTTAACACAGAACCAAGGTCTGTGGGGCCCTGGGGTCTACATATCTCTCACCTCACATCTCACCCTTCTCCTTAGTTCTCCCCTGCAATCCTCTTGCAACCTAGGTGACTCATTCATATTGACTTCCTTGCAGTTTGTTCAGTATGCCAGGTTTTCACTCATCTTGCTGACTGCAACTTGCTTTTCTCCTCATAGCAACTTCATTTTCTATTCATGATTCAGCTTACGTTTCCTCTCTTGGTACGCCTTGTTATACCGGGCTATGACTGGGATTAGATACTCACCTGAGTTTTTGTCCTACAAACTTGAGCAGCATATAAGAGCCACTCTAGAAACATTGTTTATTTGATTATATGAATAAAAATATATGTACTACCATTATCTCACATACTCATCATCTGACCACATGATCTTATGTCTCCTCATCATATCAGTGTAAGAACTAAAGGCCAAAATAAAAGTGTGAAAAAGAGAAATAACCACTAATTTATTCATTGCTTAAGTCAGCAAATAATTATTGAATACTGACTCTGTGTTAGGCACATGCTACACATGAGGGGTATAGCAGAAGACAAGAGAGGAAAATTCAAGAGGTTTATTCCCTTGTGAAAGAGACAACCAAGTTAATATAAAGAGGAGGAAAAAGAGGTAAGTTTTTAAATTACAGCTGAAATCAACTCCATAAAAAAACAGAAACAAAAAGCTTACAAAACTCCAGAGTGGTGAATATTTATCTCAGTGAGAATTGTCAGGGAAAGTCTCTTTCAGGTGGTGACAATGAAACTAACTTTGGAAGAATTGAGAAACAAGTCAAGATTCTTACCCTAACACAGTTCTGAACCAGGATACTTAAACCAATCATTATTCTATTCAAGTTTGTTTATCTCATCAGTTCTCAAACTGTTATCCAGGGACCAATGGACTCCTCCCTTTCAAAGGAGCCAAGAAGTCAAAATATAATACTAAAAGATCATAATTCTAAAGTTATCTTGCCTCTTTCACTCTCATTATGTCGTGATAGTGTGGAGATTTCCAAATGCTACATGACATGTGATATCACAACAGATTAAATAAAGAAGATTTCTTTTACTAAAACAGATATTAATAAGATTTGCAAAAAATGTATAATAATGCCTTTTTCTCACTGAATATTTTTATTTTAGCCAATATGGATGTGTTGATAAAATATGTGTTCTTTATGTTAACATATAATGAGTTTATTATTCCTATCTCATAATAGTCTAATAAATACTTTAAAAATTTGCCAATTTAATTTCTCTTATGGTAGATATCAACCCACATAAAGTAGTTCTCAAACTAGTGTAAAGGGGTCCTGAGACCAAAACATTTGGGAACTGCTGGTTTAGTTGGTAAACGTTAGTTAAAAAAAAAAAAAACTACAATCAGTAGATGAAATGAAGATACCTTAGATGACATATATGAAATGATTCCTTCAGTTCAGTTCAGTTCAGTTCAGTCGCTCAGTCGTGTCCGACTCTGCGACCCCATGAATCACAGCACACCAGGCCTCCCTGTCCATTACCAACTCCCGGAGTTTACTCAAAAAGTCGGTGCCAGCCATCTCATTCTCTGTCGTTCCCTTCTCCTCCCGCCCCCAATCCCTCCCAGCATCAGAGTCTTTTCCAGTGAGTCAACTCTTCGCATAAGGTGGCCAAAGTATTGGAGTTTCAGCTTCAGCCTCAGTCCTTCCAATGAACACCCAGGATTGATCTCCTTTAGAATGGACTGGTTGGATCTCCTTGCAGTACAAGGGACTCTCAAGAGTCTTCTCCAGCACCACAGTTCGAGCTCTCCAACTCTGAACACAAAACGACAGCATATGCCTGGAAATGCAAGCATTGAAACATCTCCAGTGTTCCTAAAAGTCCAGTGTTTAGCAGGCTACAGACAAAAGACTCTGGGTATTTGAATAAATGTGGTCAGGGCTCCACAGGGAGGAGGGTTCTCATCTAGTTATTTGGTGCCTTGTAAATCCAGCCTGAGCATTTTCTATTTTAATTGGGAAATGTAGCCTCTTGCTCATAGCACAAGGGATAGGAAACCAGGCATTCTTAAGGGAAATAAAAATAGAACCAACTCCTCAGTTTAAATTTCTGGAGTTTTTTCCTTGAAATGTTGCCTACAAGTTTCTCCCAGCCAATTACTCTGCATCAGGACTGCTCAGTCACTGTCCAAGATGATCAAGCCTGACTCCATGAAATAGTCAATCACTCCACTCCTCTACCTGCTCCCTGGGCTTCATGGAACAGTCTCTTCATTGTATTTGAGTCTGATTTTCACTTTCGTTAGTGAATCTAACAGCCACGAAATAGCCAGCTATGAAACTGAGCTGTAAGATCAGTAATGGATGAAACATTGCTTCAACATTCATTTAAAACAAAATTTTTTCAGTCTTCTGTCATTCCAAAGAAAAATTATCTATTTCTCTCTGTAAAAGTCATATTTACATTGTACCTGAAACTAAATGAGAAACAGTGAACAACAAAATAAAGTATCCCACCAAAAAAAAATAAAAGAAATAGCAATGTGTTTAATTGGCAGACTTGGGGAGAGGCTATTCTTATAGCCTTGTTTAAGGTACTATATCCTAAGAAACATTTGCACCACATTTGCAAGCAGAAATTATCACATTACTTTGCAAACCCTTCTGTGTGAATTTAACCTTTTGCTAGGTTCTGACTTTTCCTGTAGTAAATAATCCCATGCAGATTATAAAAGGTAATATATACGAAAAGTGCTTTCTATTATAAAGACATATACTCATATTTTGTATTATTATTGTAACTAAGGAAATCAAAATAAACTACGATCTCTTTAAAGAAAGGCTATTGACAGTATTTCTACCTAATTGTTTCCATCAATACCTAAAGGGTGCCTTATTGAATTCAGAGTCTCCGTTTTCTTGACTAATGGAACATTTCTAGACTGAAACTTTGGAGTACATATGCCATCAAGTAAGCAATTATAATCAGGAACCCTCTTTGTTTAAAGGCTCTCTAAATCTTCCCTGGACACTAATTAATCTATTTCTGAAATATTATCTATTAGTGAAGTTCTACAATATGCATTCCCCTATGTACCTGAATATTTAAAAAAATAACAGTTTGTAGATGTTAAGACAATGAACAAACTTTACCACTATATAATTTATATATACTTTATATAAATTTAATTATATATTATATATAATTATTACATTATAATCACTTGAATTCCATAATTATTGTTTATATCAATAGATATATTTTATCATTATAAACTATTAAAAAATAGTTTATAATTATTTATATGAATTTCTTTGAGTGCATTGATATATTCTCCAGAGCTAACTTTCTAATTCAGATAACCAATGGGTTTTCAGAATTTTAAGGGAAAAAACATGAAAGGCAGGCATTAGAATAGCAAACTCAAAATAATTGTCATTGCTATTCTGAGAATTCAATTTATTTGAATAAATTTGACTAGTAAAAATAATATTCAATGAAGATGAAGATGTGGGTTCCTCATTGTGTTTCCCTGAAATAGATTGTTAATAACAGTTTCAGTTCAGTTCAGTCGCTCAGTCGTGTCCGACGACTCTTTGTGACCCCATGAATCACAGCACGCCAGGCCTCCCTGTCCATCACCAACTCCCGGAGTTCACTCAAACTCATGCCCGTCGAGTCGGTGATGCCATCCAGCCATCTCATTCTCTGTCGTCCCCATCTTTTCCCACCCCCAATCCCTCCCAGCATCAGAGTCTTTTCCATTGAGTCAACTCTTCCCATGAGGTGGCCAAAGTATTGGAGTTTCATAAGCACACACAAATACAAGAAGTTGTGGTCCAGAGAGTCTAGAAAAATGATTCAGGATAGTATTAAACTATCAAAATATAAAAAGGAAAAAATTTATTTCACCCAGTTCTGTCTCTCAGGAGATGGATATCAAAATTTAGTTTCCAAATTTATATCCACTTTTCTCAATTCAATTTATTGATTTCTAGTCTCTCAAGGATTCATTTTGGCAAATTGCATCCCTTTCTAGTATTTCTCAGTGAGGCCACCTTCCAAATAGCCTTCTACAGTTTTATAAATGTCCTCTACATGACCACATATCATTTCCCTCTTCTGTAGAAAAATAGAGATTTCTAAATTCTAGACAATTTCTAAACAATCCCTAGTATTAATTTGAGGTATTGTACCTAAAAATGATCTCTTTTCTCCACTAGATTTTGGAGTTAAAGTAGAGAAACTACAATGTTATGCAGAAAAGATATTGAGTAGATACTGAATATCTACATCCTCTGTTTTTTTACAAGATAGGAATGCAATGCAGCCAATTTCATGTTTTCTCTCTCATTTTCTCTAATTCTAGATATTGAGTTTCATGATTAAAGTTCCTCGAGGTACGATGTTCTTAAGGGAATCTTGGTAAATCTTAAGTTTGTTGGTGTTTTAAACTACAGTAAGCAGTATTTTCTCTGTGCCACTTTCTTCTAAATTTCAAAATTCCTAATCAGTTAAATTAGAAATTGCGTTTCAGGAAGTTAAAACCTTCTCACTCAAGAGAAACTACATAGTGTTTTTGTGTTGGGAAGATAAAGTCATTGAATATTGGTATAAATCTGTTGTTACAGAGGTCCTAGTTAGATTCAAGTTGATGATGATGATAATGCTGGTGGTAACAGTGGTGATATGAGGGTGATGATGTTGATGAAAGAGGAAGGAGGAGAAGGAAGATAAAATAATGATGCTAAATATTATAAGTGCTAACATTTGAGAACTTACTTAGGCCCTCCTTTGAATGTATTACATGCCCTTGACATATTTGGTCTTTAAAATAATCTTGTGAAATAAGTATTATCATTATGCCCATTTTACAAGTGAAGAAACAGGTAAGGTGCCAGAGGTCATAGAACCTAAAATGTGGAGCCAGATTGCAAGCCAGGTCAGTAGATCTCTTTCACCTTGACATGTTGAATTAGGAGTTGTTGCCTTCTCTATCAACCCTCAGTTGCTAGATTTCCTTACTTTTCATAGAACCCAGGAGTTGAATGGTAAGAATTTTAAGTCTGTCCACTGTTGTAGTTCAGATGTTTGTAGATAGGTCTGACACACTTCCTAGGAAAGGGCACTATGGAAGCAAGATTGTACGGCGTGTGTGTGTATGTGTATCTGTGTGTATCTGTGTTTGTGTCTGTGTGTGTAACAGAGAGACAGAGGTTGAGATTCATAGATGAGGGCAAACTCAGTAACCGCTTAAAGGGAAAGGCAGCAGTGCTTCTACATATGAGAACACTGTCCTGGAATCCACCCTAACGTAAGAGTCAGGAAAATGTCTCTGCCTTGGGAAGATGAAAACTAAATTGCAAAACTGAAAGAAGAAAGAAATTCAAGTGAAATTTCAAGTAGTTCTGCTGGGTGGTCCTCTCCCATGCCCATTGCAACAGAAGAGGGGGACATGAGAGGGGACAGGCATTCGCAGAGGACAGAGGGTAGAGGTGAGCCCAGTTGTATTTGAGGTAGAGGATGGGTCAGCACCACTGTCTAGGTAGCATAAGATAACATCAGCAGCCAGGTGGCATCGGAGCAGCCCAGCACTCAGCCACCAAGTGAGGCAGGCTGAGCAGAACCACATGAGAAACAGCTGAGGAGCAGGTGCCTTGCCTGGCGCTTTTCACATGAGGAAACCTTTCTTGGAACCTGAACTGATGCCCAAGAAAGCAGAAGGCCTGACTTCCTTTCTTTGAGGGGCAGAAATTCTTCAGTTCTCAGCCTTGGGAATAAACTCTTAAAATGACTCATTCTCAGACTCACAGCTCTTGGCACCCAAGGACATTTGAGTTAGCACTAACATTAAGCAGACTATTTTATTAGATTGCTTCCTATTATTTAGTTTTTAAGATCCCTGCTTCTACTCCATAATTTTCTGTTATAAAGATGAGCCAGGAACAAACAAGCAGGCAAATTATGAGCCTGTGCATTTTCCTGACAAACCAGCCAACCATCTAAATGTAACTGATGATTTGCTATCTTTCATGCTTTTTTCCCAACTATAGGTAAAAATTTGTTTAGACATTTAAATAGATCTGGAACACTACCATGACTTCATTCTTTCACTCATTCAGCAAACATTTGTTGAGTGCTTACTCTATGTCAAGTAGCTGAAACATACTGTGAACAAAGTTTGTACTGTGGGGAGAGAGATCATTAACTCAGTGCATAATTAATAAGTTAATTATTAGGGATGTTAGAAGGCACAATTGCTATGGAGAATAGAAAAAGTAGAGCAGAGTAAAAAGAATCAGGAACCATAGGCAAGGGGAGATTGCAGTACTAAATAGTATGAATAGTTTTAATTTTTATTAATGGGAAGGTTCCCTGGTGGCTCAGATGGTAAAGAATCCTTCCACAATGCGAGAGAACAGGGTTTGATCCCTGGGTTGGGAAGATCCCCTGGAGAAGGGAATGGCTACTGACTCCAGTATTCTCGCCTGGAGAATTCCATGGACAGAGGAGCCTCATAGGCTACAATCCATCAGGTTGCAGCGAGTCAGACACAACTGAGCGATTAACTCTCACTTTTTCACTTAGTAATGGGAATGAGTTAGAATTGTTTAATCTGACTCATTCCCAGCCTGTCTCCAAATGTGCTGCCAACAACCCATTGCAAAGTTGTCCAGATGGGAATTTCCAGTTGGGATAATTTAGCTGGAATCATTTAGCTTATTAAATGCAATCATTTAACTTTGTATATTATGATAAAATTGATGATATGTTATAGAACTGCATAGTTCTAGAAATTAAACAGTTTAATTAGAAAACTGTTGACTGCTCTTCTCACAGGTAGGAAAAACAGTTTCTGAGAGTCTGAGTGATTTGCCCCAAACCATTCAGTCATTAAATGGCATAAACAGAAATACATCTTCATCAAAAAAAGTCTTTTTTGTAGACACAATTTTCAAATTTTCTGTAATAAGATTACTCTTCTATTTCCTGTTTAATTTTTATTCCTCATTCCCATACCATCTCCGATTCACCCTATTTCTCCCAGCCTTAGCCATTAGTTAAGTAGTGGTGGTGGCGGAGGTGTGTGTGTGTGTGTGTGTCTGTGTGTGTATTCTTTAGGTGTTTCTTTACATAAGTACTGGAAAGTATGAATACATTATTCAATCCCTTTTAAACACAAAAGCAACATATGGACACCATTCTGTACTTTCCTTTACTTAGTGGTCATTCTAAAAGAGATCCCTTAGGTATTCCCCTAACTTCTCCCGTTCCTATCTTGCAGTGAAGGACATAATGCTAGCAGTGATGTTTTCTTGGCAGAGATTGGGACTATGAAAGAGTTCTTTAATCACAGTTTCAGTTGGAAAGGCTGCAGTTTGATTCCAGATAACAAAAACTTAACTTACAGAGACTCGAACAAACAGGCATTTTATTTTTCTCTTATAACAAGAATTCCCGAGGCAGGTGGTTGCTGGCATCAAGTCAGCAGCTCAAAAACGAATCAGGGACCTGGATCTTGTTTTTTCACGCTACCACTCTTGAAAATTGGCATTTATCCTCTTGCTGTTGCTTTGCAATTGTAAAAAGCTATTGCACCTTTGGGCACTATCTACATTGGAGGGGCGGGGATTAAAAGGCCACCTTCTCAAGCAGCTTTCGGGAAGGAAACTCTCTGCCAGGCCTCCCATTATACCCCAGAACTGATTGGCTGTATCTGAGTCACGTGCCCACTTCTAGACCAATCACAAGCCAAGAGTAATAATTTCACCTTGTCCCATATAAACCCATCAACCCTAGGAGCTGATGGTGGGATCCTAACCTCCCAGACATCCAGGGAGTTTTTTGGTCTGTTTTACCTCTTCCAGAACAAAGTGCTTCCCAGGTGACACAGTGGTAAAGAATCCACCTGCCAGTGCAGGAGATGCAAGAGACATGAGTTTTATCCCTAGATTGGGAAGATTCTCTGGAAGAGGAAATGGCAGCCCACTCCAGTGTTCTTGCCTGGGAAATCCTATGTCCAGAGGACCCTGAAGGGCTACAGTCCACAGGGTCGCAAAAAGTCAGACACAACTAAGCATGCACATGTGAACAAAGCAGGGTTATTTTAGCAAAAAATAAGAGGGATCAAGAATGATTATTAGATGGGCAATATCCAATCTCTATCTCTAGTAGTCACTGCTTATATATATTAGATCTGAAAAAGTGTGAGGTTTCTGTTAGCTATTGAAGGTCTATTACATCTTCTCACAACCCACTCATTGTTTCATTAGGTGTCCTTGCTTTAATATATTCTTTCAAGAACATAGGTTAAAAAAATTAAAAGTAAAATTGTCTGAGAGAACAAGAAAATGAAAACAAACGGGGGAAATTTAATTTATTTTACTGTCTGTGATGAGGAAAGGAAAACAAGACTTCTGTACCTGGCTAGATTGAGAGTATGTCAGAATAAAAATCCATGCTCTATTAAGGCTATCCCTAACTACCCAATTAATATAGATTAAATAAACATATACATATCCTAGCTCTGTCCTTAATATGTAATAATTACAAAGGGAAAATGATTAACTTTACAGTAGAGAAATCTGACAGACATCACTGTAATCAAGGGCCAGAGTTAACACCATTCATAATGAGATCAGTTGAAACCCCGTGTCACCTGAAAGGATGCAATGAACAGAATAACTTGCCAAATATATATAACCTATATCTAATCATGAGGAAATAGCTGACAAGCCCAAATAAGAGAGATTCTACACATTGACTGGCTTGCAGCTATCAAAAATATCAAGGTCATGAAAGTTAAGGATAGACAAAGAGGAACTGTTAAAGAGTGAGCAGAGACTAAAACTTGACAGCTAAACACAATGTTGATTCCGGACTGAATTCTTTCACTGTATAGAACGTTATTAAAATAATTAACAAAACTGGAAAGGAGGCTGGGGAGTAGATGGTTGGAACAAACTGGTGCTAATTTCCTGATTTTGATGTTCGTATTCATGGTATAGCCAGAGAGTGCTCTTTCATGGGGGGAGGAGAAGGAAATATACACTAAAAGTATTTAAAAGTGATGGAACATTATGTCTGCAACTTATTCTCGAAAAGTTCGGAAAGAACAAGGCTTTCATATCATCTTTGCAGGTTTTCTGTAAGTTTGAGATTGTTTCAAAATAAAAGCACTCCTCTTTTGTTTTCATTTAATGATATATAGAGATACCAGTTCTTTATAATGACTGCAGAGTATTACATTATAGGGCTTCCCAGGTGGCTCAAATGGTAAAGAATCCACCTGCCAATGCAGGAGCCACAGGATATGCTTGTTTGACCTGTGGGTCAGGAAGATCCTCTGGGGGAAAAAATGGCAACCCAGTCTAGTATTCTTGCTGGGATAATCCCACGTACAGAGAAGCTTTCTGGGCTACAGTCCATGGGGTCACAGAGAGTTGTATATGACTGAAGCAACTGAGCATACACACACACACACACAGAGTATTCTATTACAGAGACATGACTAGTTCTCTAAAGGCAGACATTTAGGTTGCTTCAATCTGACGCTATTACATCCTATGCTGCAATGAGTATTTCCGTATCAATACTGTTTTGCTTTGCACACGTGCCACTTTATAAAATAAATATCTGCTGCTGCTGCTGCTGCATCACTTCAGTGTCCGACTCTGGGTGACCCCATAGATGGCAGCCAACCAGGCTCCCCCGTCCCTGGGATTCTCCAAGCAAGAACACTGGAGTGGGTTGCCATTCCCTTTTCCAATGCGTGAAAGGGAAAAGTGAAAGTGAAGTCACTCAGTCGTGTCCAACTCTTAGTGACCCCATGGACTGCAGCCCACCAGGCTCCTCCATCCATGGGATTTTCCAGGCAAGAGTACTGGAGTGGGGTGCCATTGCCTTAGAAGTAGCAATTAACTCATTTTAAATGGAAGCCATGTTAAAAGATATATATAGTTGTTTTTGCTTAGTTCCTAAGTCATGTCTGACTCTTTTGCAACCCCATAGACTGTAGCTCGCCAAACTCCTCTGTTCAAGGGATTTCCCAGGGAAGAATACTGAAGGGGGTTGCCACTTCCTTATCCAGGGGATCTTCTGAATCTAGGGATCGAACTCTGTTTCCTGCATTGGCAGGCAGATTCTTCACCACCATCTGAGCCACCAAGGAAGTCCCAGTATATACAGTGAAGTGAAAGTCTCTCAGTCCTGTCCGACTCTTTGCGACCCCATGGACTATACAGTCCGTGGAATTCACCAGTCAAGAATAATAGAGTGGGTCAGTTTAGTCAGTCACTTCAGTCACTCAGTCATATCCGACTCTTTGTGACCCCAGGAATCACAGCACGCCACGCCTCCCTGTCCATCACCAACTCCTGGAGTTCACTCAAACTCATGTCCATCGAGTCGGTGATGCCATCCAGCCATCTCATTCTCTGTCGTCCCCTTCTTCTCATGCCCCCAATCCCTCCCAGCATCAGAGTCTTTTCCAGTGAGACAACTCTTTGCATAAAGTGGCCAGAGTATTGGAGTTTCAGCTTTAGCATCAGTCCTTCCAATGAACACCCAGGATTGATCTCCTTTAGAATGGACTGGTTGGATCTCCTTGCAGTCCAAGGGACTCTCAAGACTCTTCTCCAACACCACAGTTCAAAAGCATCAATTCTTCAGCGTTCAGCTTTCTTCACAGTCCAACTCTCACATCCATACATGACCACGGGAAAAACCATAGCCTTGACTAGAGGGACCTTTGTTGGCAAAGTAATGTCTCTGCTTTTTAATATGCTATCTAGGCTGGTCATAACTTTCCTTCCAAGGAGTAAGCGTCTTTTAATTTCATGGCTGCAATCACCATCTGCAGTGATTTTGAAGCTCAAAAAAATAAAGTCTGACACTGTTTCCACTGTTTCCCCATCTATTTGCTACGAAATGATGGGACCAAATGCCATGATCTTAGTTTTCTGAATGCTGAGATTTAAGACAACTTTTTCACTCTCCTCTTTCATGTTCATCAAGAGGCTTTTGAGTTCTTCTTCAAAATGGTATGTTAGGTCCATACCATTTCTGTCCTTTATCGAGCCCATCTTTGCATGAAATGTTCCCTTGGTATCTCTAATTTTCTGCCATAAGGGTAGTGTCATCTGCATATCTGAGGTTATTTATATTTCTCCTGGGAATCTTGATTCCAGCCTGTGCTTTTCCAGCCCAGCATTCCTCATGATGTAATCTGCATATAAGTTAAATAAGCAAGATGACAATATACAGCCTTGACGTACTCCTTTTCCTATTTGGAACCAGTCTGTTGTTCCATGTCCAGTTCTAACTGTTGCTTCCTGACCTGCGTATAGGTTTCTCAAGAGGCAGGTCAGGTGGTCTGGTATTCCCATCTCTTTCAGAATTTTCCACAGTTTATTGTGATCCACGCAGTCGAAGACTTTGGCATAGTCAATGAAGAGAAATAGATGGTTTTCTGGAACCCTCTTGCTTTTTCCATGATCAAGCGGATGTTGGCAATTTGATCTCTGGTGTCTCTGCCTTTTCTAAAACCTGTTTGAACATCTGGGAGTTCACAGTTCACATATTGCTGAGGCCTGGCTTGGAGAATTTTGAGCATGACTTTACTAGCGTGTGAGATGAGTGCAATTGTGTGGTAGTTTGAGCATTCTTTGGCATTGCCTTTCCTTGGGATTGGAATGAAGACTGACCTTTTCCAGTCCTGTGGCCACTGCTGAGTTTTCCAAATTTGCTGGCATATTGAGTGCAGCACTTTCACAGCATCATCTTTCAGGATTTAAAATAGCTCAACTGGAATACCCTCACCTCCACTAGCTTTGTTCGTAGTGATGCTTTCTAAGGCCCACTTGACTTCACATTCCATGATGTCTGGCTCTAGGTGAGTGATCACACCATCATGATTATCTTGGTCATGAAGATCTTTTTTGTACAGTTCTTCTGTGTATTCTTACCACCTCTTCTTAATATCTTCTGCTTCTGTTAGGTCCATACCATTTCTGTCCTTTATCGAGCCCATCTTTGCATGAAATGTTCCCTTGGTATCTCTAATTTTCTTGAAGGGATCTCTCATCTTTCCTATTCTGTTGTTTTCTTCTATTTCTTTACATTGATTGCTGAGGAAGGCTTTCTTATCTCTCCTTGCTATTCTTTGGAACTCTGCATTCAGATGCTTATATCTTTCCTTTTCTCCTTTGCTTTTCACTTCTCTTCTTTTCACAGCTATTTGTAAGGCCTCCTCAGACAGCCATTTTGCTTTTTGCATTTCTTTTCCATGGGGATGGTCTTGGTCCCTATCTCCTGTACAATGTCATGAACCTCCGTCCAGAGTTCATCAGGCACTCTATCTATCAGATCTAGTCCCTTAAATCTATTTCTCACTTCCACTGTATAATCATAAGGGATTTGATTTAGGTCACATCTGAATGGTCTAGTGGTTTTCCCTACTTTCTTCAATTTAAGTCTGAATTTGGCAATAAGGAGTTCATGATCTGAGCCACAGTCAGCTCCCGGTCTTGTTCTTTCTAACTGTATACAGCTTCTCCATCTTTGGCTGCAAAGAATATAATCAATCTGATTTCAGTGTTGACCATCTGGTGATGTCCATGTGTAGAGTCTTCTCTTGTGTTGTTGGAAGAGGGTGTTTGCTATGACCAGTGCATTCTCTTGGCAAAACTCTATTAGCCTTTGCCCTGCTTTATTCTGTACTCCAAGGCCAAATTTGCCTGTTACTCCAGGTGTTCCTTGACTTCCCACTTTTGCATTCCAGTCCCCTATAATGAAAAGGACATCTTTTTTGGGTGTTAGTTCTAAAAGGTCTTGTAGGTCTTCATAGAACCGTTCAACTTCAACTTCTTCAGCATTACTGTTTGGGACATAGTCTTGGATTACTGTAATATTGAATGGTTTGCCTTGGAAATGAGCAGAGTTCATTCTGCCATTTTTGAGATTGCATCCAAGTACTGCATTTTGGACTCTTCTGTTGACCATGATGGCTACTCCATTTCTTCTAAGGGATTCCTGCCCACAGTAGTAGATATAATGGTCATCTGAGTTAAATTCACCCATTCCAGTCCATTTTAGTTCGCTGATTCCTAGAATGTGACATTCACTCTTGCCATCTCCTGTTTGACCACTTCCAATTTGCCTTGATACAAGGATTGAACATTCTAGGTTCTATGCAATATTGCTCTTTACAACAGTGAACCTTGCTTCTATCACCAGTCACATCCACAACTGGTTATTGTTTCTGTTTTGGCTCCATCCCTTCATTCTTTCTGGATTTATTTCTCCACTGATCTCCTGTAGCATATTGGGCTCCTACCGACCTGGGGAGTTCCTCTTTCAGTATCCTATCATTTTGCCTTTTCATACTGTTCATGGGGTTCTCAAGGCAAGAATACTGAAGTGGTTTGCCATTCCCTTTCCCTTTTCCAGGGGATCCTCCCAACCCAGAGATTTAACCCAGGTCTCCCACATTACAGGTGGATTCTTTACCACCTGAGCCAGCAGGGAAGCCCAATATATATAGTGCACAATGCAAAATGATGAAGTACTAGCTAAAAATATTTTTAGGATGGTTGATTTGGTTTAATAATACTTCCATTTATTGCTTCAACAAATATTTTTTGGTTCACTGCTGTAGGGTAAGTTCTGTATCAATTCTAAACAACCCAAATTTTTTGCCTTCAAAAGGCATGAAAGTTTGAGAGATCTGCTACTGCTAAGTCACTTCAGTCGTGTCCGACTCTGTGTGACCCCATATATGGTAGCCCACCAGGCTCCACCATCTCTGGGATTCTCCAGGCAAGAACACTGGAGTGGGCTGCCATTTCCTTCTCCAATGCATGAAAGTGAAAAGTGAAAGTGAAGTCGCTCAGTCGTGTCCAACTCTTCAAGACCCCATGGACTACAGCCTACCAGGCTCCTCCACCCATGGGATTTTCCAGGCAAGAGTACTGGAGTGGGTTGCCATTGAGAGATCTAGCAGGACAAATTTCGTTAATTAAAAAATTTTTCCAATTTAGGATATGTCTTTATACTGATAATTTTTAAGTGGAGGCAAAAAAAGAATTAATAATCTTTTTTGCCCTTGAGGTATATAGAAAAGTTTTGCCAATGTGGAAAGGAAACCTTAAAAAAATTTAGAGACTTAACTAAAATTACTTATCAGCCATCATTTTACTATTAATATCATATTCATTAATATTGACATTGTTAAGTCATTTCAAATAAGTCCAGTTAGACATTTGACACACTTATTTCTCTGTTTTTTTTCCTACACTTTAAGGTTACACTGTGTTTCCTTAGATATACGTTTTGTCAACCCATTCCTAAAAGATTGAGAACAATAGTCCATCTCTTCAAGAACAAAATATTATTTTCAAGGTTGTTTTTTCCACATCTTTTCAGAAAAGAATTCAGAAGTAAATACATTCATAAAAATGTTTCAAACATAAGTGGCGGCCACTAAAGACACCACTCTAGGAAATTGACACTCATAGAGCTGACAAATTGCATAAATGGCGTTTTATGGATATTGATACCAGCTGTGCAGACAGAGGAGGCCCTCGGTCAAGAATTTATCAAGGATATCCACAAAATAAATAATTGTGCAAATCTCAGACTATTCTCAGCCAGCATGGTTAAGGAACAAATAATAACAAACAATTAAGCCTCCAAAAACAAAGAAATAATTCTCTTAAGGTCAAAGAAGTAATTCCTCTAAATTGAGGACCTCAGTGAAAAGGTTTTGAGTTGGATCCAGAGTTGTAGTCCAAATTTGAAGTCAAGCTCTGATTTTTAAAAGACAGTCAATGCCCTGGTTGCGGAAGAATGTAGTGATTAGGAGCATGGCATTGGCTTGGAAAGGTAGCTTTACAATTTTATCGTGTGAACATCCCATGGGTCAATGATATATCTTCTAGGAGTTTTAGTTTCTTCAGCTATTTAAGGGAGAAAATAACATGCCTCTGTCCAAGGAATTCTCCAGGCAAGAACATTGGAGTGGGTTGCCATTCCCTCCTCCAGGGCATCTTCCCAGCCCAGGGGTCAAACTGGGGTCTCCTGTACTGCAGGCGCATTCTTTACCAGCTGAGCAGCCAGGGAAGCCCATTACTAAGACCTAAACAAAAACAACGTAACGTATCTAGTCTTAAATTTGCATATGGATGTTCAGCTTGATTTTTGTTGGACATTGAGCAAGTCACTAAAGAACCACCCTGAGCCCACTTTTCCAGATTTACCTATCTCCACAGTTCCCCTAGTAACTTACACTTCAGAAATGATCCCCCATTAGTTCATGTTGTAGTTCCCTGTGCTGTCTCACGTCTGTTCCTTTTCTGTGTTCTTCATGATCAGCTCAAGGGTGACATTAACCAGGAAGTGTCGTCTGGCCACTGTCTTTTCCACCTGTTCAACATGTGCCTGTGTGTGTTGTAAGCTGGCTTGTGTTTGGTTTATTTAAAGTCCATGTTTTTTCACTCTCTCCTTTTCCTCCACATCCATCCTGAAACCTTATGCAGGACAGAGGGAGCTCCCAACTGTTTTATTTGCATCAGTGTCCCAATTAGGGGTGAGGAGAAGTGAGGGGGGAGTGATAGGGAGAGGTGGAGTATACAGGAAGTGAGAGATGCATGAGGATGAAGAGGCCCATTGGGGTCAGACTGTGAACTGCCTTACGTATTAAGGAGTTTGCCCAAATCTTAAAGGCAAAATCTTATGGCACCTACAAAGGGTTTTAGTAGAACAGTGGTAAGGATCTGATATTTTATTTAGGAAGATGGCCCAGTGCAGTGAAGAGGACAGATTAGAGAGATGGGGGGATGTCACAAGTGCAGATTGGACCCTGAGAACAATTCTTGCTGCAAGAATTCTTCCTTCTCCTCTTCTTAGGGTTTGACAGGAGTTGGTTGGATGGTGTTTGGGCACAGGGCAGTGGCCTGTGTCAGGAGCCCTGGCGACTTCCAGAGCATCAGCGGGTGGGTGTCAGGATCCGTGAGGCATGAGTCAGACTCAGCAGTGCAGCATCTCCCCAAGCACCCCTCTCAGTCCTCCTTTCCTTTTAAAGAGAAGGTGCAGGTAACACATAAATTCTAATGAAAAAATAGAGTTGGAGAGACAAGGAAAGACAACAAATAAAGAAGGAGCATGCTTATGAAGCTAGTTACCACTTTGCACATGGATTCCACGCAAACAGGGACTTCTGTCTCAGTGGTTCTCAGTTTTTAGTTGTTCCATAATCACCTGAAGGACTCATTACACCAAAGAATCCATAGTTCAGATTCTGAAGGTCTAGGGCGGGGCTAGTAATTTATAACAGTGGCTCAGACGGTAAGAATCCACCTGCAATGCAGGAGACCTGGGTTTGATCCCTGGGTTGGGAAGATCCCCTAGAGGAGGGCATGGCGACCCATTCCTGGACAAGTTTTCTCCAGGACAAAGAAGCCTGGAGGGCTACTGTCCACGGGGTCGCAAAGAGTCGGACATGACTGAGTGACTAAGCACACAGTAATTTACAAGTCTAACAAGATCTCATTTGAGGCCAATGCTGCTGGTCTGAGAGTCACACTTTGAGAACCTCTGTTCTGTTTTACTCTTTTTGATCCCCTCCATTACCTGCATTGTTTGAACAGAAGAAGAAATAGTTATTGGAAGACTAAATAACCTATCCCCTGCCCTAGGTAATAAGTAGAAAACAAAACTTTGGAGCTAGGTTGTGTTTGGCTGAAAAGCCCACATTTGTTCCCCCTTCATGTTCCCCGTTCCTCCACAGCCATCCTAAGACCTTATGCAGGACAGAGGGAGCTCCCAGCTATATTCTTTCCGTTGCTGTCCCAATGGCCCACAGCTATTAGGAAAGAAAGAAAACTATTCCTTCTTTCTGTGTTTTGTACAATGCATATGTTCCTTCCTTGTAATTATAAAGAAGGCTCATTGCACTGAAATATTTTTTCTGCATTGTATTTTTTTTCCTGAATGGGGAGGTGGTAAGCACCAACAATAAATTTTGCCTCAAACAGGAGTGGATAACCCTCCTGAATTTCCAAAATTATCTCTTCAGTATAGTTCTCTTTTAAAATGGAAGTATAGTTGATTTATAATATTGCATTCGTCTTGGGTGTACAGAAAAGTGATTCAATTATATATCTCAGTGTAGTTCTTATTGACATAGTTTAATATTCCTTGAATCTAGCTAGAATTTTTGTCTCTGTGTTTTGTAATAGATCATCAAAATTTTATTTCATAAATCTAAATTTAAAAAACCTAATGTATTCTTCCTCTTCTCCTCGCTGTCTTCTTTTCTTTTTCCCTCTTTCTTCCTTTCATTCCTCCCTTTTCATGCCTCCCCCTGCCGTGCTCTTTTTTTTTTTTTTTTTCATTAGGCAGGGCTGAGTAAGACAGACAAAGTTGGGGAGCGAGTAACTCAACTTGGGATGTTAAAACTCCAGTTAAGTGAGTAAAGTTCCATACTGGGTCCTGATGGGTGGCCCCTTATGTTAGGTTGCCAAATTTAGCAAATAAAAAATCAAAAAAAGAAAGTCTAGATAAATTTAAATTTCAATTAATCAATGAATTATTAATATTTTTAATGTAAGCTTGTTTGCCATAATATTTGGAACACACACTAAAAAAAAAAAATTGTTTACCTGAAATTCGAATTTAACTAGATGTCCTTTATTTTATCTGCCAAGTCTATCAGTGTGAGATGTCAGAACCCAAATGTCAAGGATGAGAAGGGCTTGAACATGGGGGAAGGGCCAGTAGGGACAACAGCTTAGAACAGAGTGTCAGCTAGGTGAGTTGACAAGGATGCTCCTGAAATAGAAGGAAGATGGCCCAAGAGATTGATTATTAAGATTGATGCTTACTGTGAATGATAATGTAGATGGGAGCTACAAATTTGAAAAGGAGAAAACTAGAATGAGTCCTATATTATAGGATTGGTATTGGAGATGCAAGTGTGAATTCATGGTTGATCATTTAAAAATGTCACATATATTGGCTTTATATGTGTAGAATGTCACTGGAATATGCACATAAAAGTGAGTGGCTGAGGCAATAGATGGAAAATTACTTTTCCTTATATTTCCTTTGCTACCTTTTAAATTTTATGTCATGTGCTCATATTACCTGTACTGGACAGTATTTTTTTAACTATTTAAACATTTAAAAATAAAATTGGATCTATTTCAAATCTGAATATTAGAGGTGACCAAGATCTTAGAGGTTTTTCTAGCCAAATTCATGAATTTAAGATGGTATAAACACTGGGCTGGAAGAAGCACAAGCTGGAATCAAGATTGTCAGGAGAAATATCAATAACCTCAGATATGCAGATGACACCACCCTTATGGCAGAAAGTGAAGAGGAACTAAAAAGCCTCTTGATGAAAGTGAAAGAGGAGAGTGAAAAAGTTGGCTTGAAGCTCAACATTCAGAAAACTAAGATCATGGCATCTGGTCCCATCACTTCATGGGAAATAGATGGGGAAACAGTGGAAACAGTGGCTAACTTTATTTTTGGGGGCTTCAAAATCACTGCAGATGGTGATTGTAGCCATGAAACTAAAAGACGCTTACTCCTTGGAAGGAAAGTTATGACCAACCTAGATAGCATATTAAAAAACAGAGATATTACTTTCCAAACAAAGGTCCGTCTAGTCAAGGCTATGTTTTTTCCTGTGGTCATGTATGGATGTGAGAGTTGGACTGTGAAGAAAGCTGAACGCCGAAGAATTGATACTTTTGAACTGTGGTGCTGGAGAAGACTCTTGAGAGTCCCTTGGACTGCAAGGAGATCCAACCAGTCCATTCTAAAGGAGATCAATCCTGGGTGTTCATTGGAAGGACTGATGCTAAAGCTGAAACTGCAATACTTTGGCCACCTCATGCGACGAGTTGACTCATTGGAAAAGACCCTGATGCTCGGAGGGATTGGGGGCAGGAGGAGAAGGGATTGACAGAGGATGAGATGGCTGGATGGCATCACCGACTCAATGGACATGAGTTTCTGTAAACTCCAGGAGTTGGTGATGGACAGGGAGGCCTGGCGTGCTGTGATTCATGGGGTCGCAAAGAGTCGGACACCACTGAGCGACTGAACTGAACTGAAGACAAAAACAGTTAAGTGACCTACACATGCTTTTTCATATTCTTTCCCAATATCTCAGGATATTGAATATATTTCCCTGTGCTCTACAGTAGGATCTTGTTGCTTACCCAATCTGTATATAATAGTTTGCACCTGTTGGCAACCACAAATCTGTTCTCTATGTCTGTGAATCTGTTTCTTTTTCATAGATAAGTTCTTGTCTTATTTTAGATTCTACTTATAAGTGATATCATATGGTACTTGTCTTTCTCTGTCTGACTTACCTCACTCAACTTGATCATCCCTACATGTATCCAAGCTGCTGTAAATGGCATTGTTTCATTGTTTTTATAGCTGAGTAGTATTCCATCGTATATATGTAGCACATCTTCTTTATCTATTCTTCCATTGATGGACATTTAGGTCATTTCCTTGTCTTGGCTATTGTAAATAGTGTTGTTAAGAACATAAGGGTGTACTTATCTTTATAAATTATAGTTTTGTCTGGATATATGCCAAGGAGTGGGATGGCTGGATCATACAGCAACTCTATTTTTAGTTTTTTGAGGAACATCCATACTATTTTCATAGTGGCTGTACCAACTTACAGCCACCAACAGTGTAGGAGGGTTCCCTTTTCTCCATATGCTCTTCAGCATTTGTTATTTGTAGATATTTTCATGATGGCCATTCTGACCTGGGATGAGGTGGTACCTCATTGTACAAACTGCAAACTCTTCTTTTGTTATGACTATATTAGCTTTATTTCATCAAATCCAGGAACTCTTTATGGAACATAAAAAAATTTTAAAAGTGCTATCGCTAATGGAAAGATGGCAACCACTGTGATATACATGCTGATTTCAGACATGTTAAAAACATGAAAAGTATACATCTTACAATTAATGTAATATGATAGAATTTACCAAAAGGAAAAGAACATAATATAAAAGTTTGTCCAATGGTAAGTGAGAAATAAATGGGCATAAGTAAAGAAAATTAGGCTGACATTTAAAGACCTTACAAGAATGGGAGGGTGGGGAAACATGAAGATATAATGGGAAGTAAATACCTCAGTCTTTGTACAGTTTGGATCAAGAAAGAATAGACAGTTTGCACATACTTGGAAGTAAACAAAAAAACATAAAATAGAATTGGAGTACTTCCGAGGAAGACATGCATTGGTGTCAAATAATTTGGCCAGGAACTGAAACCCACTTCCTGTTTTATAATGACATGTTAATGGGAGGTGGCAGATGTGCAGTTCTGCCTTGGACACAAAGAAATAGGCAACACTGGGGACCACCCAGGCAGGGTGAGGGTAGAGACCACCTCTGGGTCAGCACAGGGGTGAAGTTAAAGAAGCAACCAAGTAAGAAGAGGGTTTTATGAGGTCTGCAAATAGATTAATCTAAGCATGAATGCCCTAGAGAACTGTAGGCCTACTTCTTCCATTGACCCTGGTGAGATACAGAAATTGAAAAATAATGTGGTTATGTATTCAGGTAACCTCCCCCATACCATCAACTAATCAGCACCATGTAACCAAAGTTGAATTCCGAAAGGAGGGAACCGTGTTTCCAGAAGGGATGCAGAGGCTTTCCCTAGTGTCCTAGTCTGGGATGAGAGGGGTCCAAGCAGTCTGTGGATCAGATCCCCAGGAGAATGAGGTTGGAGAGTAGGGTGTTGAAGAGGGAGTAAACACTTCATTGAGATGTTGAGAGAATTAAATGAATGACATTACCACATCTGGCATGTGGTAAGTGTTCAATGAATATTATCTGTTGTTAATTTTTTTAAAAAAGCTTTGTCAACCATAAAATGCTATACAAATATTATATATTATATTGTATAGTCTGTTTTAAACATCATTAGGATTAGATTCTGATTCTTGATGCTCACAATCTAGACCTCTTTGCAGCATGCCACGTTATGCTTATTTCATGCACTATTACTTTAAATTGAATCCTTTTTCAATAAACTGCATTATATAAACTTGTTCATAAACAATAGTTTTGTGCATGGTGTGCTGTGTATCTTTCAGATATTTTCATAATACATATGCACAATGTAATATAAGAACATAGATTTTTCTTTCAAAGAGCAAGACTTGCAGTTTCTCCTGAATTTTATTCTGTCATTTGACTACATTATATTTCTGATGTTCAATTTGTACTGAGTACATTATGGACTTCTCTAGGGAACAGAAAGAAATTTGTTAAGTAAACATAAAACGTTCTGATAAATCAAAACATGTGAATGAGATTTCTGTTAAAAAAAATGTCCCACTCAGTTTTGAGACTTGAAATAGACCTCTGTCTTTAGCATAATAAAAACCATCCGCCAAAATGCAACAAAAAAATTATAACTTATTTGTTATAGAAATAATGCATAGGCTTATTTTAAAAGGTTAGTTCCTATATAAATACAAAGGGAATCTTGCTATAAACTAATTGTGATGAAACTTAAAACACTGTAAATTTTGTGTAGTCTGATTTAAGCTGAAAATAAGAAATGGAAATTTTTTTAAATCCATACAAAAAGACTTGCATCATAAATGAGCCATAGTGTCTCTCATGCTGAAGATTAAACCATATTCTAAATATCACAGAATATAACCTCTATGTTAGGTCTATGAAAGTATGACCTTGCCTGGCCCACTCACAGCTGCATTCCCAGTAACTGGAGTAGTGTCTATCATTATAGGGCTCAATAAATACTTCTTAAATGAATAAATGAATGAACAATTCACATACATACTCAGTGATTTAAGAAATCCCAATCATCAAGAGATTGGGATTAGCAGATGTAAACTATTATATACAGGATGGGTAAACAACAAGATCCTTCTGTATAACACAGGAAACTGTATTCAGTATCCTTTGATAAAGTATAATGGAAAAGAATATGAAAAAGAATATATATATATGTATAACTGAGTCACTTTTCTATACAGCAGAAATTAACACAACATTGTAAATCAATTATATGCTTCAATAAAATTACACACACACACACATATATATATAATTCTGTGATTATCAAAATACCAAATATAAAAACAGATCATTAGGGAATGATAATTTAATATACAAAAAAGTCCCATGAGCTTACAAGTTTGGCACAGGTCAAAGTGCAGCAGTGGCACAGAGGTCTGGAAATGTCAACTCAGCCAACTAACCAACTATGTTTAGGAAGTCACACTGCTAAGCTATTTACCTTCTCTGATTTCAGTTTCTTCACCCCTAAACTGAAGGGCGGATGGACTAGAAATAAGATTATGAAGATTCTTCCAATTCTAACATTCTGTGATGCTGTAAAGTATAAAAGACCCATCTCTAAAGCATTTATGAGTAGGTTTACTAATTTTTTCCTTGAGATGAAAGCAGAGAAACTTGTAGCTAAATCACTATCAAAATTGGCAATGTGGTAGAGACTTCTGGGTGTCCTCCAAACCTCTTCTCCCATTCCTGGGCACAAAGTGTGACTGCATTTCCCATTCTTCCTCTGCAGTGTAGTGTAGCCATGTGCCCAAGTGCCCACATCGGAGGGATAGAATATTAAGTAGTGTTGTGCACCACTTTGAATCAAGGCTCTGAAAACCATCCTTGTATGCTCCTCCATACCCTTCCCCTTCCTGCTGTCTGGAATTGTGACACCCATACCCCGCATTGTGCCTCAGGAGCATGTGTAGAGGGTCACCATCAGTCTAATTTCTGAATAACTCTGTGGAGTAGAATACCTACTCACTTTCTTACCCTGAAATGTTGGGAGATAACTCTCCATGGGTCTTTCATGTTTCTCCACGTACTGCAAGCAGAAGCACTGGCCACTGTTTTTTCAGGCTATCTTTTCAAAGATGTAAAGATAGTGAACAGCCTCAGAAGATGGAGATAGTGTCACCCATAGAAGCATAGCACAGGTTGCTTTATTGTCCAGTGTAGTTAATATAATATCTCCCTCTGGGGCAAACAGCATCTTTATGTGCAACTCACTGTAAAAGATGCACGTTCCCTAAGCTGAAGGATTCTTTCTTGACTCAGACCCACTCTGCGTGCAGTGTTCACCTGGGACACTTCACATTGCCCCGTGGGGCTTGGAGAACATGGAAAACTGACACAAACATGAAGCTCACGCTGCTCTCTGTGGCATGAGTAATCAAGTCATTTGTCTCTGATCTGGACATTTGTGTCTTTTGCCAGCTTCCAGTGAATAGAGTAGGATCTCAGGCTTTCACAGTTTTTGATACTTACCCACCTTAGAGAAAAACCTGACCTCTTATGAGAACAAGCCATTAACATTTTGGGTCTGTTTATTTTTTTAGTCTTAACTAATACAGCAGCAGTCACTTTCCTACTGGAAAAGCAATGAGAAATTAGAGTAAATTCCCAGGTGGCACGAGTGGTAAAGAACCTGCCTGCCAAAGCAGGTAGATATAAGAGACGTGGGTTTGATCCCTGGGTTGAGAACATCCCCTGGAGAACAGCACAACAAACCATTCCAGTATTCTTGCCTGGAGAAGCCCATGGACAGATGAGCTTGGTGGGCTACAGTCCGTAGGGTTGCAAAGAGTCTGACACAACTGAAGTGACTTAGCATGCACCTTATCTTTAGTCAAATAAGATGATGAAAATAAGCTATATGAGTCTGTTAGGTGAGGAATTGAATTAGGTAAATATTTTCAAAATGTATACAAGTAGACACTAGTCCTATCAGATAACTTGGTGAAAATAAGGCACTGTATTCAAATATGTTTGCAATACACTCACAGTTTGTTAAACACTCCAGCTCGTGCTGGAACGTCAAGTGGCTGAGAAGAGATACCCCATATCCGAGGTCAGGAGTAGTGGCTGTACTTCACTGCACCGGCCGTGTGGAGATACTCCACGTCCAAGGTCAGAGAAACCCCAATAAGATGGTAGGTACCGGAGCAACCGTGAGTAGATACCCCATGTCCAAGGGCAAAGGAGAAGCCCCAGCAAGATGGTAGGAGGGGCAAATTCACATTTAGAATCAAACCCCATTCCTGCCAGAGACACTCAGAGAGCTCAATCAAAGGTTGTGAGCACCAGGACCCAGGGACCCCACAGAGACTGAGACAGAACTGTGTTTGAGCATCTCCTGTGGATGTACGGGCCAGCGGTGGTCTGCAACAGGGACAGAGGCTCTGGGTGCAGCGACTTCAGTATGCCATAAGCCCTCTTGGAGGAGGTAACCATTAACCCCACCATAGAGCTGCCAGAACTTACACAGAACTTGGAAATAGACTTTTGGAGGGCACAACAGAACCTTGTGCACCAGGATCCAGGAGAAAGGAGCAGTGATCCCACAGTAGACTGCCCCAGACTTGCCTGTGGATGTCCGGGAGTCATTGGCAGAGGCGTGGGTCGCTGGGGGCCTGCTGCAGGGTTGCGGGCACAGAGTGTAGCAGTACATGCAAGGGATCTCTTGAGGGAGGTCAACATTGTCTTCACTACCTGACCATAGTTTGGCCACAACAGAAGGGAGGGAACACAGCTCAACCCATCAACAGAAAACTGGATTAATGATTTACTGAGCATGGCCCCACCAATCAGAAAAAGACCCAGTTTCCCTGCTGAATTATAAGCCACTTATCATTCTCCATCAGAGGGCAGAGACTGAAAATCACAACCACAGAAAACTAAAAAATATAATCACATGGACCACAGTTCAGTTCAGTTCAGTTCAGTCGCTCAGTCGTGTCCGAATCTTTGCGACCCCATGAATCACAGCACACCAGGCCTCCCTGTCCATCACCAACTCCTGGAGTTCATTCAAACTCATGTCCATCGAGTCGGTGATGCCATCCAGCCATCTCATTCTCTGTCCTCCCCATCTCCTCCCACCCCCAATCCCTCCCAGCATCAGAGTCTTTTCCAGTGAGTCAACTCGTCGCATGAGGTGGCCAAAGTATTGGAGTTTCAGCTTTAGCATCAGTCCTTCCAATGAACACCCAGGATTGATCTCCTTTAGAATGGACTGGTTGGATCTCCTTGCAGTACAAGGGACTCTCAAGAGTCTTCTCCAACACCACACTTCAAAAGCATCAATTCTTCGGCGATCAGCTTTCTTCACAGTCCAACTCTCATATCCATACATGACCACTGGAAAAACCATAGCCTTGACTAGACGGACTTTTGTTGGCAAAGTAATATCTCTGTTTTTTAATATGCTATCTAGGTTGGTCATAACTTTCCTTCCAAGGAGTAAGTGTCTTTTAATTTCATGGCTGCAATCACCGTCTGCAGTGATTTTGGAGCCCAAAAAAATAAAATCTGACACTGTTTCCACTCTCTCTCCATCTATTTCCCATGAAATGATGGGACCAGATGCCATGATCTTTGTTTTCTGAATGTTGAGCTTCAAGCCAACCTTTTCACTCTCCTCTTTCACTTTCATCAAGAGGCTTTTGAGTTCCTCTTCACTTTCTGCCATAAGGGTAGTGTCATCTGCATATCTGAGGTTATTGCTATTTCTCCTGGCAATCTTGATTCCAGCTTGTGCTTCTTCCAGCCCAGCATTCCTCATGATGTACTCTGCATATAAGTTAAATAAGCAGGGTGACAATATACAACCTTGACGTACTCCTTTTCCTATTTGGAACCAGTCTGTTGTTCCATGTCCAGTTCTAACTGTTGCTTCCTGACCTGCATACAGGTTTCTCAAGAGGCAGGTCAGGTGGTCTGGTATTCCCATCTCTTTCGGAATGTTCCACAGTTTATTGTGATCGACACAGTCAAAGGCTTTGGCATACTCAATGAAGCAGAAATAGATATTTTTCTGGAACTCTCTTGCTTTCTCCATGATCCAGCAGATGTTAGCAATTTGATCTCTGGGGCCTCTGCCTTTTCTAAAACCTGCTTGAACATCTGAAAGTTCACGGTTCACATATTGCTGAAGCCTGGCTTGGAGAATTTTGAGCATGACTTTACTAGCGTGTGAGATGAGCGCAATTGTGTGGTAGTTTGAGCATTCTTTTGCATTCCCTTTCTTTGGGATTAGAATGAAGACTGACCTTTTCCAGTGCTGTGGCCACTGCTGAGTTTTCCAAATTTGCTGGCATATTGAGTGCAGCACTTTCACAGCATCACATGGACCACAGCCTTGTCTAACTCATTGAAACTATGAGCCATGCTGTGTAGGGCCACCCAAGATGGATGGGTAACGGTGGAGAGTTCTGACAATTCGTGGTCCACTGGAGAAGGGAATGGAAAACCACTTCAATATTTTTGCGTTGAGAACCCCGTGAACACTATGAAAAAACAAGAAGATAGGACACTGAAAGATGAACTCCCCAGGTTGGTAGGAGCCCAATATGCTACTGGAGATGAGTAGAGAACTAACTCCAGAAAGAATAAAGAGACAGAGCCAAAGCAAAAACAACACCCAGTTGTGGATGTGACTGGTGATGAAAGCAAGGTCCGATGCTATAATTGCAATATTGCATAGGAACCTGGAATGTTAGGTCCATGAATCAAAGCAAATTGGAAGTGGTCAAACAGGAGATGGCAAGAGTGAACATCAACATTTTAGAAATCAGCAAACTAAAATGGACTGGAATGGGTGAATTTAAATCAGATGACCATTACATTTACTACTGTGAGCAAGAATCCCTTAGAAGAAATGGAGAAGCCATCATAGTCAACAAAAGAGTCCAAAATGCAGTACTTGGATGCAATCTCAAAAATGACAGAATGATCTCTGTTCGTTTCCAAGGCAAACCATCCAATATCACAGTAATCCAAGTCTATGCCCCAACCAGTAATGCTGAAGAAGCTGAAGTTGAACAGTTCTATGAAGACCTACAAGACCTTCTAGAACTAACACCCAAAAAAGATGTCCTTTTCATTATAGGGGACTGTCAAGAAACACCTGGAGTAACACGCAAATATTGGCCTTGGAAAACAGAATGAAGCAGGACAAAGGCTAATAAAGTTTTCCAAGAGAACACACTGGTCATAGAAAACACACTCTTCCAACAACACAAGAGAACTCTACACATGGACATCACTAGATGGTCAGTACTGAAATCAGATTGATTATATTCTTTGAAGCCAAAGATGGACAAGCTCTATACAGTCAGCAAAAACAAGAGCAGGAACTGACTGTGGCTCAGATCATGAATTCCTTATTGACAAATTCAGACTTAAATTGAAGAAAGTAGGGAAAACCACCAGACCATCAGGTATGACCTAAATCAAATCCCTAACAATTATAGTGGAAGTGAGAAATAGATTTAAGGGACTAGATCTGATAGACAGAGTGCCTGATGAACTATGGATGGAGGTTCATGACATCATACAGGAGACAGGGATCGAGACCATCCTCAGGAAAAAGAAATGCAAAAAAGCAAAATGGCTGTCTGAGGAGGCCTTATAAACGGCTGTGAAAAGAAGAAAAGCGAAAAGCAAAAGAGAAAAGGAAAGATATACCCATTTGAATGAAGAGTTACAAAAAATAGCAAGGAGAGATAAGAAAATCTTCCTCAGTGATCAATGCAAAGAAATAGAGGAAAACAGCAGAATGGGAAACACAAGAGATCTCTTTGAGAAAACTGGAGATACTAAGGGAACATTTCATGCAAAGATGGGCTCAATAAAGAACAGAAATGGTATGGACCTAACAGAAGCAGAAGATATTAAGAGGAGATGGCAAGACTACACAGAAGAACTATACAAAAAAAATCTCCACAACCCAGATAATCAGAATGGTATGATCACTCACCTAGAGCCAGACATCCTGGAATGTGAAGTCAAGTGGGCCTTAGGAAGCATCACTACGAACAAAGCTAGTGAAGGTGATGGAATTCCAGTTGAGCTATTTCAAATCCTAAAAGATTTGAACAGTGCAGCACTGTGAAAGTGCTGCACTTAATATGTCAACAAATTTTGAAAACTCAGCAGTGGCCACAGGACTGGAGAATGTCAGTTTTCATTGCAATCCCAAAGAAAGGCAATGCCAAAGAATGCTCACACTACCGCACAATTGCACTCATCTCAATCACTAGCAAATTAATGCTCAAAATTCTCCAGGCCAGGCTTCAGCAATACATGAACCATGAACTTCCAGATGTTCAAATTGGTTTTAGAAAAGGCAGAGGAACCAGAGATCAAATTGCCAACATCCTCTGGATCATTGAAAAAGCAAGAGAGTTCCAGAAAAACATCTATTTCTACTTTATTGACTATGCCAAAGCCTTTGACTGTGTGGATCACAATAAACTGTGGAACATTCTGAAAGAGATGGGAATATCAGATCACCTGACCTGCCTCTTGAGAAATCTGTATGCAGGTCAGGAAACAACAGTTAGAACTGGATATGGAACAACAGAATTGTTCCAAACAGAAAAAAGCAGTATGTCAAGGCTGTATATTGTCACCCAGTATTATTTAACTTATATGCAGAGTACATCATGAGAAAGGTTGGGCTGGAGGAAGCACAAGCTGGAATGAAGATTGCTGAGAGAAGTATCAGTAACTTCAGATATGCAGATGACACCACTGTTATGCCAGAAAGTGAAGAAGAACTAAAGAGCCTCTTGATGAAAGTGCATGAGGAGAGTGGAAAAGTTGGCTTAACGCTCAACATTCAGAAAACTAAGATCATGGCATCTGGTCCCATCACTTCGTGGGAAATAGATGGGAAAACAGTGGAAACAGTGTCTGACTTTATTTTGGGGGGCTCCAAAATCACTGCAGATGGTGATTGCAGCCATGAAATTAAAAGACGCTTACTCCTTGGAAGAAAAGTTATGACCAAACTAGATAGCATATTAAAAAGCAGAGACATTACTTTGCCAACAAAGGTCCATCCAGTCAAAACTATGGTTTTTCTAGTAGTCATGTGTGGATGTGAGAGTTGGTCTATAAAGAAAGCTGTACACCAAAAAACTGATGCTTTTGAAGTGTGGTGTTGGAAAAGACTCTTGAGATTCCCTTGAACTGCAAGGAGACCCAACCAGTCCATCCTAAAGGAAATCAGTCCTGAATATTCATTGGAAGGACTGATGCTGAAGCTGAAACTCCAAAACTTTGGCCACCTGATGCGAAGAACTGATTCACTGGAAAAGACCCTGATGCTGGGAAAGATTGAAGGCAGAGGAGAAGGGGATGACAGAGAATGAGATGGTTGGATGGCATCACCAACTCAATGGACATGAGTTTGAGTAAACCCCGGCAGTTGATGGTGGACAGGGAGGCCTGGCATGCTGCAATCCATGGGGTCCCAAAGAGCTGGACACGACTGAGTAACTGAACTGAACATAGTTTAAATTTTTTCCCCATCCCTCCCTGGAGAGTCACAATGCACATAAGTTTATTAAAGACTCCAAGAAGTCCTGCAATAAAGAAAATTATTTGCATTATTTAACCAGCAGTATTTCCTACATTTTTTCAGCATAACCTTTATTGACATTCTAGGAGATGAGTGTTGCATGGAATACACAGGGGAAATGCAGGGCTAGATCATTTCTAAAATCCTTTTGCATATCTGTGATTTAAATGTCTGAAAATAAGTAAGAAACACATTTTTTCATGCATTAGACAAATGTGAAGTACAAGCAGTGCTTCTTAAACTCTAATGTATCCCGGGGAATCTTGTTAAAATAAAGATTCTGATTCAGAAGATCTATGTAGGGCCTGATAGTCTGGATTTCTATTGCCCAGGTGATCCCAATGTCACTGGTCCACAAACCATTCTTCGAGTAGCAAGGAACCAGCAATACAAAGTAATAGTCATACTCATAATGATTAAGACATTAGCAAATTGGCAGATAAGGCAATGTTACTCCAAATTTTCACTATATATTTAAAGTAAATGGTCCACACTTGTGAACAATATTAGACAATTTAGGGTTGCTTTCATAATTTCTCAAAATTACCTGATGAATTTAGGGACATGTTTACTTACTAGAACAGTGTATCAGTGTGGGGTTCTGCATCATTGTATAGCTTATTTCCAAGATAGAAGTTTGAACACAGGCTCAGGCTCTTCAATAAAGACACTAACAGTTTGTGATTCAATCCAGGAGGAGGGATTAATTCGGCCAGATTTTAATCTATATACTCTGGATTAAAGATGACAAAAATTTTATTCCCAGAAAAATTGTTTTGTTTTCTCCTAGCTCAGATTTGAATGTTGTTGACCTATGTTTCAAGAATCATTTCCCCCACTCTGCTCTAACAGCTCTAAAGCAGATTTTTTAAAACAAAATATAAAGGCAAGGCATGTGAGATCAGGTGGAAAGGTTATAAGGAGATGCACTTATAGGAGCATAAAAAACTTATCAGTGAAGTTACTTCCAACAACGAAAACGAGAGAAAGTTTGACATGTGCTAATTAAGGAATTTGATATGTGTGAATTTGTTTCCAATTATGAGATCTGAGTCCAATAATGAATTCTTTGAACCTGTTTCCAAAGTAACATATTTGGTCCTATAATAAAATTTCATCCCAGTCTCTAAGTAAAAATAATTTGCCACCTTCATGATAGTGAGAGGGAAAATGTCAAAGAAGGTACACTGCATGCTCTCAAAGGAAAAAGCAATTTTAAAAAAATTTAAATGATAAGGATCTGTGTAAAATGCATGATATTACATGAAATAAGAATAAAAGAAAGTGCATTAGTCCTATGAGTAGACAATAAGAAAATGAAAGCAGTTTAGTATATGGGGTGATTAAAGCTTGAGTGAATTTTTCTTTCATTTTTCTTTCTCTTAATACTGGATTTTCACTATTGATAGACATTATGTTATTTAAAATGGCCTTCCCTGGTGGCTCAGAGAGTAAAGAATTTGCCTGCAAGGCAGGAGACCAAAGTTTGATCCCTGGATCAGGAAGATCCCCTGAAGTAGGAAATGACAACCCACTCCAGTATTCTTGCCTGGAGAATTCCATGGCAGACTGGTGGTGGTTTAGTCACTAAGTCATGTCCAACTCTTGTGACCCCATGGACTGTAGCCTGCCTGGCTTCTGTCCATAGGATTCTCCAGGCAAGAATGCTGGAGTGGGTTGCCATTTCCTTCTCCAGGGGATCTTCCCAACCCAGGAATTGAACCTAGGTCTCCTGCGTTGAAGGCAAATTCTTTACTGACTGAGCTATGAGGGAAGCTATAGCAGATTATATATGTATATATAAACATGAAAATGAATAAATCACTTTTATTCCCTCAGGAGACTCTCCTGACTTCAAAATTAGCGCCCCCGGACAAAAATACTTAAAAAATTTTTTTTTTGCTAGAAGTGTAAATTAATGATAATGGTGATGATGATGCTAGCTATCCCTTATTGAATGTTGACTGTGTGTCAAATTACCTACAGGTTAGTTACTATTATTGTCTCTATTTTATCATCATATGGATGAAGAATTGAGGCTAAAGGAAGTTCCTTAACGTTTGTAAGTCACATGACCAGAAATAAATGACTAGCGTTTTGTGGGCCATCAGACTACAGAGCCCAATTTATTTATTTATTTATTTGGCTGTTTTGGGTCTTAGTTGCAGCACGCAGGATCTTCAATCTTCATTGCAGCATGCAGGATCTTTAGTTTTGGCATGTGAACTCTTAGTTGTGGCATGTGGGATCTAGTTTCCTAACCAGGGGTTGAATCTGGGGTCCCTGCATTGGGAACACAGAGTCTTAGCCACTGGGCCGCTAGGAAAATCCTCAGAGCCCAAGGTTCTAAACACTCTATTGCTTCTTTCTCTGAAAATAGTGCATTATACACTTTTTTCTAATATTGAAAAAGATGACTAATGTTCTTTAAAACTTTTGCTTGAAAGCTAATCACATAAAATGCAAAAGAAAAGACATCAGAGGCAGGGTGAACCCAGGTGAAGTGTCAGCCAAGGAAGAAGGTTCTATATTGATCTCTGTCTACTTGCGATCCCCTGCCATTCACGGATGTTCTCTGTTCTGCACCATTCCATCTAAACTGGAATATTTGTCCTCCCCTTTCCCACATGATTACTCTGAACACTGGTAGCTAAGTTTGATAATTCCATTGAATCTATATTAAAGTCCTGAAAGGTGCTAATAGAATGGTTTTGCTGTAGGCCTTAAACTTATTCCATGTCAGCTTTGTTCAATGAAATTCTGAGAAATGTGAGAGGATTGTGCAGTGTGTATATGGCCACGTTGCATCTGTCAGTGTAAACCAGCTTTACTAACATGTTAAGCTGCTTTTATAAAACATACTGATCCACCAAACCAAATACGGAGAGCCAAGTATTATCCATGTCACTGCATAGACTTCAATGCCCCAAATATTACAATATTATAAAGAAATAAATAATAATTATCACTCTACTTTGGAATACCCAGGATAAATAGACAATTATACATGATTGAGCCTTGATACTTCTCCAACTCTAGATGACTTGGCCAGTTTCTATATCAGATAATAGCCCAGAAAAAGATATAAAAATGGAACCCCTCAGTAAGCCAATTTAATGACTTGCTAACAACTTTGACAAAAAGGTTAACGATGAAATTAAAATATTTATGTAAAATGACATATTGAGGTTAACAGAGGAATTCAATTATCCATGCTATCCATTAGCACGGAAGGCTGAGATGTTGCTGTAAATTTCCTGAAGCTTTGACTGCCCCATAGCTTAAGCCATATTTAGCAGAAGAGAAGAGAAAGAATTCACTGGCTCCAAACTGATCAGATTTGCCTTGTGGCTGTGTGCCAGTCTGTGCTAGTGCAGATGTGTGAATTGTAGGCTGCCGAAGACAATTCTCTTATATTCCTTGTTATTGCCACAGGCTAGAGGAGACTTTATCTGGGCCGGACCTGCATTTCTGAAACAGCTTCATATAGTGGTGACGTGTGTAGTAAAGTTTTTGCCACACTGGAAACTGCTTTCTTTTTCCCCAGGTTTCCTTTGGGAAGCTGCTCCATGTCTAATCTCAGATCATGTGGTTTGAGATGGATCACATGACCCACATTTCGGCTACCAAAGCCATGAATTTCCTTAGTTGTATTGATTCGTTCAGAGGTGGACTCATATACTGGGCCTGCCCTAACATCAAAATTCCATCCCTCTTGGGCGCATTGATTGGCTTAGAGATATGGGCATAAACCCATGTTAATCCAAACATGGTTAATTCAGAGTCTTGGAAAGGAACACCCCTCAAAAAGTCTTTTCTGCCAGAATCACCAGCACTAGCAGCGATATAATCTTATAGTCATAGGGCACCTGTATGGAGTTTAAAAATGAAGCCCATGAACATAATGTAGAAAACCTGGAGAGTCTAATACCTGATAATGTTGTTTGAGCCCCTGGATCAAAATAGGCCTGAAGAAATGAGCATTGCACTTTCAGTGATATTAGTTAATTTATCCTTCTTTTTGATATTGAATTGAGGTTTCTGTCACATGCAACAAGTGAGTTCTAAATAATGTGCCTCCTAACTATATTTAGTCTCATCTTCTAGTTCTTCTAGAAAAATCCTATTACTTGATCGAGCACTCCCTTGTTAAAGAACATTTAATAATGTCTCTTCGGAGCTTAGTCCGACAGGCATGATCCAGGCTAGGTCTTGCCTTGGCTGGCTCAAGCATGTGGCTTAGCAGCACAAGGCCAGCTGGGAGGAAGAACAAATAGGACTCAATGCAAGTGATCAGGGGACCATAGCCTACTGGGGAGAGGAGAGTTGTGGCCTCTGGGAACAGTGCCCTGTGGTCATTTCTAAATTCAGGAGTGAAATAAATATGGACAATTGGAGACATGAAACAAATATTTCAGAGATGTAATTCTGGGAAATCTCAGTCACTAAAAGGAGCCATGGCAGTTCCAGGGCTCAGTGAGTTTCCCTTGGTCCACTGGTCCTGCCTGGTTGAACAGAGCTCACTTTGGACAGCAACCATGGTGAGCCTCACCTGACTCACCTGGCAGGCGAACACAGGCCACGACCACATGCACTCACCCTGTTGATAGTCACTCAAGAAGTCAGATGTTTCAGACTCGGCTCCACAAGCCCTTTAGTAGCTTCCACTAGAAGAAGCAGAGGTCGGAAAACAAGGTAGCGGCCAACAGGTGCAGTCCTCCCAGCCCCGGGGTAGAGTTGTATGCCTTGGCTTGGAAAACAACCCAGACTTGGGCTGAACTCCCAGATCCACCAGGAGTTAGTAGCAATCTTAAGCAAGTGTTTAAATTGTCTGTGCCTCAGCCTTCTCATCCACAAAACAGTTCTTCCCTCAGAAGTTAATAGTGAAGACTCATTGAGAAAAATGTATAAAATGCCTCACACAGAGAAATGCTCTAAATCCTATCTCTTATTACACCCCTACACTGCAGAGAAGCTGGATGTACCATTTCTATACATGGCTGGTGCTCTCTGTTTTTCCATGTTCCGTTTTTTCCTCTTATGTTTCCCTCCTGAAATTCTACCCTTCCATTAAAATTTAATTCAAAAGCCATCACTTTCATGAAGGCTTCCTTCCAACTAGATGGAATCTTTCTTTGGCTCTTGCTTTTCTGTAAGAGATAGAAACTTCCTTCATATAGGGCAGGAGTTCTTAATCCTGGCTGCATATTAGAACCACTTGGAAATCTATTAAAAAATATTGATGCCTGGGCCCCTATCCCAGAAATTCTGATTTAGTTGGTCTGAGGTGAGGCTCAAGCATCAATATATTTAAAAAGCTCCCTAGGTGATTTTAATGTGCAGTCAAGATTCAGAACTGATGGTTGAATGAGTATGTTCTTAAATAATGTTTGTCAATGAATCAAGCTAAGATATTAATGGCTTAAAGTTTTAATAGACTAAACTTTAAAAACTTGCATTTTTATTAAAAGCAATGCAATACTATGCCTGAAGAATACAAAGGTAAATAATACATTTTTTTAATGTTTAACTTAAAGGAGGGAATCATAATTTCACTAAGGAGGTACATAAGAGCTGCGAGCATAGAATATGATATGTGAGTAGTAGCCTAGAAATATATCTAAAGTACTTTGGAGCATGAAGCAGGGAAACCCCCTAATTTAAAAGTAACAGAAAAAGAAGAGTAAAAGAAGCCTCAGTGTGTAGGTGACTTTGGGCTGAGTGTTGAAACATGAAAATAGGTTTGCAAAGTCAGGGGTGGAAAGGCTTTCCAGGCCATAAAAAGAGGTGTCAAAAACCATGGCTTATTCCAATTCATACACCTTCCTAAACCAAAAATTGAATTGCTAGTAGAGAAAATGGCAACTCTCTACCTAGTTCTTAGTTGTGAGAGAATGAGAGGATATTTTGGGGCCAGGGGTCTATGTCTCAAATTACTCCTGTAGCAGACCACCTCAGTTGCAACGGAACAGCTCCAACTTCAGCTATTTTTTCCAAAAACAGAGAATGAGTTGCATTTCAAAACAAGCTAATAGGAAGGGTGAGTGTGATATAGTTCTGGAATAACTGTACTAGGAACTGAGGTTCCCTGAACTCTATTGTCTTTCTTTCCTCTTGCTTCTCTCTGAATGTCAGTTTCATAGTTGCAGGCTTGCTTTGTCTATGCTGCCATGGCTGATGTCAACTCCTGGATTCACAAGTTCCTAGCTCTCGCACCTATAAAAGCATTTTGGGTAACCTTAATTAGGTTCTGTCCTTTGTCAAATTGTGGACAAGGAGGTTAACCTCTGATTAACCTAGCTGGGTCAGGTGCCCGTCTCTGTCTGATCACTATGGCCCAGGAAGCAGAATCAATAGGAAGATGTCAGTTCAGTTCAGTTCAGTCGCTCAGTGGTGTCCGACTCTGTGCGACCCCATGGACTGCAGCACGCCAGGCCTGCCTACCTTCACCAACTCCTGGAGTTTACTCAAACTAATGTTCATTGAGTCGGTGATGCCATCCAACCATCCTCATCCTCTCTCGTCCCCTTCTCCTCCTGCCTTCAATCTTTCCCAGCATCATGGTCTTTTCCAATGAGTCAACTCTTTGCATGAGGTGAGGTGGCCAAAGTTTTGGAGTTTCAGCTTCAGCATCAGTCCTTCCAATGGATATTCAAGACTGATTTCCTTTAGGATGGACTAGTTGGATGTCCTTGCAGTCCAAGGGACTCTCAAGAGTCTTCTCCAACACCACAGTTCAAAAGTATCAATTCTTTGGCATTCAGCTTTCTTTATAGTCCAACTCTCACACCCATACATGACTACTGGAAAAACCATAGCTTTGACTAGACAGACCTTTGTTGGCAAAGTAATGTCTCCGCTTTTAAATATGCTATCTAGGTTGGTCATAACTTTTCTTCCAAGGAGCAAGCGTCTTTTCATTTCATGGCTACTGTTACCATCTGCAGTGATTTTGGAGCCCAAGAAAATAAAGTCAGTCACTGTTTCCAGTTTCCCCATCTATTTGCCATGAAGTGATGGGACTGGATGCCATGATCTTAGTTTTCAGAATGTTGAGCTTTAAGCCAAGTTTTTCACTCTCCTCTTTCACTTTCATCAAGAGGCTTTTTAGTTCCTCTTTGCTTTCTACCATAAGGGTGGTGTCATCTGCATATCGGAGGTTATTGATATTTCTCCCAGCAATCTTGATTCCAGTTTGTGCTTCACCCAGCCCAGCATTTCTCATGATGTACTCTCCGTATAAGTTAAATAATCAGGGTGACCATACACAGCCTTGATTTACTCCTTTCCCTGTGTCAGATTCCTTTTAAGTGAGGCTAGTGGTTAAAATAAACATTTCTTAGAAGATGGGGTGAGTGTTGCTTGTAAAAGAACAGAAGAGTATGGGCACATCTTAGAGATGAATCTCTACCACTGTCCATCTCTTGGTCAACCAGCTCTCTCATATACCATCTTCTTCCTATGTAAATAATTTCCCCACAGCCTCTATAGATGACTGGTTGCAAAATAAATCTAATTCCCCTCTTTGCCCTCCACCCATGCCTTTTGTAACTACTTCCATTAACAGGTAGAGTCTATTTCCCCATCCTTTGAATCCAGGCTGGCCTGTGACTTACTAAAGCAAATTGAACAGGATAGAAGTGACAGTGGGCTAGTTCTAAGCCTAGGCTCGAGAAAGGCCCTATGTACTTCTGCTCTTCTATTAGAACTCTGCCACCAACATCAGTATGAACCCAGGCTAGTCTGATGGAGGATAAAAGAGCCTGGAGGCAGAGCCAGATCATGCTAGGTGAGGCCATTTTACCTGGCAAGGCCCCCACAATCCCACCAGCTGAGGCTAAGACTCATGAGTAACCTCAGGCAAGATCAGTCAAACCCAGCCAAAACTGAAGAGATGCCCAAGCAACCCACAAATTCAGGAGTTAAATAAATGGTTGTTGTTTTAAGCCACTGGATTTTGTGGTTGTGTGTTAACAGAATTTTTGTGGAAATAGATAACCAATATCACCACCAGTTTAATTCAATAATCCCACATGTAAACACAGATGGTATTCAGCTCACCTTGAAGCAAGTAGCTGAATGTCTAGTATCACAGAGTGATGTCTGTTCTTGTCTGTTAGGTGTAGATGTGACTTTTAAGATATTAATATGTAGTGGTATCAGAAAATTAGGAGAATGACAATCAAAACTTACCACTTAGAAATGGGAGATGGAGAAGCCACATGTAGGGGCAAATGCACCGAGCCTTCCTGTTGATCTTTGCCCAGGAATGCTCGATTTCCTTTCAAAGTGACCCTCAGGCATTCTACACGTGTGGCCTTGGCAGAAGAGCGATTCCAGCAGCCCCCTCCCCACACACACACAAATCCCACTGGTCAGGGATAATAAGATAAATGATGACTTTAGTAGGTCTCATTGGCATCTATGTATTGAATCATTTCCCTGGCAGTATCTTGAGTTCTTTAATTGGCCAATCTGGTGGCTCTGGTTCTGCCAGCTGGGAGATTTTCCTCTTCCATTTCCACCAGCAGCAACCATGAGAGAAAGGAGAGAGGCTTCAGGAAGTTTGAACACCTCAACCATCCAGCTCACCTACAATGGGTGTAGATCTAAAGGTCTAAGGATTTCCTCAGGGTTTAAACTCCTGTATTCAGATTTGAGATTTCTCTGGCAACACCATAACTTCCTAGGTGCCAGAAATATGGTCCAGAAAACAGAACATTACTTTCACTTTTTTCTCCAAGCCTCTATCTGTCTAGGCCTTAGTTTTAAAGAATTAGATCTCTGCCTCTGTCTTGTGCTTGGAAGGGTAGATGGAGAAGGGAGGTAAAACTAATCTCTCTTCTAACCCCGGCTAATGCTTGGGAGGAGTCTGGGACATCAGACTTCCTAATTCCCCTGGCGTTTTGCCAGTATGTCACTTTAGCTTGGACTGAGAAATAGATTTTTTTTTTTTTTTTTGCAATTTACCAGTGCCTGGATATCAGCCCTTCCGTCATATAGGACCACTAGAGAAGGACAGAAAAGAATTGGTTTAACAAAGCCATTTATCTCTGCTGCTGGTCAGCTTTCAACAGAGGCCAGACACATCTTTCTCTTGCAGCCCCATACTGAGTACCCAGGAGGCAGCCCCCACACTACACCATCACGGCATTCTCTATAACATCTTCCAAAACTTCAGTATTGATGGAGATGGGGTTTGAATTCCAAGAGACTGCAGCTACAGTTTAACCCATAGCTTCAGATCTGCTTAACAAGCCAGGATTTAGGCCACATTCTTGGAAGATTTTTCAGAGGAAGAAGGGTGCTTTTCCTAGAACTTCCAACATTCTGGGCAAACAAAAGAAATCCTTGACTACCAGAACTCCATACTGAACATTGCTCCTCTAGGGTTGCCCACTAGGATCAATTGGTAGGACTGCTCTCAGTGCTGCATCCAGAGGGATTCTGAGGAACGAATGCCATGATTAATTAGTTATGTCTGGGAAGGTCAAGAGGATAGGCAAGTTACAGGACATATGTCATGTTTCACTCTTCTTGTTTTACATCAATTAAGTGTAAAATTAGGTCAGCTATGTGGCTTTGTCTTTACAGGATAAGAATTTAAAAATTTGATAAGCCTTTGAGATAAAATTTGAGAAGAGGCTCATATGAAAAACCTTCACTTCCAGGTAGAATACCTTCACTTTTTGGAAAACTAGTTCATTTGCATATATAAATCAACACTGTCTACAGAAGATTATATTTGCACTCCAGATATGCTAATGCCATCCCCAGTTGAAACTGTCACATACTTAAAGGTTACATATTTCTTTCTTTTTAAATAAAAAGTCAGATAATCACTGAACACCTCATGTTCTATTAAAATAATTTCAGCTCTTTGAGGCTCAGATAAAACACCTGTTCTGCGTTCATCTCAGTATTGTGATGATCAGATGTACTTTGAATACTTTAAAATACTGTATGAAAGTTATTTTTACTATTTTCTACCTTGAAAATTGTGATACTCTCTGTAAATTATTTTCACCATCATGAACTTTAAAATTTTGGCTACCTAGCTTTGGTACTTCCTTCTAGACTGTTCCAATTTTCTTTTGGGGTAGCCCTCATATGCTGTGAAGATAGCCTTGGCAGGAGGGTGATTCTTGTTCTCTCCATCCACACAAAACTGGACAAGAGTGGCAGCACCACTCATTCCTGAGACTGTCAACATGCAGGCAGATGAGGAAGTTCAGCAGAATCTGGTGCTTACTTCTGAAATACTGGCTCTAGAATATGGGTGGAAGTCAGCAGCAGCAGTAGATGTGGTCCAGCCTTCAGGGAGGCTGTGATGGAGGCCATGGCCTCATTCTGAGTTGACCGTTCTTGGGAGTAACCATGGCTGTGGCTCCTAAAGCCCAACCTGCCTCCTTGTCTTCTGTCCATTTTCCAAGTCACATTTTCCACTCTCCCATTAAACTCTCAATATCTAATAGCTTCTATGAGTCCCTGTCCTCTTTTATTTTACATTTTCATGTATGTATTGCAGTCTTTTCTACTGCAAAAAGGAGCCAAGGGTGATGCAGTGCCTGAGAGGAGCAATAAATGTGGACCTCAAACACAGGTCAGTGTCTTGTTTATTGAGCTTGAAAGGGAGCAGGTGCTCAATAAATAGGTGTTAAATGAGTGAAAGTATGGGATACAACTGGAGAAGGCAATGGCACCCCACTCCAGTGTTCTTGCCTGGAAAATCCCATGGATGGAGGAGCCTGATAGGCTGCAGTCCATGGGGTCACGAAGAGTCGGACACGACTGAGCAACTTCACGTTCACTTTTCATTCTCATGCACTGGAGAAGGAAATGGCAACCCACTCCAGTGTTCTTGCCTGGAGAATCCCAGGGATGGGGGGAGCCTGGTGGGCTGCCATCTACAGGATCGCACAGAGTCAGACACAACTGAAGTGACTTAGCAGCAGCAGCATGGGATACAATGACCTCTGACTTCTGTACTCTAATCAGCCACGCGCTGATCCCAATGCAGATTCAGACAATGCATCTGAGATCAAGTTGGGGACAGCCAAGCTGGCTGCATCTGTCCTCTTTGATAAGGGAGGGAAATTTTTCCCACAAACCATCCTCCTGGCATATCCTGCTTCCCCCTCTTTCAGCACCCCCAGCTTCCAGGGTAGGTGGAAAGTCATGTATCCCTCCTGGGGCTGGGTCCTGTGTTGCCACAAACAGATATGGGGTTTTGTCAGTAAGGAAGACATGGGTAACTAGATATTGGGTAAGCAAAAAATGATGTCTTCCAGGAAAAAAAAAAATCTAACACAAAAGAGATAATAATCCTGGTCCTCTGAGAGTTAGAAACCATGCAAATCTGGACTGAGGAAACGGGAAACCTTCCTAACGAACATAAACCCTCGTCCCCATGGTCCACCCTCTCTGCTCCAGGCCAAGCAAAATGTCCCTGCATAGGATGTGCTAACTCTAAAGATGGGGCCCTACTTTCAGACACAGACATGTAAGCTCTGGCTGGGGAGGAGGACTTATTTCTTCAGAGGAACCAGAATTTCTACAGCTGACCAAGGTCTTCTAAGTCTCAAGGTTTCTACCTGTCAGCAGTGAGGACCCCGAACTGCTCAGCATTGAAGGCTCCAGTCTGTGGTGTGTTTTCCATGATGCAGCTCTTCTGGCCAAGTGTTCTTTGTGCTGCCGATAGTCCTGCCGAATCCTTTCTGATGGCCTTAAAGGGCTGCTGCAGATTCCTGTCCCTTCAGGATGGATGGTCCCAGGGGAACCCCACTAACCCAGCAATGACCCTTGCCACTCTGACCTCTCCCAGAGTTCCCTGCCTCTGACCGCAAGAACTAAACAGTCCCATACTATGCCCTGCAGAGGCCCCAGACACTGGGCCCAGGGAGCGGCTAATTGGTTTTTTACAAGCCTAAGATAATTCAGACATTTAAATATTGATGTTCATTTCTGGGCAGCTATAAACACAAAAAGGGGGGAAGAGCATGCTTAACTGTTTCCTCTCATTCCGTCTCACTGTGATAACGGTTCTCAGTCAATAAAACCAGCTTTCTAAAGAAGGGGACTCGTTTGCATCAAAAGAGACGTTCAGTGTGCTCCATCTCATGACAGAATGGTCTACTCTGTCCTCCCATATATTGGGGTGGCAGGAGGGCTATAGGAATCCTGAGTCCGGGGCTGCAGGCGGAATAAAGCAGATTATATTCAGCACTCAAGGAAGCATTTCCCAACAGGCATGAGACTCAACCGAGAATGGGGTTATTAGACAGCAGATCAACAGTAGAAGCCACTGTCTTTCTCTCTTCGCAGCACAGCTGTGAGGAAGGACACAGGTGTGACTTAAGATGTAGATCAGAGAGCTGACACATCCAGAAAGAAACCACAGTACCATTTCTATCCCTCCTCTCTGATTAAGGCATTCTGTGCTTATCTTTTTTGTCAGGCCCTCAAAACCACTTGCCCATATGTCCCTAGCATCTGCTCACCTTTTTTCCTTCTACTATTTTGTACTGTTTCTTGAAAGTTCCCCTCAACAAGCAGACAATAATTTATTCTGATGCTGAGATTTCTGTTTTCACATGTGTTTATTATATTAAAAGCTCATAACCCACCCATAGGATCCGCTTCTTTCTTGACCGGGATCAAGGAATACTATTAAGATGCAGAAACAGTGTTAATAATGACAGCATCCTTTGGTTCAATGAAAGCACCATTAATATGACAATATGGGTTGTAGAATCGCAATTCGCCAATTTATGCATAATTGAAAGATGGTCTCTCTCTCACAGACTTATATTAATGGCTACCTTATATTTGCTTCCCTGGTGGCTCAGTCAGTAAAGAATCCGTCTGCAGTGCAGGAGACCCAGGCTTGATCCCGGGGTCAGGAAGATCCCCTGGAGAAGGAAGTGGCTATCCACTCCAGTATTCTTGTCTGGGAAATCTCACGGACAGAAGAGCCTGGCAGGTACCAGTCCACAGTGTGCCAGGAGTCAGACACAACTTAGCAACTAACCCACTGCCACGTTATATTTTGTAAGGTTCTCATATTATCACTCTCTAAATTCTAGACTTCATCATTCTAGAGTTCTAGAGTCACATATTCACTTATAGTACAAATCAGTTGTTAATAGAAAGCACAGTTTCTTTCATTTTTCTATTAACTGATCCCTTTTATAAATGCTTAACTGGGTAGCAAGGGGAAAAGAAAAAGCTCAATTTCTTTTAACAACCCAGAAGATTTCATCTTCCAGGTTAATTTTTACAGTGTTTCTACCTAAGTGCTCTATTTTGGAAGAAATACTCCATCTTTCAGATTTTTGTTTTCCTCTCCCTGTTTTCCCTGGGAAGGGCTCTCAGCCGGTAGGACATGGGGAGCGCTGGGGCTCTGTGGCTTTGTGATGGTTATAGGGTAACTGGGTCTTCAGGTCAGCAGAGTCTATCCTGGATCCTCATGAGGTTGGCTGCAGAGAAACTGGCCTGGGCTGCCCGGGAACCGAAGACTACTGAGGGTTGGTGGCTCTCCTTCTGGGAGGTCCTGCTGGGAACTGATCTTGAAGCCCAGGGCTAGTGTGACTGATGGTCAGCATTCTCCTCCATCTGAATCTGGAGCTGGTCATTTCCCTGGTGACTTAGTCCCACGTTGCCCTTGTTGGTGCTGAGGACTCCCGGTGGAAGCTGACTCAGGCAGTCTGCTCCAAAGTTCTCACTGCTGCCCCTACACAGCGACTGCCTTCCTTCTAGAAAGTTCCTGTCAGACTCTCCTTTACCTTTCCAGACTCCCCTTGGGTCTTCTGGGTCTCATTCATGCCATGGAGAAGCAGACAGCAATTCAGGAGGTCCACCTTCTGCCTCATCTGGGGGGATCCGTGAGTTTACTTGGCTATGGTTGCTCTTGGTTGCTGAGGGTGGGTGCAAAGTTCAAGCCTCACGGAGACCCAGGTAGAAAGGAGAGCAGAATCCCCTCTCCTCACCTTTTCACTCAACTTAGCACATTTTATTGAATCAAAGATGCCATTGCTTTTAAGATCTACCACTGTTCTATATGCTGCTTAAAAAAGAAAGTAAGTGTCTAGGAAGATCCATGTACATGTCCTGATGCATTCTGATTTCAGAGATGGGCTTTTTGTTTCTTGTCACTGCATCTTTCTGTTACTCTAGGTTCCCCTTTCCGTGAACGAAACTCATTACTCAGTTCTGCCCAGCTCTCCATGAGATTAAAACAGTGAATTTGAAAAGTCTTCTGTTTTGACAAGGCTTGGCTCTCGAGACTACATTGACTTTTTGTTTGTTTGTTTTTTTACATTGACTTTTGACCAAATAAATAAATCCTTTTTTATATCAGAAATGAAATATTAGATTTTTTTTTTCCCTTTTCTGAACCATTTCTATAGAAATCCTCAAACTTCTAGGAGGCATGCTTTTCGGATGCCCCTGGCAGAATGAGAAGGAGCTCAGCTTAAGAAAATGTGGACCAATCAAACAAAATCAAGCACATCAAACTATTGTTAAAAAATTAATGTTTCATTTTTATCTCACCACAGGCTTAGCCTGAATCAACAGGCAAAACTGAATATGTAGTATATTCTAGCAGAAAAACAAAGAATGAAGATATTTTACTTGTTCCCATAGCCTCTTCTTGTGAATACTTCTGAAGGCAAAATTTGTATCATTGATTTTCTTGGCAATTTCCCATCAAAAAAACTAAATGAGATCTTCATTTTTCAAGGGACCCACTGTGGATGTTGACTTAGTAGTTGACCTCTTTGCCATTTCCAAATTGATAATATCTCCCCCACCAAAAGTAACCCCTGAGACTTGCACATTTTGTATTTTTCATGTAGCAATCCTTGGATGAAGAGTGAATATTTGCTTCTTTTTGCTATTCTAGTATTAGTATTTCACAGATGGAGAAGTTACACATGAAAACTGTGATTATTATCTTGTATAAATGTGATTTTTTTGGTGTTATTTCAGAGCAGGCCAAAATAGAAATTCCAGGGGCAGGACCTGCCATAATGTAGGGGTTTTGTGCTGCGTCTGAAGCTTTATTTTTCCTGACTTTCTTTAAAAAGAAATTTTATTGAGATGGCTGGTGAGATAATAAGAGTGGTTTCTCTGGCCAGGTCTTAGCTGGCTATACAAGGAACAACTATCTCTAAGGGCCTTTCTCCTGGCTAGTTTGTCCCAAGACACTGCCAGAAGATCTAAATATAAACTTAAAGTAATTGTCAGGTCAAGAGCTGATAGTACTAGGAGAACACAAAAGAGGTCACAATATGATGGCATTTGCTTGTAAATAGGCAGCTAAAAGAAGTGAAAAACCACAGAATCACAGGGATGTTTTCCATCATAATTTTGTTCACCAAAACCTCATTAATTATTTCTCTTTTTTCAGTTACAGTGTTTTAATCACATGACTGTCATTTAAAACATGATTTTAAGGGAAACCATCATATTCCTTTAAATATGCATTTTGAAGTGTAAGTTTTACCATATTTAGGGCAAACGTGTGTGTGTGTGTGACCCTAAATCTCTAGTACCCGTAACTTTAATATGGAAGTCATCAAAAGTGGAAGCAAGTGAATGTTGCTGAAATGTACATTACAGAAGTTTGTTTTGGATGGTGACAGTGAGCTAAGCTATAATCAGTTTTACAAACTGATCTTTTGGATCCAAAAATGAATGGAAGGTTTTAGTTAAAAGACATTTGCATTGTATTGGAGGGATTACTGGAGATGGAACATTTTTTATAGTATTAACTGTTAATGACTTTTTCTAGCTGCAAGTATGAACCAATATTTTCTCATCAGTTTTTAAATTCTTCTTGAAATAACTCCGATGCCTTACTTTGAGTAGCATTTCCCACCAGAAGGTTAATAGGCTACAACAAAAAGGGCCAATGAATCTGTTTGTTACAGTCTACTTACTAAAGCTGTGGCTACAATACCCCAGTGCTGAAGTCAGTGAAAAGGCATCATCCAAATACAATCCAAGGAAAATGCAAGCTGATACAGCACAAAGATGCTTTGTTTAAGAATGGCAGAAATTTCCAGCAACTATCTGTAAAAAAAAAAAAAAAATGCAGGATGGGAGGGAATGTAATCAAATAACAAAACAAACCCAAACTAAGAGAATCTTTATAAACCAGCACAAGGACACTTTGTTTTTAAGTGCACACAATGAATTTTAAAGATCTTTGTTCAGAAGGGAAATAAAGTATTATGAAGGACTGACACATTTGATGGATGGATGGTTTCTGAAAAACCACATTATCAATTACTTTTTCCTTGTTTGGCTCCAGTCCAGTAATTTTTATTTGAACAAGCCACATGCTAGCATGGTTTTGATTGCAGGAAGTGACTGGTTGTTGTTAAAGACTACTATTTCACTGATGAGCTTATCTGTTCCTCCCCCTCCCGTTCTGATGGAACTCTGATATGAAAGGCACAGCTTCAGTTTTATAAACAGAGTCAGGGATTGTTTGGCAGACCCACCCTTGTTTTGCTTTCAGCCTTCCGTGGTACAAACCGGACAATATATTCACCAGTGCTTCAGAAAATAAACACTTGAATTTGGCTTATTTCTGTCTTTGACTTTGATATGAAAATTTGAATTTTTCTGACATTCAAAGCCCTTGTAAATCTAAGTTGCTAGCAAAAACAGTTCTGAAAAAATTTTTTTTCTTTTTTCATTAGACTTTTATCTCAAGTGAACCTTTCTGAGAAAAAAAGAATCTTTATGAGACAGTCAACCTAAACTGTGTCAAGGATCTTCTCAAACAAAGGGTGTCTTGTTCTTACTTCATGTAATTTTTACCTAATCAAAATAAGTACATTAGAACATTGCTCATTGCTCTAAACATAAGAAACATAACTGATTAAACTATACTATTAGGTATTATCAATCTTACTCTGTAATTAAAGAAAGATTTGGGAGTAGCCATCAGCAGGCAGGAAATTATCTATGAAATCAACTGTTGATACTCATGGGATGTGTGTGTGTGTGTGTATGTGTGTATCCGCTCTTCACGATAACTTCCTTTATGATTAGATTTTTTGCATGTTACCATGCCTGAAACTTAAACTATTTCTAAATTCCCAGGATAGGATTTTGACAATAGACTGTGGATAGTTGCTTGAATATGGTTCCTAGTTCTATATTTTAAATGTGAATTTTAGTGACTACTTCCTCTAGTGAGAATTAAAAAATAAAAGATAAAAAATGAAAAGATGGGCTTAGCAACTGGGTCATTTGATTAATCATAACATGAAAATAATTTGAATGAATTAGGATTTAATCTTGTTCAGTGGAGGAAATATAAATTTAACAACCATTTGCTGATTCACTGGTTCGTATCAAAATTCTTCTAAAGAAAAACCCCTAGCATAGCAAGATTTACAAAATATATTATTAACCACAGCTTATTCCCTGAAAACAAAACATATTTTATATCAAAATGATGTATCTAAGTGTCATACTTCTTTCTGACTTAGAAAAGGATTGTTTGAAAATAGCAAAAATAAAACAAGAAAATCTTCTACAGAAATAATCTTGGGTTTGAAATTTTTTTTAGAATGTAGATTTTAAAAAATAATTTATTTAATTTTGGCTATGCTGGGTCTTTGTTGCTGTGCAGACTTTCCTGTAGTTGGGCAAGCAGGGCCTACTCTCTAGTTGCGGTGTGTGAACTTCTCATTGCTGTGGCTTCTCCTGTTGTGGAGCACAGACTCTAGGTGCACGGGCTTCTGAACTTGCAGCACATGGGCTCAGTAATGGAGACTCGTGGGCTTTATTTCCTCCATGGCATGTGGGCATGTGGGATCTTCTTGGACCAGGGACTGAGACTGTGTTCCCAATATGGGAAGGCAGATTCCTATCCACTGTACCGCCAGGGAAATCCCCTGGGTTTGACTATTACTCTTCAGTGAGCAGGTTGAGTGGATTTATCCAAGTTAGGGGACCTGTCCAATAGTCCATGGGCTCACCTTTAAGATGAAGATGAAATAGAGGTAGATCATTTATAAGACAATGTCTGGCACACTTAGTAAATGTTAGGTACCAGTGGGATTGATTACATGTAACCAAACTGTGAAATAAATACAGGTCCTTCATAGGACATAATTGAAGGCCATGAGGTAAGGTTCGTAACAGAAATTACAGGCTTTCCAGTCCCCTAGGTCTTGACAATCAAAATGTAAAAAATAAAATCACACATCCCTTTTCATCACTATTTAAATTTCCAGTTGAATTGACTAGTTAGTACTTTATTTGGCAATTCCTTCTCCCAAGGGAATATTTCATGCAAAGATGGGCTCAATAAAGAACAGAAATTGTATGGACCTAACAGAAGCAGAAGATATTAAGAAGAGGTGGCAAGAATACGAAGAAGAACTATACAAAAAAGATCTTCACAACCCAGATAATCGCAATGGTGTGATCACTCACCTAGAGCCAGACATCCTGGAATGTGAAGTCAAGTGGGCCTTAGGAAGCATCACTATGAACAAAGCTAGTGGAGGTGATGGAATTCCAGTTGAGCTAATTCAAATCCTAAACGATGATGCTGTGAAAGTGCTGCACTCAATATGTCAACAAATTTGGAAAACTCAGCAGTGGCCGCAGGACTGGAGAATGTCAGTTTTCATTGCAATCCCAAAGAAAGGCAATGCCAAAGAATGCTCACACTACCACACAATTGCACTCATCTCAATCACTAGCAAAGTAATGCTCAAAATTCCCCAAGCCAGGCTTCAGCAATACATGAACCATGAACTTCCAGACGTTCAAGCTGGTTTTAGAAAAGGCAGAGGAATCAGAGATCAAATTGCCAACATCCTCTGGATCATGGAAAAAGCAAGAGAGTTCCAGAAAAACATCTATTTCTGCTTTATTGACTATGCCCAAACCTTTGATTGTGTGGACTGGATCACAATAAACTGTGGAAAATTCTGAAAGAGATAGGAATACCAGACCACCTGACCTGCCTCTTGAGAAACCTGTATGCAGGTCAGGAAGCAACAGTTAGAACTGGACATGGAACAACAGACTGATTCCAAATAGGAAAAGGAGTATGTCAAGGCTGTGTATTGTCACCGTGCTTATTTAAATTATATGCAGAGTACATCATGAGAAACACTGGGCTGGATGAAGCACAAGCCTGAATCAAGATTGCCGGGAGAAATATCAATAACCTCAGATATGCAGATGACACCACCCTTATGGCAGAAAGTGAAGAACTAAAGAGCCTTTTGATGAAAGTGAAAGAGGAGAGTGAAAAGTTGGCTTAAAGCTTAACATTTAGAAAACTAAGATCATGGCATCTGGTCCCATCACTTCATGGGAAATAGATGGAGAAACAGTGTAAACAGTGTCAGACTTTATTTTTTGGGGTTCCAAAATCACTGCAGTTGGTGACTGCAGCCATGAAATGAAAAGACACTTACTCCTTGGAAGAAAAGTTATGACCAATCTGGAGAAGGCAATGACACCCCACTCCAGTACTCTTGCCTGGAAAATCCCATGGATGGAGGAGCCTGGTAGGCTGCAGTTCATGGGGTCACGAAGAGTCGGACACGATTGAGTGACTTCCCTTTCCCTTTTCCCTTTCAGGCATTGGAGAAGGAAATGGCAACCCACTCCAGTATTCTTGCCTGGAGAATCCTAGGGACGGGGGAGCCTGGTAGGCTGCCGTCCATGAAGTCGCACAGAGTCGGACACGACTGAAGTGACTTAGCAGCAGCAGCAGCAGACAGCATATTAAAAAGCAGAGACATTACTTTGCCAACAAAGGTCCGTCTAGTCAAGGCTGTGGTTTTTCCAGTAGTCATGTATGGATGACTATATGAGAGTTGGACTATAAAGAAAGCTGAGCGCCGAAAAACTGATGCTTTTGAAGTGTGGTGTTGGAGAAGACTCTTGAGAGTCCCTTGGACTGCAAGGAGATCCAATCAGTCCATCCTAAGAGAAATCAGTCCTGAATATTCATCGGAAGGACTGATGCTGAAGCTGAAACTCCAATACTTTGGCCACCTGATGTGAAGAGCTGACTCACTGGAAAAGACCCTGATGCTGGGAAAGATTGAAGGCAGGAGGAGAAGGGGACGACAGAGAATGATATGATTGGATGGCATCACCGACTCGATGGACAAAGTTTGAGTAAACTCCGGGAGTTGGTGATGGACAGGGAGGCCTGGCGTGCTGCAGTCCATGAGGTCACAAAGAGTCGGACACGACTGAGCGACTGAACTGAACTGAAGCTATGACTTTGTATGTATTTGTTTTTTTTAAATTTATTTATTTTTTGTTGGAAATTTAAATATTTTTTTATTTTTTATTGCTGTACAGAATTTTGCTATTTTCCGTCAAACCTCAACATGAACCAGCCATTGGCACACATATATTTTATATGTGTATTTTAATAATTAGTAAAGTTCCAGTTGTGTATTAAGTAGCTTTACAGATAATAAAAATTTAATTAAACTTAGTTTGATGCAACTTTGATTATAAATTTTCCTAAGAATTGCATAAATAATTCAAAAACGTATGTGACTAACATACTTCATTCAACAAAAAGTGAACTGTCAAAACTAAGTGTCAGATGTGGCTGTGTGAGACTGTTGTCAACACTCTACCCTCGAACAGATAAAACATGTACAGTTAGGATATTTTTTGCCGGTGCAGTGTTTACTCCCTAGTGTTTATTTATTTATTTATTTTTTATCTTGGAGGAGATTTCTGAATCTAATTTTTACAACATAATTCACATGTTTACTGTTTTTGGAGCAAGTTGTTAGTGAATACTGATTGCTGTATAGTAATCTAAATGTTATATAAATGTTTCTAAGTACAACTTGCAATAAATATTTGACAATTCTTTATTTTACATTTTCAATGTCTTATTAAAATAT